>NC_042623.1:14198200-14548200 GCF_901001135.1 Rhinatrema bivittatum | reverse complement strand
GGCAAAATCCTGCCAGGGTGAGGTCTAGAAGGGGTGCTATACCAGAGCCAATACTGTGCTGCAGCCATTGCCCCCTGGGGTTAAGTTGGGGGTGGGGAATGAATGACCAAATACCCTTGCACATGACCTGTTTTGGAAACATGTACCCCGTTTAGTTTACAGAGAGGAGGATAACAAGTGGTGGGTTTTACTGATGTGCCTGTTGTTCGCAAACAGTTAATTTATGTAATCTATAGGTTTTGGACAAAAAAGATTATGGCGAAAGGGAAACTTAAATCTTCCTTCCCCACCCCCAAGAAAAGATAAGTATGGAATGTTTTGAATAGAACGGATGAAAGAGAGACCCCCTAGATTTAGTGGGGGAGGGGGAGGAGAAGGATTGAGAAGCAAGGGGAGCAGACATACAGCAAGGATGCTGGTGTGCAGGAGGTGTGGTATAGTCCTAAGGTTGAAGCAGATTTAAGGGCCTCTACATGTGGCCTGAAGAAGGGATGGGAGTGTTAAGCCAGAAAGGATGCTGGGTCACATAGCACATATTCATGCTATGGAGGAAGGGAAACATGTTCCACAGGAACTGAAGAGCGAAATTAAATTTGTACTTTGTACTAACTAATGGTGCCAACTCAGGAGACGTGGAAGAGGGCTGCATGCATTCCGGTGTTCATTTACTTATGTTAACCAAAACCGTAAGAATGGGGGATGCTGACAATGGTTTCTGTAGAAGAGGTGCTGAACCAGTAAAGAATGCATTGGGACACCCCATCAAATAGGTTAGTCTATGCTTTTTATCAAGGACTCCTTGGGGCCCAAGAATTGGGTTTATGCCTTCCCTAACACTGAAGGGGAAGAACATAAGAACATAAGATGTTACCATACTGGGTCAGACCAAGGGTCCATCAAGCCCAGCATCCTGTTTCCAACAGAAGTCAAACCAGGCCACAAGAACCTGGCAATTACCCAAACACTAAGAAGATCCCATGCTACTGATGCCAGTAGTAGCAGTGGATATTCCCTAAGTCAACTTGATCAATAGCAGTTAATGGACTTCTCCTCCAAGAACTTATCCAAACCTTTTTTAAACCCAGCTTCACTAACTGCACTAACCACATCCTCTGGCAACAAATTCCAGAGTTTAATTGTGCATTGAGTGAAAAAGAATTTTCTCCGATTAGTTTTAAATGTGCCCCATGCTAACTTCATGGAATGCCCCCTAGTACTTCTATTAACTGAAAGAGTAAATACCCGAGTCACATCTACTCATTCAAGACCTCTCATGATTTTAAAGACCTCTATCATATCCCCCCCTCAGCTGTCCTTCTCATCACAGTATCAGTCCTTGAGAACCAGTTGAAGGAATGCCAGTGGGCAGAGTCTGGAGATGTCAAAACTGATGGCCAGGGCTGTTTGTCACTGTAGACTCTTAGGTGGTAGTCCTGCTGGGTTTAATTGCAGCATACAGTGAACCATGTAGTCCCAATTGATTTACTTTAGGAGTTCAGTATTCTGGAAAGGTATCTTAAGTGGTTTGGTCCTCTTGGATAATAGGAAGCAGAGAGTGCTGATGGAGACCTGTTCCTCCTCTGCCTTATATTTTCGCTGTGGGTTTCCTCATGGTTCATGTCTTTCACCTTCTCTGTTTAACCTCAATCTTCTTCCTCTGGCAAAGTTTTACAAAAGTTGGGTATAGAGATTATGTTCCATATCGATGACATCCAACTGCGCGTGGCATTGGGGAAAGATAGGGAGATGTCTTTGGTTCGTTTCAGTGGTTACTTCTCAATGATCGCTGAGTGGATATCTAATAATGGCCTAAAGTTAAACCCCAGTGAATCTGAATTACTGTGGGTCAGGAGATCCTCTCCTCTTCTCCGACCGTTATCTCAGTATCTGATGACATTCATATTTTAGGACTCTGGATGGATTCCAAAAGCAGATTTCTACAGTTATACCAAATCATCACCTGATTCTGTGACAGCTTCATTGAATCCATGGATACCTCTCTAGTAGTTTAGGCCTTGATGATCTCTAAACTATGGTACTGTAACATTCTCACTGCGGGGATTACAAGTGATGCAGAATTATGCCACTTGGCTAATCTTGGGCATTTGCCCTAGGGGGGAAAGAAACTCACCTGTGTTGAATTCTTTCTATTGGCTTCTGAACTCTTTCCACTTGCAATGTAAATGGTTATCTTTGGTGTTGTTTAAGTCCTTTTATGATGTGGGATCCAGAGTTTCTGAGAGAGAGATTGAGCCTTTATAAGCTTACAAGGAACCTGAGGCCTTCCCAAGAGATTTGGTTGGTTTTGCCCTCACCTAAAGAAGCTAGTGACAGGCCGCTCGGAGCAGAACCTTTAGCTTTACGGGCCCAAAATACTGGAATCCTTTCCCTAAAGCTGTGAGGGCACGAGATAAACCGCTGCCCTTTAGGAAATGAGTAAAAACCAGTTTATTTCAACTGCTTTTAGTTTATTCGTTTCAGTTAATCAGATCATGACCATCTGATGTGTGATAATTTTATTTAGTTAGGGTGCTGTGCTAGGTGTACATATTTGATGGTGGAAGCATTGAGGTTTTATCCTGTTTCATTGTTGATTGTGACCCCCACATTCTAATTTATTTATCAGGATTGCTGTTTCTTTTGTGCACTTTGTGGATTACAGCGAAAGATAAATTTGACTAAATAAATACATACATAAGATTAAGCCCGAGTAAGAGGCGTCTGCATGTTTATACTCTCTCTAATGCTAGCACTAGGAAGAAGAATTACCAGTACTGAATGGGCCCACGTCTACTTGTGTTGCGTAGGCGCAGATGACAGGCTTCCTGCAGGATTTTGGGAAGGGACAAACTGAGAGTGGAAACAGTCTCTTTTTGGCTTCCAGATCTGTCTATTTGTATGCACAATGTGGTTATCTCCATGAATCCCCATTCAAGGATTCTCGCCTACAAGGATGCCAGCCAGTATGTACAATGGGATGGCTTTGATGTATTTTTAAGCATAATCTATTTATTTTTATTTATATTCCATTTTAGTGGGTGAAGATTAAAAACAGGCCTTTCAGCCATTCTTCCCTTCAGAATGACCTGCCCCTGTTTGGCCGCACTTGTCATTCAAGGATTGGACTCCTATGTATGTCACATCAAACCCTATCGATAGATTGTAGCAGATAATCCTCCTTGGACTGCACGTCTATCCTATAGAAAGCATCTTGGCGTTTGCAGGAGGTGGATGGGTGAAGGTAGAATGAGGGCTGGAAATACAGACATGCTTATTTATATTCCATCTTTCAAGCCCTTCAAAGCAGATTATGTTCAGATGCTGCTCCCAGAGAGCTCAAGATCTGAGGCAACGGAGGGTGAAGTGATTTGCCCAAGGCTGCAAGGAGTGGCAGGGGGATTTGAATCCTTTCTTCCCTGGTTTGTAGCCCACTCCTTTAACCACTAGGCCACTCCTTCCTCCACTCCATGGAGGTCTTCTGTGCAACTGATAAGGCTCCATTAATAATCAATGCCCCTTGCCTTGCTGGAATATGTGGAAAGGAGTTATAATATTGTGAGGCCATGATAACAATGCAGGGGTTGACAAGTGCCTATTACAGACATATAAGTGTAACGTGTGAGTCTCTTCAGAGACAGGGCAGTTATGGGTTAAGGATGCAGAATAAAGAAGTACTTTTTTTGTTTGTTTAAAGTTTGGACCTTTACTGATTTTGCATCACAGCAGTCCTTCATACAGTGCAACTTGCTATGGCATTCATTTTTTTGACTGTAAGAAGCATTTTTTTTCCATGTGTGCTACTGTTGGGGTTTTCCCCATCGAATCCTGTGGAGGCAGGGTCTAACAAGGGTTTCAGAGAGCATGCAAATAGGATGATGCGGAGGCAGAATTCCGGGCAGGCGATTTCTGGCTTCGTGCCCTTGCATCCCGCTGACATCATGGCTGGGGCATGCTCAGTATCGTTTCCCTGCCCTTTTTCTACAGGGGACTGGCATCGTACGAGCAGCTTTGTATATCCAATGAGAAGGCTTGTGTGTAGGGAAATGAGGCAACTGACGCTTGGAGGAGGTTGAGCCCAAAATATTTTATTTGGCGCCCATTATCATCCAGTCACCACTATTTGGCCTTCTCTGCAGTAACTCTTCCAGCTTTCACTAGTGATTTATTTCCCTCTGGTCTTTGCCTCTGGCTATTTTGACCTCAAACGGGGTCAATCAGCTCCCCAGGCTGCATTACACCTCTTAGTAACTCTCATGCACGTAGGAATAAAATCTGCCATCGCAGACACAGAGAAGGTTGGAGCACTTTGGGGGCTGTCTTTGGGTTCAGATGGAATAATTTAGGGCTTGTTTCCTATTGGCAGAAAAGGCAGGGATTAGCTTCTTTTCTTAGATGGGTTTCCTCATAATAGATTAAAACATTATGGGGCATTTACAGGGGCTTCTGATTAATTGTGGCTCCACAGTCATATTACAGCCAGTTAGAATGATTAGATCAAGAAGATTAGTCCTGCTCCAGAAAGTCCCTTCCTTAATGCACTAGTTTAGAGGCTCTCTAAGTATATCAGTGCTAATCTGAAATTATTCCACTGCCGCATGCACTGGGCAGTGTTATAATTAAATGCCAACTTTCTAGTATCCAAAAAGAAAAAAAAATAACAGGGTACAGATAGCAGTAATAGAATGCAAGTTTAAACAATAGCGGAGGTCCATAGACCTGTTGTATTTCCTGCATTCAACCTCTGGGGGACCATTTTTAATGGTGAGAGAGAGAGAGAGAGAGAGTACATTGCACAAATCTCATCTTTGGGTGAGTTTCCTCACTCCGAAGGTCATCAAATCTTCACAACAGAGCACTGTTCTGTTCGTACGTCTCACCTTGAATGTCAAAGTGGCCCCTAACCCCTACACTAATACCTAAACCTCATCTCGAGTGAATAGATGGGCCTCCCATAGAGATATAAATACCAATCTAGCGTGAGGGCATTATGGCTAGTACATTTTGATAAATGAGGGGGTAAGTTAGCTGCCGTGTCCCTGGCCTGACCAGAGTTATCCAGGTAACTTATCCGGCTAATTAGATTCCTTCCCGATCCGCCCATTCCCTGCCAATGAAGTCACTTATCCAGGTAAGTGACTCCCACTGACCATAGCCAGATATTTATTTATTTATTTTATTTATTTATTTAAAATTTTTATATACCGACATTCATCAATGATATCACATCGGTTCACAGTGTAACGCAAACAGACGCCTGGAATAGCGCTTTACATCGAACAAATATAACAGGTTAACAAAAGAGATATTTAGGGGGGGGGAGATATAATGGGGAAAATAGCATTAAGAATTTAGTGGTGCCACTTAGCTGGATAAGTCTGACTTATCCGGCTAAGTATTTTTTTTTTTAATATTGGGCTCTCTGTCACTCAGTTTTCAGGGATCGGATTACCCGTTTGACAAAATGTTAACAGGAGCAACATACTTATTTATTTCATTATATATATATATATATATATATATATATATATATCCCACTTTCACAAAGCAGGCTACAAAAGTAAAATACCAATACAATAAACAAATACAATATTACAAAATAACAACTAAACCTGAAGCCTAACACGGCATAATCAAATAACTTCCCCATCCTAAGGCAAAGGTCGTAGAGCTGTTCCTTCATGCGAATCATAAAGCGAAAGCCCGCATTCACACTCTGAAAGCCTCCAAGCTCGGAGCGCGAGAGCCCAATCTTCCGTTCGCTGTCCAGGGCCCAGGGGGTGCAACAGAACCAGCCCAGCTCTAACCCAGGATTCCATCCTCTTAGGAGACACAAGAGAGTTTGTTTCTGAGTGAGCCTGCAACGATCGGCTGCGCCAGAGCACGGGGCCACGGGAAGGGAACCGTACAGCACCTCATAGCTTTGCTAGCAAGAGAGAAGGTTCTTCCTGTGATGACCTCGGAGTTCTACTGAGTCCATATCGCCGGGAGTAATGGATTTTTTAATTTTACTCTAAGTGAAATTGGCAGCCAGTGCAACTGCTTCAAGATTGGGGGTTATATGATCCCTATATATTACATATATAGGGATCATATAAGGTCTGATACTTCACTTTCAGCACATATCCAGCATAGCTCTCTGCTTCAACGGCAGGGGAGAAAGTCTGATACTTCACTTTCAATGCATATCCAGCATAGCTCTCTGCTTCAACGGCAGGGGAGAAAGTCTGATACTTCACTTTCAATGCATATCCAGCATAGCTCTCTGCTTCAACGGCAGGGGAGAAAGTCTGATACTTCACTTTCAATGCATATCCAGCATAGCTCTCTGCTTCAACGGCAGGGGAGAAAGTCTGATACTTCACTTTCAATGCATATCCAGCATAGCTCTCTGCTTCAACGGCAGGGGAGAAAGTCTGATACTTCACTTTCAATGCATAGCTCTCTGCTTCAATGGCAGGGGCAATGTAGAAAAGAGTATCTATATATATAGACAACAACCAACAAGGACGAAATTACATAGTCGAGTAAACAAAAGCATGGGTGTAGCTTGCTTATTGAGGCGGATACTACCCCTAACTAAGCTACATATTCAATTAGATGCAGTTCCAACACTGCTCTCTACATTAAAGGTGGGGGTGGAAGGGAAATAAAACTAAAAGGTACTAAGAGCCAAGCGTAACAAGTAAGAGGAAAAAAAAAGTGCATAATTTGCTGGGCAGACTGGATGGGCCGTTTGGTCTTCTTCTGCCGTGATTTCTATGTTTATATATATATATATATATTTATTTTTTTAACCAGAAAGAGGTCGAAGACACCATGATCACAATGTGGGGATTCTGATAGGCAGGAGGCAATCATTTCCAATGTGTTTAATTTTTGGCGCAATGCAGGGGCTCTCAACGCCAGGGGCCACGGAGAGTCTGGTTTTCTGGGTAGACTTGTTCTTAGCTCCGACGCACGTAGGTACATCTCATGAATATTCACTGGGGATATTCTGAGATCCAGCCCCTGGATGACCAGAGCTGAGAACCTCCCCGCATTCGTGTCAGGGTAGGGGACGATTGCCACACATTTCGCATTCTAAACCGCCGTCACGCTTTAATTGTTTTCGACTATGTACATTCCAATTATGCTAAAAAAAAAAAAAAAATGCCCAGAATGAGTGTGACGCAAGTACAAAAAAAAATCTCCCAGCTAGGGGAAACATCGTTAAGGTAAAATTACTGCAAAGCACTTGCAAGAAGAATGAAAGACAATTTGATTAATTGATAGCTGAGAGATGTTTTGAAAGAGCCTGTCAAGTACCCACTGATCAGTTTGACGCTTCGTGCAATGGATTTTGTCAAAAAGAAGAATTAGCATAGTAGCTGAAGTGATTTATGTTGCCAAAGTGACTCAGTAAATTTGGCAGATGTGTTCAAAGAAGAGAGTAAATCAGGGTGACCGCCGAAATATGTGCTAGCCACCAAAACGATGTGCAGTTGTCTTGAAACTGTATTTTTATTCACATTCCAAAAGTGCTCCGCTGAATCGCCGGGTCATTATAACGTTTCCATTTCCAGGCAATTCATTCGGATTGGGAGCTAGCTTCTTCTTCCTCGTGCCGGCAGGAGCATGACCAGCCATATTTGTCTGGCCAGGAAAGCAAGGACATAGGCATTCTTCTATATTGGCTGGGGCATTGGGCAGAAGGCCCTACCTCCGTTGGTTGGCGATTAACAGGGACGGGGGTCTTTACAGATCATTTTCATTTTAAAGACGACAAAATCTATCAATAGGCTTTTTTGGTTTCTGGAACCCATGCGTTAAGTCCTTACATGGTCAGGTCCACAAGCCATTCTCTCATCACTAAGCACAATTTTAAGGCTTTAATTGGTTATTTTATTTGGGAAAAAAAGCCCCAAAATAAATACCGGAACCATTTTTTTCTGAAATCTACACAGGAGATGGTCTCTGTTTCTTTGAGCTTACCGTCTGGTTAAGACAAACAGACAAGGCACACAGGTAAAACACCAAAGAGAGAGTTAACCGGGAGGTATAAAAAACCAAACTGGATAGATTACAGGTGGGAATAACTGAGGGAGAGGCATTTTTGCTTAAGTAGAGAATGAAGAAATGAGGCTTCTTAAGAGAAATGCCTTTTACATTCCTGGACGGCTCTGAATTTACCTTGCTCACCGCACATCACTGAGAAGGAGCGAGGCAACACCTCCAGAGAAGGAACATTTTTGTGAGACCACGGCCGATGAATCAACGACCTCATCATCAGAACACTTTAAGGTAAATTCCGAGCAATCCAGGAAAGTGAGGCCTTTCAGGTTAACATGATCAAGCACTTCAAGGGATTTAACAGAGGCCCGAGCTCTTCAGTTCTCTCTGCCAAAAATAACCTGCTCCTCACTCTAACTTCCTAACCCCTGTCTCTTCCCGACTTCCCTTTCGCACTGTCAGGCCGGTGCAATATCGGCTCGCGTAAAACGACCGAGTGCCCGCTCTCCTGACGCGCCCAGGCCACCTCTCATGCTAAAAAGGAGGCGCTAGGGAAAATTGTATGTCTCCAGCACCTCCTCGGCATCAGGGGCCCAGGAGAGGTGGCTCTCAGTGCGCTCAATACAAGCGTCCATTTCCCCCATCACTGGCACAAGTCTGTATTGGGCACCCAGAATTTTTTTTTCAAGACTTTTTTTTTTTTTTACATAAATCTGCTTTCTGTGGTTCCTCCTACTTAGTATCGTGACGATTGGACGCGCATTTTGGATGTGCTAATCCCCATATTGCATCGGGGGTTATGGATGTGCATCCAAAATGCGCGTCCAATCGCGTGTTAAGCTGTGCGCCGGCCTCAACGCAGGGTATTGCATCAGTCTGTATCTTTGTAACATAATCTATGATTCATTTGTTTGTTCAGGCAATGTCGTTTTTCACTCTAAACTGTTCATTTGGTTTGACCTGAGGAACATAAGAACATAAGAAATTGCCATGATGGGTCAGACCAAGGGTCCATCAAGCCCAGCATCCTGTTTCTAACAGAGGCCAAACCAGGCCACAAGAACCTGGCAATTATCCAAACACCAAGAAGATCCCATGCTACTGATGCAATTAATAGCAGTGGCTATTCCCTAAGTAAACTTGATTAATAGCTGTTAATGGACTTCTCCTCCAAGAACTTATCCAAACCTTTTTTGAACCCAGCTACACTAACTACACTAACCACATCCTCTGGCAACAAATTCCAGAGCTTTATTGTGCGTTGAGTGAAAAAGAATTGTCTCCGATTAGTCTTAAATGTGCTACTTGCTAACTTCATGGAATACCCCCTAGTCTTTCTATTATTTGAAAATGTAAATAATCGATTCACATCTACTCGTTCAAGACCTCTCATGATCTTAAACACCTCTATCGTATCCCCCCTCAGCCGTCTCTTCTCCAACTGAACAGCCCTAACCTCTTCAGCCTTTCCTCATAGGGGAGCTGTTCCATCCCCTTGACATTACAATAAATAACCTCACACCGGTACACTCCAAAAAATACCCCCCCCCCCCAATCAGTAGTCCAGAGACTATTCTGATTGCCTCTTTTACTAGAGGGTTTTTTTTTAACCTCCTCTTGCTCCCTCTTTTAGCTACCAGCAGCCTCTCCTCCCTAGATCTCATGCTTGGAAAAAGTAAAACAGAGTCAGTTTTTACTTCCAGTGACAGACCCGGCAGGGCAGTAAAATGGCAAGAGAACAGAACAATGCATCTGCCCAGTTCCATTTCTTTATCTCCCACAAACATCCTATACTCTAAAACATTGTAAGCTCTGTGGGGAAGGGGCACTGAACACACGTTTTATATAAACAATTGTCCAGCTCCAAGAAAAGTTTGTAGATCAGGTTAATGAAGACTGTTCAAAGGTTTTATAAACTTTCTCTCTTTTCACTTCTGCACGACAATACTTTAATGTGAATACATACACTTTTAATAGGGCCACTTTCAAAAACAAGGTTTGCAGTTGTCAGTAAGCGCATGCGTCACAATTTAAAATCTCACAGAAAAATACTTACACAAATGCTCAATATAACATGGATTTCTTAAAGTATCCACATTTAGATTAAGTAGAGCCACAAGTCTGATTAAGCATTTCTTTGAGGACCTTCCAAAGCCTAGTTAAGAAAAATTCGTATCAAGACTTCTAAAAAGGTATCACCATATGTATCTTTTTTGTTTGCTCACCTTTATTTCCATGCATTTATGAATGAAAGAATTAGTTTCAACCAATCTGGGAACACTACAAATGTTCCATTCTGCTGGATTATCAAGAAATATGGCCTCTTTCTACATTGAAGTAGGTTGCCCATGCGGAGAATTATACAAACCATTTCTTCCCTCATGCTCATTGTCTTACGTTTCCAAAGAATTCCAGGAATTCCTCCATAAATAGGTGAGCAAATAGTTCACCAAAGCCTTGAGCTGACCATGGTGACTGCATCTTCAGGATATGGTCTTTATAAACGTGCCCGTCTAGCAAAGTGTAGACGAAGGCCAGCATACATCTATCTCCCTCGTCAGATTCAGCTTCGTAAAGCTCTGCATGCTCCGTATGTTGGATAATCTATAAAGAGAGACTCAGCTTCTGGAATTTCTGGAAGCCGTTCTGGGATCCATGGAAAAATGCTGCATAATTGAAGGTAAAAATATTTGAAAGCAATACCAATCACTGTGTACAATAAACGACGTATCCTTGCATGACGCACTGAGAAGAAAAATTGTTGGTGATACTCTGCGTTTCACACGTGGCGTTCATTAACAAATCCATGACATCAGGAGATGGGTAACAGAATACAGCATGTTTAAGGTGATAGGTCATCCAGTAAATCGGATCCTGATGTATTATCGGGAATATTTTCTCTGAAAATAATTAGAGAAGAATTAAGGTATTAAGAAGAGAAGGGTACAAATAACACTTTCATGTTTTCCCTAAATGTTTAGGATGAATTAAGATCTAAAAACCTGAAATATGTAGAACGGGGAATGGAAGAACTATTATAAGAAAGGCTTTGCTAGGGGAGTGCAGACTTGGTGCGGAAACTCTCATGCCACGTTCAAAGTCTTTGTTACCCCCAACAGAAAGGAGCTACTTTTCAAACGGGCCACGCAGGA
This sequence comes from Rhinatrema bivittatum, assembly GCF_901001135.1. Classification (NCBI taxonomy): domain Eukaryota; kingdom Metazoa; phylum Chordata; class Amphibia; order Gymnophiona; family Rhinatrematidae; genus Rhinatrema; species Rhinatrema bivittatum. Next base: position 14,537,059 of record NC_042623.1, on the reverse strand, counting down.
GGAAACCTTGCAGGCAGTTCTAACACGCGTGCTTCACGCAAATCTTCATGGATAAACTTTTCCACCTTGATTCCCTTTGAAAAATAGCACGTGCGAAGTGTGAGCATTAAAAACGTGCTCACTAAAAGTGTCTGCAAACTTTGCACCTGACGTTTGTGCAGGCTGTTTGGGAGGGGGGGGGGGGGGAGAGAAATGGAGGAATCCAATGCGCGTTTACTGTTTTCCTCCCTTGACCTAAACATGTCCCCAGGAACGCACTCTTTATAATGGGGATAAAAATGCCCATGCTGTGGGGATTGTGCATCTTTTTTTTTTGCAACATTTGAAAAGGGCAATTTTCAGCCAGGCCATTTCACCCGCGTCAATGCCTTTGAAAACTGCCCGCCCCATGTACATAGGGATGAGCTGCAAAGTGCACAAACTGTTGTGTGCCCAGCCTAGCGTGTAAATGTTAGCTCTGGTCACTAGGTGGCTGCCGGGGTTCCTCCAAGTGAGAGCACACATCTGGTTCTGCATCTGCTGCAGCAGCACCCAGCGCTCTGATTAGGTGCGAGTGTGCGAGCAACGTGCGCCACCTTCCAGCTCCTGATTAAACCTGTTTTAACTGTATGTTTGCCCTCCTCTTCTCGCACTCTGGGTGATTGCACAACAGAAGACTATTGGCCAGGAGACAAAACATTATGGTTAATTAATTTTCTAATAAGGCTAGAAAAGCACAATACTTACCTGGCAGGGGTCTCTCACAGGCGCTGAAAACGATCATGAAGAGCAGGTAGTACTTACCCTTCCTTCCTTCTCACCCCTACACTTCTGATAGTGAACAGAGCACGACCAGCACAAGAGATGTGACTTCAGCACACAGTGGAAGATGAATTACCATTACTGCAGGCACCAGGAAATGAAGCTTCCTCCTAGACAGAGCATGGGACCAAGAGAAACAGGCGAAACGTTCTCCGTCCCTGTGGTACTGCACAGCAGAAAGCTTGTGGACTAGCTCCAAGCAGCAGGAGAGCTGAATGTGCGGGAAGCTAGCGCACCTGGCTGAAAAGACTTGCTAATACCAGGGAGATGGTAGCATCATGCTATCATTACTCTGCGTGCAGGTGTACGTGCATATCATAACTGCAGTGTAACTTGATTTCTGTCCTCAGGGGCTGAATCACATTCAGCATACAGGTCTGTACAGTGATAAGGCTACATTAAAATCATCCTCTTACTGTCTAAAAGTGGGTGATATCAATTTATTGCTGGAGCAGTTGCCACACTTCACACCCTGTACACATTCAGACTATTACTTTCCTAAGGAAATAACTGCTATAGTTTTATCTGTGACCATGGCTTTGCTTGCCTCTTTACCTTTCCTTTAAAAACTTGTAGTGCAAATATAACCCCTATTGATTTTTGTCAGTATTGGTGAATTCATGTTTAAGGGTCAGTGAAGAGCGCAGCATTTTTTTTCAATGTGCATTTGAGGTCATGGGGGCAGCCGTGTTGAGGGGCATTGCACATGCTCAGAGCAAACAAAATTGCAAGAGGTGGCTGCTTATAGTCAACTAATGGGCGGGGCTACTTCAGTCCTACTGAGATCCTGAAGGTATAGGCAGCAGACCTGAATGCAAGAGCCAGGCAAGATGCAGGTCTGTGGCCTAACCAGGATCCTTAGGTTGTAACTGCTTTTTGCCAGCCCAAATGCAGACATAGAAAAGGCAGAAGTGCTTTGGAGTGGAGAGAGACTGCTTCAGAAACTGGATTTTAAAGAAAAATGAAGAGAACCAGAAGTAACAAATCAAAGACTTTGAGAGGGAAAGAGAGGTGTTTGTATATTTTGTTTTTGACTGATCAATATTTATAGAGACAAGTTGTATTTTGTCTGCATTCAGTTTAAAAATAATTCTTTATAGAATTATATTTATTTATTTATTTTATTTATACATTTTTTTATATACGACCTTCCTCAAAGATATCAGGTTGGTTAACAATGCAGCAAATACATCTTGATTAACATGCAATAAAATATGGCATAAAACATAAAATTCATTAAAATTAATAAACATAGAATAATAAAATTAATACCTTAAAACAATTCTACACATTATATTTCTCTAAAATGAATCCTGGCATTAATTATTAAATCAATCAACAAAAGTCCCTCAAATCATCAAATCCCTTACCACCCTGCATAAAATCATTCACCACCAGCTCCCCATTGACCTGCAACTCCCGCTCATACTCCACACCTCTTCAAGACCCATTAGGGAAGCCTACAAAGGTTCCCTGCAAGTCCCTTCCTCTAAATCCACCCACCTGATAACTACCAGAGAACGGGCCTTCTCGACAGCGGGACCAGCCATCTGGAATGCCATCCCTCCTAATCTCAGACAGGAACCTTGTCTGTTGACTTTCAGAAAAAACTTAAAACTTGGTTGTTCCAACGAGCCTTCCACCCAACTTAGGCCGGCACCAACAATGACACAAATGACACAGATCACATACTAAATCAGACTATTTAGGGCACGCTATCTTGTACAATGCTTTTACTTTGTTATAGTTATCGAGTTACATTTCCTCCTCTGACTGCTTCTCCATCCTAGTTCCATTACCCCTGTTCATTGTAACTTCTGCCTCTGGCATCTTCTTCGTTATTGTTGTTATTCCCCGTTTCATGCAAACCGATTTGATATGATTGTATCATGAAAGTCGGTATATAAAAGGTACAAATAAATAAATAAGATGGGTTCTTACCCTAACAATTTCTAACCTGGCGTTCCTGACCTCCGTAAAGTTGACCCCCTTAATAAAACTATAAAACTATAAAATTAACCACCTTAATAAAACTATAAAATAATCAATTGCTAGTCCCATTTGTTTCGTTAAACACCTGTTCAAATAGCCAGGTCTTTATCAGTTTTTTAAATCTCTGTATGTTCGATTCTGTTCTAATGTCGAGAGGCAATGCATTCCAGATCTTTGGACCGGCCAGGGACATGGTCCTTTCTCTGACTGAACTCAAATGGGTTATTTTTGGTGAAGGTATTATCAACAGGGCTTTCCCCAAGGATGTTAAGTTACGTGCTGGTGTATGGATGCGTAGGGAGGCATTTAGCCATTCAGAGTTGTTACCATATACTGTTTTATGTATTAATAATAAACATTTGTATTGGATTCTTGACTGAATCGGCAACCAATGAAGCTCTGTCAAAACAGGTGAAATATGATCATATTTTTTCGTGTTGATCAATAGACGCGCTGCCGCGTTTTGCAATAGCTGCAGAGGCCGCATAGTTGAGTTTGGTACTCCTAGTAAAAGGGCATTACAATAATCAAGTTTGGGTGAGATAAGTGCCTGCAAAACGGTGCAAAAATCCTCTGCATGTAAAAAAGGTTTCAATTTTCTTACTATTTGTAATTTGTAAAAGCCATCTTTGTTTATGGCTTTTATTGATGCTTTCATGCTCAATTCTGCATCGAGAATAGGACCTAAGTCTCTTACCTCATATTTGATACTATAGGATGGTATGAGGGACTTTATTTCTAATTCTATCTTCTTTGTTACTTTGTTGCTCATATATAATATTTTTGTTTTTGAGTTATTTAATGATAAAGACATGTGGGAAAGAAGTTGTTTTATGGATATAAAATACATCTATATATCTAAGGGGGAAGCACTTTGATTTGTAACAATTACAGTAAATACATTTTACTTTATGAACCCCCCCCCCCCCCCCCCCTCACAAGAGATGGAGGTTTGAGCAAGCTACCATTTAAGTGAACTGTAGCAGAAAAAAAAAAGAGAAGACAATGCAGCTATGTAACCTGAGCCACCAGCCCAGGAAATTGAAAAGATTGCCAGACCCCTTACTATGAAGGTACTTAAATGGCCATTGAATAGATAAGTCAGAGATTCAGGTAGGGGATTTGCATGTCACAACCCTCTGGACTTCTGCTGGTAATTTTGCAATGAAATATCACTAAAAAAATCAAAGGATTCAAACTCCTAAATTGCAGAACTATGAAGGGGAAAGGTATTTATGAGAGAAATATACTGGAAAACAGTCCTAGGAAGCAAACAGATTCTCACCCTGACTAACAAGGGTATTCAGGGAAATATCACTAAAAGCTGAGACTATGGAGGGCCTGCATCACTGAATGCTAAACAACCATGAGCCTAGTGGAGCTGTAATACCCAAAACTCCTACCAAGGGAGGAGAACTGAATGACAGTGGCAGATCTGTAGATTAAGCGGTCCCCCTTTAGCAAGGGAACCCTCAGTAGCAGATCCAGAGGTAGAGCAGTCCCCCCTTGAGCAAGGGGACCCCAGCAGCAGGCCAAGAGGTGTGGTCAGGACCCCTAAGAAAGCACAGTGGGAAACCAAGATGTTGAGTCGGGTCCCCCAGGAGGGTGTGGACCCCAGCAGCAGACTGGGAGGTGGAGTCAGGTCCCCCAGGAGGATGTGGACCACCACGACAGACCAGGAGGTGGAGTTGGGGCCCCCAGGAGAGCATGGACCCCAGAGGCAGTCCAGGAGGCAGAGGTGGTTCCCCGAGGAGGGTGTAGACCCCAACAACAGACCAGGAGACGGAGTCAGGTCTCCCCGGGGGTGTGGACCCCAGCATTGGCATGGATCTTTCAGCAGAGCAGATACAGATGGACCCCCCAGGCCAACACTGCCCACCAGCCCAGTTGCATCTTTTCACATGGATGAGACTTGAGAAAAAAATGGGGGAGAATAATAATAATACTTGATTAAGCGGGAATGCAAGAGGCCCCCTTCTATTCCATATGGAGGTATACTGTAGCGACTAACAACCCCAAATTGCCAAATATTAAATGTTCTTGCTATTTTGTAGAAATATATATAGTTGAGTGACCTACTAACCACGAGTAGATAAGTGAGCTGTTTGACATTCTATTAGCGATGTACATAATCATGTAGAAATGTATATGCTTGTATAGTCTAATAAACCTGTATATATTTGTACCTACTGCCAGCCTTGTTCACAAGTCCCCATTTGTTTCCTGGGGTGAAGGGAGGGAAATCTCACCCACTAACACCTTCTTCCCCAGGTGGAGGCACCAGGCACCAAGAATGTGAGGATCGACAGAGTCTTGCCTAGAGGGGCTCCTGCCAGGTCAGTCCCGGACCCAGGAACGCCCTGCGAGGTAAGCGGTCAAGGGGGTTTTGCTTCTTTGGCTTATCACTGGGGAAGCTAGGAAGTGGACAGAGTCAGAAAGCCTAGGCCTTGTCATTGGACTCAGGTTACATCGAGTTCCTGCAGTGTGGAGGTCCTGGAAAAGGCTGCTTTCTTTGCCGGTCATGATACCTTTTACATGAGGTCTACAAAATTACTGTCCAACATCACAAGCATTTAAGATCACCTAGGTCCCTGCTTCGGATGTGCCACCGGTCTTCCGGTCTAACTTTGGCGCCAAGAAAGAAATAATGGCAAAAGAAGCAACCATTTGATATCTAAAACGTTTAATAAGAAGAAGAAACGCTCAAAATAGGATGACATCCCCCTGACGAAGATATTCAAAACACGGATATGTGTCGGGGAGTTCTGTCGTGTGCAATGCTAAGATAAGTTTTTCTTGCTTTTATAAAAAAAAAGGAAAAATATTGACATTTGCCTGATAATTAAACATAAGGCAAAGAAGGTGTTTATTAATAATACTGGGAGTGCCGATTATGATGGCCACACTAGATGGTTAAAAATTTGGTTGTGAAGGATTGTTGGTGTGCCAGATGTTTAAGTGCCATGGATTCTTGTAATGAATACAAACTGACTGAACAGCTCCCTTAACCAGAATGTAGATTTATGATGCTATTCTATTCATTAGCATAAATCTGCATCCCATTGCTTTACGAGAATGTCAACAGTTGTACGTAGCCTGAGAATTATGAGGACAACTGGCTATTACCTTGACCTTCAATTTCACTGTCTCAATGCTCTTTATATCATACTGTTATCATAAACACATTAGCAGAGAGGCAAGATAAAAATAGATTTATATACAAGTGCATGTCTTTATTTGTATGAGTAATACCTATAAAAATGCCCTTTCAACTCCTCAACTCCATGCTAGCAAATGCGACCTTTAGAATTAGCATGGCATTGAGTAAAGAAAATATCCTTGGGTACTGCAGTCATATATTTTCCAGTGCGCTTTATATTTAGCCTATAATTTTGTATTATTTTCCAGGAAGAATTAATAAATGTCTGTATATTTATATGACTTTCTTTTGACCATCAGATTGTCGCTGCTGTTTTGGACTTCTGTCTCAAACAGAACTAGGGCAATGGCACTCTAAGCCTTCATTCACAACTATTTTGGGGCTTTCCTCATTTTGAAAACTTCCCCTCTCCATCCCATCTAGGCCAGTCATAGCAGTGAGGGACCACAAACTGCAGATCCATTCGGAATCTAGAATGCGTGTACTCTGAACTTGGCCACCAGATGTCGCTGTTGTGTATAGGCTGAGAAGCCCTCCCTCCTGGGGATTGTGAATGCTGCTTCTACCACAACCTCATTCCATGATTGCATTAGGAACGGAAGCTGGCTAAAATTGATCCCAGGTCTCTTGCACTGTACCACTGGGCTGTCCCCTCTGGTTTATTATGTAACTATTTGTTAAAATGTCTTGGCACATAAGTAAATGCTATCCTGATACCACCACTGACGTGGTTGTATTTTCAAATTGCTTTGTATTTGTTGATATGGAAAATCCACCATGGATCATCAACCGGGAATCCATCTGCAGTTCGCAATACAGTTTGTAATTCACATAAGCGTAATATTCTGTGTGTCATGGCTTTTGATTCACTAAGCAGTTATAGGTGCTTTTATGACTGTCTAGTAGGCCTTTTGAGAGCACAAATCATTGGGGTTCAAAACACCACTTATTTTATTTTTGTCGACCACTTAGGGAATGCAAATAGGAAATATGGGATCCATGGATTGTGAGTTGCAAAACCCCTGGCTATTTGTCGGCAATTATTTTCTAAGTTTCCATTTGGGGATTTGCAGATTGTTGGGTGTTCTTGCAGGCTCATGGTCGAAAGGGATAGAATGATCATTACCGTGAAGTGATTTGGTTCATCTTTACATGGTTCAGTGTTGATGCAGAGTATTATTATTGTAGTACAAAACCCAAAGTAATTTTATAACTCCCTGCCTAGCTTTAAAGGAACGCAGACGACCGAGGATTTTCAAAGCGAAGGAATATGCACACGTTCGCCTTGGAAATGCATGGGTAAGTGGCCAGGTACTCGCAAAGGTTCACTTGTGCAAAGTTACACTTCCTCTTTGGAGGGTGAAACTTGTGCATGCCCACCTTACGTTCCGCCTTTTTAAAATCAAAGTTTGGCCACTAACCAGCTCTGCGCTCCGGAACACCTCTGCTCAGTTCATGTGCGCTCAGTTTTTCATGAACGGAGACCTGGCTGATTTTGAAACAGCCATTTGCGCACATAAAACCAAGCTTTGTGCATATAAATGGGCTTGAAAATTACCCCCCCCCGTTACTGTATTTTGCAAGCACAGATTTTGCAGAGATACAAATACCCATGACATGTTTGCAATTTAAAAATAAATGTTAGCGTTGCTCTGGGCCTTTTGGCCTTCGTGCTCTCAATTAGTGCTGCCAAGAGAACAAAGCGAGGGGCTGCTAAGTTAATACCACAGATAGTTTTGTGTCAGCGCTTTCTTGGATCATCTTCCAGGACGCATCGAGCTATGGAGGGTTTTTCTTTCATTATGTCTTTTGTTCACAAAAAATATATACTGTAGAATATATATCCATCTGTTTGTAACTTGTTGGACATGCCTTACTGGGAGAAACATATAATTTGTGAAAACAAAGGTGGTGAGGAAGACAAGACATGTGTTTATAATATTCTAGAGCCTACTAATTCAGATTTTTCCCCCCAGCGATACAATCAACCTGCAAAAGAAAAAAAAAGTCACATTTTTTAATCATACACGTCACCTTCCAAATATGTATAAGTTGTTATTGTCTCTTCCTTACCTTTTGGGTTTTTAGATATAAACCTGAACCGAAAAGGTAAATAAGCCTACTGGCATCCGTAAGCCCTAGCAGCCCTGTTAATAGCTTTATGATATATCGGCTGTGTTGTATCTACAGCAGGCCATAAAAATGCCAGCGCCCAAATAATCCAAAACATTGGAACCCCCTACAGGTGATGTCCAAACTGGCAACACCGCGCACCTTACGCAGCTCACTCCCTGAAATCAAGGGGGCATGGACAGGCAAGGCATGCAACCGGTGTGACAGGAAGACCATCAGCTCGCCCAAAATATGTTCATGCTGATTTCTATGCTTTCAAACATAGCAAAATTAGTAGAAAAAAAAATCTCTTTTCTTTGGAATTAATCCAGCATAAATGTTGCAATTATTTGATGTCTGGGTTAACATCTCTAGGTCTTAGGGGATTACCTACTTTCAGGCCGATTTAATAAAAAGTGAGGGAGAGCGGGTGCTCTGACTTGAGTGCCCGCTCTCCCGACACGCGCCCAGGCACCTCTCCTGGGCGCGCAATTCTGTATTTAAATGAGGCCGGGCGGTAATAAGGAGGCGCTAGGGACAATAGCGCGTCCCCAGCGCCTCCTTATAAGCGTTAGGGATGGCTGTTAGCGGGACCTACAACCGACGCTCAATTTTACCAGGGTCGGTTTTCGAACTCGCTGATAGCCACGGGTTCGGAAAACGGACGCCAGCAAAATTTAGCATCCATTTTCGAACCCACCAACCAACGGACAGATTACAAAAATTGTTTTTTTTTTAACTTTTGGTGCCACCAACTTAATATCGCTATGATATTAAGTCGGAGGGTTGCCAGAAAAGCAGGTTTTTATGCTTTTCTGTACACTTTCCTGGTGCTCTCTATGGTTAACGCCTGCCCTTGGCAGGTATTAATTTCTGAGAGTAAAATGTATGCTTTGGCCGCACATGTTACTTTCAGTATTCTGGGCGACTATCTAATAGGCTCATCAACATGCATTTGCATGTGATGAGCGCTATTGGTTTTGGGGTGGTTGGCTACGCGTTTTCCACACGCTATTACCCCTTACCGTATAAGGGGTAATAATAGCGCATCTAAAACGCACGGTCAAACGGGGGTTAAACGGTGCGCTCGGCCGAGCACACGTTCTGTATTGGCCTGTTTGTTGGCTGTAGGAAGCATTGCAACAGAATATGCACAACCGAAGGCGCATATAATCCTGCCCTGAAATATGTGCTAACTATTAAGATACAGTTTTCATTTATTCTCTACCCTTAGCCCCATTCCCCCAACCACCACCATCCGCTGCCAAAAAAAATAAAGAATATACACACAGTTTTGAGGAGACCTTTTAAAAATATATTTCTCTGATACATTTGGGGGTAGATACACTGGATCACTTTTTTTGTGTGACTATACAATAGGAGCACCCCTCAAAAACACTGGGCTGTTTGGGTTAATTAGTTTTATAGGGGGGCAGAGGTCACAGATCACAAGAATTTACTTTCTTTCTATGAGTTTGCTCACAGTATTCATATTTAATACAGGTTGAAAAATGCAGAGCTTGATACACAAAAGAAGGATAACTTTCAAACAGCTATGCATGGCAGCAAATACACACACACATATAGTCTCACATTATATGTACAAAAGTATTTTGTAACCCATGTGTATCTGATAAAATAAAAATACACAAACCAAAGAACAGGCCAGTGAAAGAAAAAATAATATATACCAAAAAAGAAACGTTTACGACTTATCCTCTATAGTTCCCTTCAGAAGTTTGAAGTATCCAGACATACACCGCTGACGTTGGCCAATCATTTGGCCTGCTAGGCTGCCTCAGGGCGGAACAGTCTTGCCTTGAATACAGGATCATTCACTCCGGAGCAGCACACCTATGAATTGCACTGAAACAACGTCCATATCGCTGGGTCAGACCAAGGGTCCATCAAGCCCAGCATCCTGTTTCCAACAGTGGCCAATCCAGGCCATAAGAACCTGGCAAGTACCCAAAAACTAAGTCTATTCCATGTAACCATTGCTAATGGCAGTGGCTATTCTCTAAGTGAACTTAATAGCAGGTAATGGACTTCTCCAAGAACTTATCCAAACCTTTTTTAAACCCAGCTGCACTAAGGGGTAGATTTTCAGAGGATTACACATTACGCGCGTAACCCCTGAAAACCTACCCCAACCCCCCCCCTGCGCATGCCGAGCCTATCTTGCATAGGCTTCCAGCGCGCGCAAAGCCCCAGAATGCGTGTAAGTCCTGGGGCTTTCCTGGGTGGGGGTGTCGGGGGGGGGGGGGACATCTGGCGCATCATCGGGGGGTGTGTCGGGGGGCGTGACGTGGCTGGTGCGTCATCCGGGGGCACTCTGGGGGCGTGGCCGTGTCCTCCAGACCAGCCCCTGGACCGGAACATGGCGCACGGAAGCTGGCCCGGCGCACACAAAGTTACGCCTGCCTCGAGCAGGCGTAACTTTTTCAACAAAGGTAGGGAGGGTTAGATAGGGCTGGGGGGGTGGATTAGGTAGGTGAAGGGAGGGGAAGGTGTGGGGGGGTGGAAGGAAAGTTCCCTCCGAGGCCGCTCCGATTTCGGAGCGGCCTCGGAGGGAACAGAGGCAGGCTGCACGGCTCGGTGCACGCAGGCTGCCAATTTTGGGCAGCCTTGCGTGCGCCGACCCCGGATTTTAATGGATACACGCGGCTACGTGTGTATCTATTGAAATCCCGCGTAGTCTTGTTCGCACCTGGTGTGCAAAGAAAAGTATGCGTGTGTGCAAATTTATAAAATCTACTCCTAACTGCACTAACCACATCCCCTGGTAATAAATTCCAGAGCTTTATTGTGCATTGAGTAAAAAAGAATTTTCTCCGATTAGTTTTAAATGTGCTACTTGCTAACTTCATGGAATGCCTCCTAGTCCTTCTATTATCTGAAAGATTAAATAACCGATTCACATCTACTCGTTCAAGACCTTTCATGATCTTAAACACTGCCCCATGATATTCGAATAGAGACTTATACCCCCATTTTCAAAAAGAAACTTAAAACCTGGCTCTTTCGGCAAGCCTACTCCATTTCACTCCCTATTACATAAACCCCCATGTGAATTGTTAGATTGATATCCTGGTATGAACGCCTTTATGTCTGCTGATTCTGTACTGTGCACTTTCATGTATATAGTTCTAGTTATAATTATTATAATCAGCATCTCCCCATTGATGCTTGTTATATCTAAGGGCTCCTCCCGAAGATTATCTATATGTTACTGAGTTCACCATCTTTATTTGTTATATGTAAGGGCAATGCCCAAAGTTTTATGTTCACTGTGAACCGATACGATGTGCGAACGGATATCGGTATATAAGAAATGTTAAATAAATAAATAAATAAATAAACACCTCTATCATATCCCCCCTCAGCCATCTCTTCTCCAGGCTGAACAGCCCTAACCTCTTCAGCCTTTCCTCATAGGGGACCTGTTCCATCCCCTTTATCATTTTGGTTGCCCTTCTCTGTACCTTCTCCATCGCAGCTATATCTTTTTTCAGTTGCGGCAACAAGAAATTGCAGGAGGACATTGCAAAACTGGGAGACTGGGCATGCAAATTGCCAATGAAATTTAATGTGGACAAGTGCAAAGTGATATAGTTAGGGACGAGTAACCCAAATTATAGCTGCACAATGTAAGGTTCCACATTAGGAGTCACCACTCAGGAAAAGGATGTAGGTGTCATCGTTGAAAATACGTTGAAATCCTCTGCTCAGTGGGCAGCAGCAGCAGCCAAGAAAGCAAACAAAATGCTCAGGATTATTAGGAAAAGAACGGAGAATAAAACAGAGAATATCATAATGCCTCTGTATCACTCCATGGTGCATCCTCATCTTGTGTTCATATATCATACACAAACAGAATGCTGGGGATTATTAGGAAAGGAATGGAGAATAAAACAGAGAATATCATAATGCCTCTGTATCGCTCCATGGTGCATCCTCATCTTGTGTTCATATATCATACACAAACAGAATGCTGGGGATTATTAGGAAAGGAATGGAGAATAAAACAGAGAATATCATAATGTCTCTGTATCACTCCATGGCGCATCCTCATCTTGTGTTCATATATCATACACAAACAGAATGCTGGGGATTATTAGGAAAGGAATGGAGAATAAAACAGAGAATATCATAATGCCTCTGTATCACTCCATGGTGCGACCTCATCTTGTGTTCATATATCATACACAAACAGAATGCTGGGGATTATTAGGAAAGGAATGGAGAATAAAACAGAGAATATCATAATGCCTCTGTATCTCTCCATGGTGCATCCTCATCTTGTGTTCATGTATCATACACACACAGAATGCTGGGGATTATTAGGAAAGGAATGGAGAATAAAACAGAGAATATCATAATGCCCCTGTATCACTCCATGGTGCATCCTCATCTTGTGTTCATATATCATACACACACAGAATGCTGGGGATTATTAGGAAAGGAATGGAGAATAAAACAGAGAATATCATAATGCCTCTGTATCACTCCATGGTGCATCCTCATCTTGTGTTCATATATCATACACAAACAGAATGCTGGGGATTATTAGGAAAGGAATGGAGAATAAAACAGAGAATATCATAATGCCTCTGTATCACTCCATGGTGCATCCTCATCTTGTGTTCATATATCATACACAAACAGAATGCTGGGGATTATTAGGAAAGGAATGGAGAATAAAACAGAGAATATCATAATGCCTCTGTATCACTCCATGGTGCATCCTCATCTTGTGTTCATATATCATACACAAACAGAATGCTGGGGATTATTAGGAAAGGAATGGAGAATAAAACAGAGAATATCATAATGCCTCTGTATCACTCCATGGTGCGACCTCATCTTGTGTTCATATATCATACACAAACAGAATGCTGGGGATTATTAGGAAAGGAATGGAGAATAAAACAGAGAATATCATAATGTCTCTGTATCACTCCATGGTGTGACCTCATCTTGTGTTCATATATCATACACAAACAGAATGCTGGGGATTATTAGGAAAGGAATGGAGAATAAAACAGAGAATATCATAATGCCTCTGTATCACTCCATGGTGCATTCTCATCTTGTGTTCATATATCATACACAAATAGAATGCTGGGGATTATTAGGAAAGGAATGGAGAATAAAACAGAGAATATCATAATGCCTCTGTATCACTCCATGGTGCATCCTCATCTTGTGTTCATATATCATACACAAACAGAATGCTGGGGATTATTAGGAAAGGAATGGAGAATAAAACAGAGAATATCATAATGTCTCTGTATCACTCCATGGTGCGACCTCATCTTGTGTTCATATATCATACACAAACAGAATGCTGGGGATTATTAGGAAAGGAATGGAGAATAAAACAGAGAATATCATAATGTCTCTGTATCACTCCATGGTGTGACCTCATCTTGTGTTCATATATCATACACAAACAGAATGCTGGGGATTATTAGGAAAGGAATGGAGAATAAATCAGAGAATATCCTAATGCCTCTGTATCACTCCATGGTGCAACCTCATCTTGTGTTCATATATCATACACAAACAGAATGCTGGGGATTATTAGGAAAGGACTGGAGAATAAAACAGAGAATATCATAATGCCTCTGTATCACTCCATGGTGCGACCTCATCTTGTGTTCATATATCATACACAAACAGAATGCTGGGGATTATTAGGAAAGGAATGGAGAATAAAACAGAGAATATCATAATGCCTCTGTATCACTCCATGGTGCATCCTCATCTTGTGTTCATATATCATACACAAACAGAATGCTGGGGATTATTAGGAAAGGAATGGAGAATAAAACAGAGAATATCATAATGTCTCTGTATCCCTCCATGGTGCAACCTTATCTTCTGTTCATATATCATACACAAACAGAATGCTGGGGATTATTAGGAAAGGAATGGAGAATAAAACAGAGAATATCATAATGTCTCTGTATCGCTCCATGGTGCGACCTCATCTTGTGTTCATATATCATACACAAACAGAATGCTGGGGATTATTAGGAAAGGAATGGAGAATAAAACAGAGAATATCATAATGCCTCTGTATCGCTCCATGGTGCGACCTCATCTTGTGTTCATATATCATACACAAACAGAATGCTGGGGATTATTAGGAAAGGAATGGAGAATAAAACAGAGAATATCATAATGTCTCTGTATCACTCCATGGTGTGACCTCATCTTGTGTTCATATATCATACACAAACAGAATGCTGGGGATTATTAGGAAAGGAATGGAGAATAAAACAGAGAATATCATAATGCCTCTGTATCACTCCATGGTGTGACCTCATCTTGAGCATTGTGTGCAGTTCTGGTCCCCACATCTCAAGAAAGATATAGCAGAATTAGAAAAGGTACAGAGAAGGGCGACCAAGATGATAAAGGGGAATGGAACAATTCCCCTATGAGGAAAGGCTAAAGAGGTTAGGACTCTTCAGCTTGGAGAAGAGATGGCCGAGGGGGGATATGATAGAGATCTATAAAATAATGAGTGGAATGGAATGAGTAAACATTAATCAGTTGTTTACTCTTTTGAAAAGTACAAAGACCAAGGGACACACAATTAAGTTATTAGGTAATACATTTAAAACTAATAAGAGAAAATATTTTTTCATTCAATATATAATTAAGCTCTGGAATTCGTTGCCAGAGGATGTGGTGAAAGCTGTTAGTATAGCTGTGTTTAAAAAATGTTTGGACAAGTTCCTGGAAGAAAAGTCCATTAACAATTATTAACGTGGAATTGCAGAAATTCACTCTTTATTCTTGGGATAAACAGCTTGGAATCTATCTACCCCTTGGGATCCTGCCAGGTACCAGTGGATTGGTCACTGGTGAAAAAAGGATACTGGGCTCGAAGGCCCCTTGGTCTGATCCAATATGGCGAGTTTTATGCTCTTATGTTCCTTAGCCTGAACTCCCCCCAGTTCATTCAGACCTCCCATCCAGTGAACACTACACAATAAACATATTTAATATAACTTACACCAAATGATTAATAGGTGTAAAAATACGCAAGTAAGTTGGAAACTATGGGCCTGATTTTCAAAAGCATTTATTTGCGTAACACTGGATTTTGAAAATTGCTACAATATGTGCGATTGAATTGTCCATAGGATTTACTCCTGTAAGTGCACTAAGGGATTTTAAAGAGGTGTGCGGGCACATGCGCCCAGGGACATGGACATTTTATAACATGCACGCGTATGTCATGTTACCAGTAACACCTGGGTGAGCACTTAATTCAGCTAGAAAGAGAGAGCAGGTTAGACTGAGGGGGAGGTTACCAGTCAGATACAGCCCCTCCTCTTGAGGGGGTCTGGAATGGCCGACCCCTGAGAATCTATGTATTAGCTTTCCTCCGAGAGCTTGGGAGAAAGTCCCTCCCTTTTGGTTTGAACACAGTAAAGAAATAGGAGCTTAGATTTTTGTCAGAGGAGCCAAGCAAGCCCTGCTAGGTGGTCCTGTCCAGGGTCAGGAGGGTTCCCTTCCAGTCTTCTCATTGGCTGGTTGGGATATCCCTCTGGGTTGTTTTGAGGGGATTTTTTTTTAGATTTTTCGTGGTAGGAACCTTGTAAGACATCTGGGCCCTTCTTGGGCACAGGGACTGAGGAACCCCTGTGTCTGGGGCGCCCAGAGATATCGAAGACCTGCCCTACAGGTGGTGACCCGCTGCAAGGAGTTTTTCTGAAGCAAGAGAGCTGCTCGTTTCAAGGGGTCCTTCCCATCAGGGACCCGGGGAGGAGAACTAACGAGACTGTGTAAGATCAAGGAGATCCTAAAGATCTACTAACCGTGAGTAAAGGAAAGCCAGCATCACTCAGTGGACACCCATCCAGTGTTTCACGACCCCGGGGATAGACAGAGAGGATTTGCTCTCTGTGCCAGAGACGTTTGCCAGCTTAATCGGTTTGGAAGGGGTTTTGACCATCCTAAGAGACCCATCCGGGAGCTCCGCTTTCCTAAAATCCAAGAGAGTGGGTGTTTCCCTGTCCTGATATAAGTGAGTCCTGCACAGGTAGAGGGAAGAGACTGTAAGTAATTGAGATTGAAAATCCTGTGGTGCTGCACTTTGAGTTTGTGCCACTCATCCTCAGTGTTTAAGAGTAAAGTCTTTAATTTTGGACACCAACCCAGTGACTTCAGAGTATTTCTTTCGCACTCACTGCACCCTCCCCAGGGGAACACAAAGAACCACAGAGGAATGTGTAAAAAGGTCACGCCTGTCACACTGGGCCATGAAGGTGCAAAGAATCCGGCCCAGGCAGTAGGAGGAAATGTGAGAGAGCTCGCCGGCGAGAGGTTCCACGCCCCTGACACGCCCCCCTCGGAGAACCCCGGGACTTACGCGAGTCCCGGGGTCTGCGCGCGCCGGTGAGCCCCTATGTAAAATAGGCTCACCGGCGCGCAGGGCCCTGCTCGCCTAAATCCGCCCCTAAGATTTTTCGATTAGCGGACAACAAATTTTTCAAATAAATAAATAAATACAATTTTGAAAATTCGCCCCTAAGCTTGTGTGGTGGCTTTAGTATAATGTTAACTACTCGGGGCCACAAAAACAATGTTAACTATTTTATCTTAAATAATAGCGCCAAGTAATTGTATTCTTGATTGGGCAATTTCAGCTTACACAGAACTGTACAGTCATACCTGATTAATCAGTGACTGGTTTGAAGAGTTTTTATGTAATTATGATCCCTAAGATGAGATGGATGTCATTTAAAAGAAACTTCCAAAGACTCTTTAGTTCAAGTGTTGAGATACCAAGCCAACCTGTAATTTCACTCTGAAAAGCAGTAGAACTGACCTTTCGTGGTTGTTCTTGTGAAATTTCATCTTGATGTCCCATTGCTGTGTCATATGAGGTCGGGCTGGGACCTGAGGGGGAGTATAGAAATAACCGTCAGAAAAGTCCTAAAAGACATTTTAAAGAAAAATCAGGGGAAAGAAAAGGAGAGGGAGAGGAGATGACAAGGGGGCTGAGTGAGTGATCCTTCCACACACATATGGATCTATGCACTAATGCTTAGCATACACTCATACATTCAGAGTAGTGTGCCGTGTACTCCAGGCAGGGGTGGCCAACTCCCGTCATGGAAAGCAACAAATAGGCCTGGTTTTCTTCATATCCAAAATGAATTGCATGAGATAGATTTGCATACACTGGAGACAGGACATGCACATTTTTCACAGGCATATTCATTGTGGATATCCTGAACACCTGGCCTGTGTGTGACTTTTGAGGTCCGGAGTTGGCCATTCCTGCACTAAGGCCCTAATACGCATACCAAACAAATCGCTGAAAATGTTTGTGTACACATGCTAAAATGGAAATATACACGCATAAAAATGAAGGCACATCAGCTGCAAATTAGGCTTTAGTGGGCACAAGGTAAATAAATATTGTGGGATATTCTCCTCCATGCACTAGCACTAAGTTCTAAAATTTAACCCTTGCTTCATACCAGTTGTTAACTTTTTAGCATACTCATTATTTCAAGGTCTTAGTTACCAAAACGCATTGGGACTGTAAGATGAACGTGAAGTATATGAGCTGCCACTGTAAAATTTTACCTCTAGGTTCCTGAGCTAAATCATCTTTATGGAATTATGTTTGAAACAGAAAAAATATGCCAACACATACTTTAGACTTCCAACTACATTCACTTTTATTGAAATGATGAAAATATCTTTTCAAACAAAAGATTAACATGGACCATGTAGTTTGCAAACATTCAGGTCGATCCAGTAAGGCCGCGGTAGAAACAGTGCGGTAGTGTCAGGTAGTGTCAGGCGCACCCTTCCTCCCCGCGCGCACAGTTCTCTTCACTAACTCCCCGATACTCTCCTCTAATCTCATGCAAATGCATGCCGCGGCTTTAAAGCGGTAGGGAAGGGTTATGCCCGCGTAACCCATTTTACTGTATAGGCGCTTAATACAGCGCCTATACATTAACCTGGGTGCGCTGGTACCTGTCATTTCAAATGACAGGTACCAGGAAGTGTAAAAATCAAAATTTTTAAATACCTGTCGGAGGGCCGCGTGGGTCCAGGCGGCCAGCGGGATCCGGGGGGCCGGTGGTCGCGTGTTAAATCTAGGCCGCGGGCGGGTGGGTGCCTGTTCCAGGCGGCGGCGGCAGCGGCGGCGGGGGGACACGCGTTAGTTTGAGGCGGGTGGTCGCGTGTTAAATCTAGGCCAGGTCCGCACAGGCGCACATTCATTCATTCACTGCCGGTGGGGGCTGCCGGAGAGGCAGCCCCCACCGGCAGTGAATGAATTCATTCATCCAGGCGGAGGAGCCGGCTGCTTTCACCACCGGCTCCTCCGCCTGGATGAATGAATGCGCGCCTGTGCGACCCCTGCGATTCGGCGCTCAAGGCAGTCACATGCCGTGACGTCACGCCTTGAGTGCCGAATCGCAGGGGTCGCACAGGCGCGCATTCATTTACTGCCGGTGGGGGCTGCCGGAGGCAGCCCCCACCGGCAGTGATTCGGCACTCAAGGCGTGACCTGGCCTAGATTTAACACGCGACCACCTGGACCCACGCGGCCCTCCGACAGGTATTTAAAAATTTTTATTTTTTCTTCTGACAGGTTTTATGTGTCCCACATCATTACATTTTCTCGATCATCTCTGTATCGCTTTTTTTTTAAATTGTGTTTTATTGTTTTTGAGTATCTTAAGCGGTGTCGATGGATTTGTTACTAGACTCACAGTCCTAACTCCTACTAGGGGGAGGCGGTAAACTAACACGTTACGGCCGCGGCAAAACAGTGCGTTACTAATGAGAGAACCTGAGTGCCCGTTACGGTATCGGAGGGGAATAGCTAATTCCTTCATTATACAGCTAATTCGTTCATTTACATTTACAAGCGCTACGGATGCGCAAAACTGGAGACTGTATCGCTGGTTTGCCTTACGCGTCCGAATTGTGCGCAGCGAGCTCGTTACAGACGAGAAATCTTCAACTGAACTTTACTGTATCGAGCTGATTGTAGATTTCACAGTACCGGTATATAAGGTACACATATCTTATTGTCTCTGATAAAGAGCCATTCTACAAGGTCCCATAAAACGGCACAGTCATGAAGGTTATTGCTATTCTTTATGTGATTCATAAGTCAAAAGGCCACGCTAGGCATTCTGAAACTTGACCCAGAAGAGTGATTTGATGATGAGGGCTTCTTTGAGTTCAACAGTTCATTTTGTTTGACTGTAGAACTCTTTGCTGAGAGCTTTGAGGCCCTTCCAGACAGCGTCATCCTGCTGTTTCGGCCTCAACAAGGGCTAGCACCATTTTGGGGGCCCCCTGGCTATTCTTTTGTTTTTTATGGATCCCCCCTTCTTTTATATCTTCAGATCACCTGTACAACACAATTGAGGCGAAGCCTAGCTCTGGCTCCAACAAAATGGGGTGATCATAGAGCAGGGATAGTTGGATTATCAGTCTTATCCATAGTGACGTTTTGCAGATTTATTTTTCCCTGGCATCAATGGGATGGATGTGTCAGAGCTGGGCGAGGCACTTCTCGTGCCAGTCCTTCTCCTCCTGGCAGGACATCAGGTGATGATAAGCATCAGTCACATTAGGTGTGTGTGTGCGTAGCATAGCCTCCAGGATGATGCCCCCCACCAGTTCATCTACCCTTTTTTCTCCTCTTCCACCTCATCTACATCCTCTACCTGCTTGGCAGACAACTGAGGCATGACTTTTGGTCTAGTTTTCTCTCTCCTGAAAAACTCTTCTGTTCTTTCACCTTCTCTCATGGGGTCTAAATGCTCACCTGTTTTGGCTCTCAGTACTGATAATTTGTCCCATGTGCCAGGTTTATTTTTATACATGTTTGTAGAAAAGGATCAGAGCTACGAGGAAAGAAAGACTGCACTCAGCTTATTCCATTCATGCTAATTTGTGTAGTGACAACATGCTAATGAGCTATCAGACAGATACAGCACAGAGACCATATACATTTAAAGGTAAAATGATGTTATTAGCAGGCACATATGACAAAATATTTAGCATGTCACACCTTAAGTGACGCTCTAGCATGCATATTAAATATTTTAGTGAGCACATGCTAAAAATATTTAGCACAAATTTTTTGTGCAAATGTTCCTTAGTGTGCCTGCCTACAGAAAGAGTGACAGAGTATTCAGTTTAATGCCCAATCCTAGACAGACTCATTTTTAGGACTTGGTCAGTAATTCAGTGCACTATCCTACAGGATATAGTGGTTGTGGAAAGCAGAGTAACACATCACATAGGACAAGCTCTCTTTTCCATTCTGTCATCTGTAATGGTTGAAGAAGAGAGATTTAATGCCAGGCTGCTAGCAGGCACCAGAGCAACGCTGCTAGCAATGCTGTATTCTTTCAGCAATATAAGTGAAGGATCGCACAGAAATATACATCAGTAGCAGCACTGCCTCCAGGAAAATGAAAGACGATTAGGACACAATACCCTTTCTCTGAGGTCGGCACTCTGTTTCAGGCCAGGATGCTGTACGCTGAGGTGTGTGTGTGCTGGGCCGGGGGGGGTCGTTACTGATTCAAATTCCGTATCTTCAGGGGGGGTGTCATGGAGTTGGTGCACTCAAGCCCAGGGAGAGATGAAAGATGGGCCTGCTGCCACCGCTGAAACGAAGAGGTTAGCAGATTAAAACCAACTGGAGAAAGTATATTTTTTTTCGCACAATGTACAATCAAGCTGTGAAACTGTTTGCTGGAAGAAATAACCAAGACGTCTAGTGTAGCCGGGTTTAAAAGAGGGTTGGATACATTCCTGAAGGAAAGGTCCATTAACCATTATTAGCCTGGTAGATCTGGGAAAACCACCACATCTCTAGCAGCGAGCAACAGGAGTTGGATCTTCCATTTGAGATCCGTTGGGTACCTGTGATCCGAACTAAGGCAGGGCTCTCAGCTCAGTGGACCTTTGCTCTGACTCAGCAGGGCATTGCTTATTTATTTTATTTTCTTATGTCTTAGACTTTTCCAGATGTAACCTTCAAGGAAAGATGGTCACTGACTGAAGGCACTTTTGGAAGGAAGAGATGCCATGCCCTCGATCCACTCATCTTGATTCTTGTAATTAGCTGACATGGACAAATAAGAAACAGTGCAGGGAACATCAGTTTTGAAAGTAACCAAACAGCACTGGCAGCTAACGGCACATACACCGGAAAAAATCTGCACCTGTGGTACAAAGCATCTCTCAATATATTTGTTGGCCATCTCACCTCCGTGCCTGTTTGTGGGATCGGCTATCTCATCCACCTTTATATCCTGGAGGCTAACCCAACCAGAGTTTATATCCTGGAGGCTAACTTTATATCCTGGAGGCTAACTTTTTTATATCCTGGAGGCTAACTTTATATCCTGGAGGCTAACTTTATATCCTGGAGGCTAACCCAACCAGAATTCTTCTTGTACGCTGACGACGTACAAATACTTATCCCCATCCAAAACTCCCTCAACGAAACCCTGCACTTCTGGGAGACATGCCTCACATCTATCAACGCCCTCCTTTCCAACCTACACCTTGCACTCAATACTTCAAAAACTGAAATCCTAATTATTACTAATCAACCCAGCTTATCCATTCACCAACTGCAACAGAACACTTCACAAAATCTCACACCTCCGTCCACTGTCAGAGATCTAGGAGTTCTCTTAGATACACAACTTAGCTTCAAATCCCACATCAAATCACTCCTAAAAGGGGGCTTCTATAAACTCCAAACCCTCAAAAAACTTAAGCCTCTCCTCCACGCACATGACTTCCGTACCGTTATGCAAACCACTATACTATCAAAACTTGACTATTGCAACTCACTGCTAATAGGCCTTCCAGCTTCCACAATCAAACCCCTCCAAATCTTACAAAATGCCATGGCTCGCATCCTTACAAACTCAAGAAAGACTGATCATATTACTCCCATATTACAAAACCTCCACTGGCTACCAATCACCTATCGCTCTCAATACAAAACACTTACTATCATACATAACACGCTATATAAAAATAACTCCCCCTGGATCGAAGATATGCCACACTTCCACCAGGCCAACCGTCCTACCAGAAACTCCCTTGCGGGCACCCTCCACACCCCTTCACTCAAAATTGCTCACCTCACAAACACCAGAGCGAGAGCCTTCTCCATCGCCGGCCCCACCCTTTGGAACTCCCTCCCCACCGAGCTCCGACTAGAACCTTCACTTAATCAATTCAAAAAGGAATCAAGACCTGGTTATTTAAACAGGCCTATCCCAACGCCTCTCAACCCTAGCATTTGACTTCTCCTCAACACTCATTATTTCCCTCTCCCTAGTACAGTGTCCCCCCGCCCCCCTACACACCCTCCCCTCCCTCACCACCCCATCCATTTTATGGCTTCCTGATATTCAGTCACCACCTCTCCTTCCCATCGCCACCACCTGCCCCCTTGTACAGTTCCTACCCCACCCCGCCTCCCCTATGCGCTTCATCCCCCACCCCGCGCTACCCCCCACTCTGTCGCCTCTTGTATATAATTAATTTATGTCCAACCTGGTTAACCACATGTAATCTCATTTAATAACTGTGGCGCCCGTTGGCTCTACAGTAAAGTTGTCACCTTTTAACTTCCTATCCTTCCTCCATCTATCATTGTAATCTCCTTTCTCAGTTGTCTGTAAACCGACATGATGTTTTTTTTACGAATGCCGGTATATAAAAGTTATAAATAAATAAATAAATAAATAAAATTATCTATTGGGATGACTTATCTTCTTACCAGAGACATCGTGATAAGAGATATCAGCAAGCAGAGTAGTGATGGACACAATACTATTCAGATTTGCAAGTTTCTTATCAGATTAGTTTTTACTCCATTCTTCCTGAAGCGTCAAGCTCATCCCCAAATGTATTTCACAGCCTTGCTCAAGGGTTTCAAGAATTTCTCTGGAAACACAAGGAAATGGGGAAAACCGACCCTGAGAAAAGGCGGCAAAGAGTTAAAATGGTTTCAATAAAGGAAAACCAGAGTAAATACATGCAGGGAAGTAAAGAAATGACAGAGGGAGGTAGCTCAATACGCAAACGTATATAAAATATACCATCTGGCCGTCCTGTGTAAGGAGACCGCACCCCATTGCTTTCTGACGAAGACCACTAAAAAATTCAGTTTTTATTCCGTGGGTGGCTGCTGCTGCTGCTGCTACCAACGCCATCCGCAGCCGAACGATGCCATCCACCACCGTCCCTACCAGTGCGCACTCTGAATCCACCTTCTGGGGCGATCACACACGGAGGGCACTAACGGAGAGAAAAAGGAGGAGCGAGGAAAGGAGGCCTGCGGGAGAGGAGAGGTGTGGAGAGAGAGAGAGAGCTGGAGGATGTACAGACCTGTCAACCTCAAATAAGAATCCCTCTGCGTGACTGCACAACAGAGGGGGGGGAAAAAAACCCCGTAAAGGTAAATTTTATGAGATGCGCATGCATAACGTGACAGATGTGTGCGCGAGTAGCGCTTAATCGTGCGTGGGCTATTTTACAAGCCTCGCACATATGCGCACATGTACCGATGGGTGAATATCTTTGGGGAGGGTCGGGCTGTTCCAGGTCGGGGCCATCGTATATGCGCGTACGTTGCGATTTTATATCCTGCGAATGCAGCGCGCATACGGCTCGTGCCTGCACGTATTTACATCTCAGCTGTAAATCTGAATAAAACTATTTATAGCCAAATTCGGACTGCGTGAGGGATCTGGGTAAGTTAGGCTAAAGAACCGGGGGGGGGGGGGGGTCCTTGATGACCTGGTACAGACTGGTAAAACCGGTCATTTCCTTCATGCGTGCGTTATAAAATTAGCCCACTTGCGTGGGTAAAAGCCGACGATTCCTAAGGAAAATGTGCGATTAGCAGATGCTCGTGGAAATGTTTAAAATTAGGAGCACACATAGGCACGCTTTAAAAGTATTTTATATAGCACGTGCACACTTGCGCAGATGGTGTATGATTCTTGCACACATGGGCACGCTTTAAGAGTATTTTATATAGCACGCGCACACTTGCGCAGATGGTGTATGATTCTTGCACACATGGGCACGCTTTAAGAGTATTTTATATAACACGTGCACACTTGTGCAGATGGTGTATGATTCTCGCACACATGGGCACGCTCTAAAAGTATTTTATATAACACGTGCACACTTGTGCAGATGGTGTATGATTCTCGCACACATGGGCACGCTCTAAAAGTATTTTATATAACACGCGCACACTTGTGCAGATGGTGTATGATTCTCGCACACATGGGCACACTTTAAGAGTATTTTATATAACACGCGCACACTTGTGCAGATGGTGTATGATTCTCGCACACATGGGCACGCTCTAAAAGTATTTTATATAACACGCGCACACTTGTGCAGATGGTGTATGATTCTCGCACACATGGGCACGCATGTGCTCATTTAAAAGTCATGTAGAACTTGGCCCACTCGAATATGCAGGGAAAAGGAGGTGCATCCACCCTGTGCGTGCATATGCTTTTACCCGCATATAGAACAGGTGTGCCTACCCCATACTAGTTCTTATTAAGAATTGGTATAAAATGCAAGGATGTCTGTGGTTTGTTTCATTTTCATTAGTGCACACAAACTGCTTTAGTGCATGCTAATTTTTTTTTAATGCTTACTAAATCGAATTACCGTGCACTAAATTGCATTAACGTGCACTAAAATGAAACGATATAAAACGAAAGGAAACCAAAACGAAACCAATGATGCATTTTCAGCTGCCCATCCCTGGTGAAATCCACACTGAAAAGTATCTCTGGACTTTGCACCTGCCAGTGTGGTTCTGAAAATGTGTACAGTTGCATGTCCACATGACCTGCTATACCGCACGCAGACACCCAGGCTTATTGCAAAGGATCTGTACAAATAAGCTACATATGCATTGCCCTGAGCAGTGGCTCCAAACAGGTGGCAGTTGGGTGATTTTTCCTTTATTTGCCCTGCAGGAGGCCACTATTGCTTTCTCCCCTTTCTGGCCCGGTGGGAGGCTGTTTCCCCCTTCACCCAGATCAGAAGGAGACATGGCCGACTCCTGCTCTTCTGGGTACAGCACTAACTTTATCTTTCCCTGATAGGCCAGGAAGCAATGCTGCTGATGCTCTCTTTACTTTGTGGGTGTGGGAGAAAGGAGGTTAGGGATGTTGAGCAGCGAGAGGTGGGAGAGAGAAAGAGTGCGGGGGCTGCTGAACTGGAAAGGGGGGTCAGGGTAGCTGGGCAGGGAGGGGGATGGGGAGGAAGGGGCAGGGAGAGTCGAGCGAGGAGAGGGGAAGCATAGGGAAGAGTATGTGGGGGGAGTGATGGGGTGCAAGAGCCATAATATGTCAGTTTGGGGAATGTGCATTTCTTCTAGGGGTGTGCATTCGTTTTGAACTTAAATGGAAAACGCAACTTATTTTTTTTTTTTAACTTAAAAAAATGATGAGGCGTAAACGATCGGATTTCCAACTTATTCAACATAGCTATGTTGAATACGTTGGAAATCGCGATTGTTGATCTAAATAAAAATTTAAACCCCTCACCCTCCTTAATCCCCCCCCCCCCAAGACTTACCAAAACTCCCCAAGCTGGCCAAAAGTTACGTGAGGGTCCCGGGAGCCTCCTGACCCCCCCAAGCTGGTCAAAAGTGCTTTTTGGGCCCAACGAGGGGTCCGGGAGCGGAACCGCGATGGACCACGTGACGTCGGCGTCATGTCGGAGTGACGCGGACGTCACGTGATTCCCCTCGGAGTTTGTGTTGCTGTTCCTGAGATGACGCCAGACTCAGAATATCTTTTTTGTTTGACGAGTTGTCCAGGGAAATGCCCTAGTTCTGCTCTGTACCCATTGTTGAGGGGCAGGGGGGGTTCCTATTGACGCAGAATATATGTTTACATTTTGCCCCGTGATGGTTATGGGTTCAGTGAGTCACACAAGTGAGCATCATCGGTCAGATGTGTCCTGAAAGAAAAAAGGTTGAGAACCACTGGCCTAGCCTATGTATAAAACTGTATGACATACGAAGACCCAAAAGGCCCCCCAGCACGCTCTTGTATGCTTTTCCTTGAGATATTTGGAGGGATTTTTTTTCCTTTCTAGAATTTGCAGGAAAATAAAAGTTGACAAACAAATTGCAGGGAATAACTTATTATTATTATTTTTTTTAGCACTTTTCAATCAGGGATGAAAGCAGAGCTTCCATCTGCCTGGAGGTGGAGGGAGGACCATGGGCCTGGTACCTCCCCGTGTTGAAAATGACTTGGATTTGATAAGGGTAAAGTCACCAGAAAGTCCAAGCATAAGCGTGGTTTCCACCCCCTCCCTCGTTCTGAGACCAATCTAGCACGTTTGAGTCTAGTACACCTCTTGAAAACCAAATCGCAGATGCATTAAGCCAGTCCAGTAACAAGGCCTCACTCTTTATTTCTACATTTGTAAGTGAATTAATCTGCAACTGCACTGCTATTTGAAAATTAAACCAGCAAACTCACTTTCAGGAATATTAATTACACGTTCTCTCCTCTTCCAGGCTCGATCTTTAAATCTAAGGGAAAGAATTTTCTTGCATAAGGTAAGAGCAGGGAACGCGTTTGCTCTAGCTCGCTGTGCCAGCTGAAAATGTGAGCAAATCTTTTTTAATGACAGATTTTTAAAGCGGCTTCAGAGAGCACCACGTCTGTGATCCCAGGTAATATCTGCAGCCTCCAATCTTTCCCTTTCTGCAGTGAGAAGAAGCTTTTTTTTTTTTTTTTTTGTTTCATTCCCCGAACTTATCTCCATAACAAATAAAGTTACATCTTAAGAGCAGATTATGCATACTCATAGGTCTGCATGCCAAATGCTTAAACCGTTTAAAAAAAAAAAACAAAACCAAAAACTTCTGAAATTCAAATAATCTTTATTAAGTACTTCCCACTCTGCAGTTTTCCTTGCATTTATTTTGGCAGCGATTCGCTGCGAATGTGTCAGGTCTGAACGAAAGAATGCGCACCCTTTCCTGCCAGTCTGTTTATTGATACTGCGTTTTTGCCACCTGTTGGTTTTATTCCAATGTAGTTTTCAAATGTTTTATTAACCAAGTAGTTATCACATAGAGAGCAGAGGCTTGTTGACAGAACTCATCCACACTGGTAAAGCTGAAAAAAGCCACTTCGGCCTATCAAGGTATCTATGGGAAAATGTTGTATAACAGGAGGTCTTTCCAAGTTCCCCCCTTTTAATAAATGGGTTTCTCTGAGGGGGGGGGGGGGGGGGTCATGGATTAATAGCGTTTGTAAAGCCGGCAGCATGTGCGTGCAGGCATTCTGCAGCTTTCCCTTGCTCGAGTCTATTTTTGAGTGTTCATACATTCATGGGTCGGATTCTTTACACAGACCGATATCTTTTGCTGTGTCCTCATAGGTCTCGTCCAAAGAATGGGGAGGCCCACGCTTGTAACGTCTTTGGGTAATTCCAGGACCAAATGGCGTTTATGCAAAATCACCCGACCGATGAACAATCATTGGATTTTTGCGTCCTGGGGAAAATGAGAGCTCTTATATTGGCTTACCACAACACATGGAAAACAGAGCCCGTGGCTGCCACAAATTTTCCAGTGGTTCTGCACTCTCTTTCTATTAGTCCTTTCTGGCATGCTGTGTGATCAGAACCTGCCCCTGCCTAACAATCACCTGTATTTCTGAGGTAGACGAGAACTGACGTAGAGGCATTGGCCCTTGGAAAAAAATTAGAATTGAAGAAGGGCCTATTGGCTACAAGTACTAAGTACTTTCCCCATAGGTACAAAATGGGAGAAACCCCTTAGTTTCTCTGGCTCGTACGAGTCTTACTTCAAGGTTTTTACTTCTCTTCTCTTTATTTTAAATTCAATTCACTTTCACATATTTCATTATGGTATTACAATGGCGAACATCCAACTAAAGAGCTCAGGCCACAAGTAGGGCACCATACACTCTTGAGACAAGGAGCGGGGATTCTGATTTTTTTCTGATGTTCTCTTAACCCAGGACATCTTATGGTGCAGAATCCCAAACCAAAAATGTAATTGCTTGTTGCAAAAAAAACCCTATAGGTTTAACAAAACTGATGGTATGTTTTCAAAGGATTTGGGGGTCAATTGACCTTTCAGTTTTTTGATGAGTATTTCTAATGAATAAAATGCATGGAGAACCAAGTTCCCCATGTAATTAAATCTCATACAGCTTTTGGCTTGGATAAAAACATTTTAAGTAATAAGAGCCCAATATTAAGAAAAAAACGTAAAACTGAGCTTCTAAGTTTAGGCTCTTAAGTTAGGTTCCTTACCGGGTCATTCATCAAGCCATGGCAGGGCAACAAATGGGTATAGCGCGTGATAACGCACGGTAATTATCGCAATGCGTGTTAGTATTTAAATATGATCATGAGTATGCGATATCAAGAAAATTATGCAAATAAAAGACTCCTGCCACATTTTTATGGTATAATATCACACACTAATGATGGATTTAACGTGTGAAATAACAAAACCTCTTTGATTTGCAGTAGAGTGGAAAAAAAGATGTTATTGAGCCATAGTGGACATTATCACGGGATACGAGCAATTTTTGAGCATGATAAATTGAGGCCTTCTCTTTGACCCACCTACACAGCCCTGGGGAGCCTTTTGTTACCCTCCCTGTTTCCCTAAATCTACAGTGTTAGGAGGAAGTGTACTAATAGTCAGATACTGGCTGCTTCTTTCTAGTCAACAGCAACAACAACTACTACTACAGGCAAGGGAGGCTCAAACGCCTCCTAGGAAAGTATCTGCCCTAGAGTCAGAGCTGCAAGCCCCACGGGTGGAGCGAGATGGCCCACGTCAGGGTTTGCCATGCAGGAGGGCACACAGGCAGTACAGAGCTCGCATCTTTCATCCCTGCACCACATGGCTGGGGATGCTGGAAGAATATGTGGTTATGAGCTCTCAGGCTATCATGGAATTATATCAGGAACTCAGAGGGGACATGGATCCAGTCTCAGAAAGGACCCGCGCTATACCGGGCCTCATCATACTATTGTGCGCCCTGCATTTTATGGCATCTGGCTCATTCCAAACAACAGCTGGGGATGTCAGAGGAATGTCACAAACATCTTTGTCCCGCTGCCTAGGCCAGGTCCAAAGAGCTGTATGTAGCCACATTAATCCTTATATAAGATTCCCTCATGAAAGACAGATCTTGCTAAACTTTGTCTTTATGCCATAGCAAACTTTCCAAATGTTCTGGGAGCTAGTGACTGCACTCACGTGGCCATCATCCCACCCCGTGGCAGGGAGGAGATCTACCGCAACGGAAAGCTCTTCCAGTCCATCAATGTGCAAGTGGTCTGTGATGCTGAACTGCGCACCCTTCATGTGGTCACCAGGTACCCAGGAGGTGTACACGATTCCTTTATACTTAGGCAATCTGGCCTGTTTGAACAATTTGAAAATAACCTCTACGTTGACGGTTGGCTCATAAGTAAGAGCCATCCTTCTTTCTATCATCTGTCTCCAGCTATGTGTTTACGGCTAATGGCAATGACATGGGGGGTTGTCAGAGATGTGACTGCAGCAGTTAGATGACAAATGGCTTATACATTTAGGTCAACAAGCCATAGTGCCAGGGCCCAGATTTCTCTCTTCATATTGTAGTGGCCTGCTAATGTTGCGTGTCCATACAATGCACTTTCTACTAAGCTCAGTGTGCGACCAAGCACTACAGACTTTCAACTTGTCAGCTTAAAACGTGTGGCTGTTCCAATCCTTTCTCTTGGAGGTGTTGAAATGTCACTTGTCAACCCAAACCTTTTTGGTCAAGTGTGTCCTGTTAGTGCTCTATCTGCCTTCAGCTAATGGTGCCCATAACAGTAACCTGTCTGCAGCACTTGTGCTCTGATAGCTAAGATGTCAGCCACAGTTTGTTTTGATGATCACAGGGGTACATGGGTTCAATGAAAGCTGTGGGATGTGCTTTTGGGTCCAATGCTATTCACTCTGTCATGTCTGACAAAAGTTTTTCGCTGGAGGAGATACTGCTGAACAGCCAGGGACATGAACTGTCATACCATGAGTTTGACTTCTTTCTGCAATGACATGTGTAGCAGTGGTGATGTACCTCTTCAGTGTTATAGGAGTGCTAGAACCGGGTAGAGATTGCTGGATTGTAAGTGACATATACAGATTGTGTATTAAACCCAGATGCATTTTTCCATTCATGAAAATCTGATGTAGCATAACAAAGTGCTATAGCGTGCATATAGTGTTACAGAAAAGTCATAATGGATTTGGACTTCCTAAATAGCTTTTGATGGCTCATGTCAAGCTATAGCTTAGCTTCTAGTGTCTTATAGCATGCTGTGTGTTGGCAGCGATATCACAGTGGTATGAGTGATGCATCCATTCTTACTTTGCCTCAGGAGATTCAGGATATGATTACAGGACCTAGCTTCTCACCACACCTGTTTGCAATTCCCAACACACCAGCAGAGACAAGGTACAATAGGCGTTATGCTTTACCTGCTGTGTCAGTGAACACACCTCCAGAGTTATAAAAAGTAGGGGTGTGCATTCGTTTCTAACATATTTCTCATCCGCAATATATAGGGCCCTATTTGTTGTATTCGTGGGGAAGCGAAACGTATCACTCTCACTATGTTACAGGGGCTGACCGTTGGATGCTATTTTGAATACTGGCATCCGATCACGTTTGCCCTCACTATGTCACAGGGGCCGATCGTCAGCCCCTGTGATATAGTGAGGGCAAAGGCGATCGGCGCCATTTTGAATACTGGCATCCGATGGCTGGAGTGCAGGATGTCGCTCCCGGACCCCCGCTGGACTTTTAGAAAGTCTTGTGGGGGTCAGGAGGGTCCCCCAAGACTTGCCAAAAGTTCCTGGTGGTCCAGCAGGGGTCCAGGAGTGATCTTCTGCACTCGGGCCGTCAGCTGCCAGTCATTATAATGGCGCCGATAGCCTTTGCCCTTACTATGTCACAGGGTCTACCGGTGCCATTGGTCAGCCCCTGTCACATGGTAGGAGCACAAGATGGTGCCAATGGCCATGTGACAGGGGCTGACCAATGGCTCCGGTAGCCCCTGTGACATAGTAGGTCAAAGGCTATCAGCGCCATTTTGAAACTGGCAGCGAGGGTGTGAGTGCAGGGGATGGCTCCCGGACCCTCCGCTGGACCACCAGGGAGTTTTGGTAAGTCTTGGGGGGGTCAGGAGGGTGGAGGGTTGTAGTTAATTTAATTTTAGCGGGGAAACGAATAGGAATTAATGGATAAACGTATCGTGGAGCCCCCTTGCCAAATGCAACATATCTGCCCCCTGACAAATCCGAATCCCGAATGCAACGTATGGCGTCCCTCTGCACATCCCTACTAAAAAGTAGATTTCACTGTTTGGACAAAATTGCGGGAGCTTTAGTGTATGCCTCACTCAGAGGAGCATAGATAGTGCTTGTCTGCTGTATATTTCATAATCAAGCTCTACGTTATAGCATCCCAGTTGACATTGTTCCAGACAATTCTCAGGACCCCCCTCCCTGCAGAAGCCGAGAGACCATATGGACTGGCAGTCAGCTTTGGCAAAGTATACAGCGCTACTTTGCCTGTTAGTCATCATCTAGCCCTTCCCATTGCATGGAAAAGAGCCCAGCAGAGTGGTTATTACTTGTCACATCTGTATCTTTCTTATATTCACCAATTCTCTGTTTGGGTCAGTTTGTAACAGAAACCACTTAGGCTTAGTTAGGCAACATCATGAAAATAGATCATGAGCTTCAACTGACAGTAGTAGACAAAGTAGATACCAAATAATCCGAACAACAAAGAGATCTGGCTGTCCTAATGTATTCATATTGATTGTCAGTCAAAAGAGTCACGTCTCATTATAGCATTCATTAGGACTGCCAAAACAGAGTGAATAGCTAGCACTTCTTGCTCGCCTCAGCTATGCTTCTGACCCTAACTTAGCCCTCACATGTTGGCAAGATAATTGCATAGGTATGATGGAACTCCAACAGGGCCTATGACATGGAGTCAAATGCTTTATAAGTAAAATACATCACAAGTTGATCAGTTGCTTAAAGGAACAGCCTGAAGCTACAAGTTGACAGCTACAATCATCAATCACAGACTCTACATATTACAGCCAGATTCCCTAGCTGACATCCATGTGCATCTGAATATATCCACATGTACATCGGATTCATAGTCTCACATAGGCATGCAAACACACTGGTGTCAGCACGGCCTCATCAGTGCTTTAAGAGCAGGCTTTCACTTAGAGCCTTTTTGGATGCACATGTGCAATATCATTGTATTCTCAAACTAACAACTCATTGCAAGCTAGCTTATCTCATAGGGGTTGCACATGATGAAGCACAGCTGGGTCCTGCTATACCTATTTAAGCAAACAGTTAACTCTCAGGTACAGATGGTGAGGGACTTAACCCTTGGTTATTAGGGGTGTGCATTCGTTCCCTACGAATTGGGAATCCGCAATGTATAGGGCCATATTCGTTGTATTCATGGGGACGTGAAACGTATCGCGATTCCCCACGAATACAACGAATCTTTGCCGAATTATTTGGCCTTCTAAAGGAGCGAATTTAAACAAATCCCCCACCCTCCTGACCCCCCCAAGACTTACCAAAACTCTCTGGTGGTCCAGCGGGGGGTCCGGGAGCCATCTCCTGCACTCACACCCTCGGCTGCCGGTATTCAAAATGGAGCCGATAGCCTTTGACCTACTATGTCACAGGGGCTACCGGTGCCATTGGTCAGCCCCTTGTCACATGGTAGGAGCAATGGATGGCCAGCACCATCTTGTGCTCCTACCATGTGACAGGGACTGACCAATGGCACTGGTAGCCCCTGTGACATAGTAAGGGCAAAGGCTATCGGCGCCATTTTGATTACTGGCAGCCGACGGCCCGAGTGCAGGAGATCACTCCTGGACCCTTGCTGGACCACCAGGGACTTTTGGCAAGTCTTGGGGGAAAAGAGCCATAACTAAAAGAGAGAGGTTGTGGTGCTGAGAACTAAGTTTATTGTGGTTTATTCCATCTGATTTTCCATCGGCAAAGACTTTCATGCTGGACACTGAACTGGCGGCTCCAGTGCAGCACAAATAGTAAAGGAAAAGTGCCCAGAAGTCACCCTTGTCATTCTGGGACCCTGACAGAGAAATCTTCTCCCCATCAACAAAGGATCCAGACTCTGGTTCCAGCCCCGAAGCGACATTAAAATCTTTTATGGCCGCATCCGAGTGCAATCAGCAACCCGGGATGGGGGTTTGCACGCATGCAAATCCTTTCAAAAATTCTGCCCTTTGGCTACAAAAGTAAATAATGTTGGTGCTGTTTGGAGCGCTGAAGGAATTCCACCAATAGCCCCGCAATGTGAATGTTTAAAATGTTCACATCGCTCCGATGAACCAGTTTTCTGGGGAACACTGCAGCACATCACGAGAGCTTGTCTCTTCATGACAAATTTTAATAATAAAGATAAACAGGAATATAGTTTGCAAAAACAATTTTCCTAATTTACATAATCGGTGCTTTCTCGTGAAAAGAAACAATTATTTGCTTCTTTGAAGTTATAAAAAAAACCCCCAATAATAACAAGCTCTTTAGAATTCGGCAGTGCATGCAGCAAATACATTAGGAATAGTTTTAAAGCAGCCTAATTTTTTTTGTTAACCCATAAACATAGAAAAGTCCCTAATCAAGAAAGCTGGATAGTATGGAAACTATGACTTAGTTCCTCTTCCCAGCTGTGTTAATTCGATTTCGGTTAATGTTTTTATAGCATTAGAAAGCATTAACATGACCATAGACAGATGTTTTTCTCTCTCTGCTTGTCCTTTGATGGCTACCTCCTATATTAAGATTCCTTTTTCTTTCCCTCATTCAAGATAAATGCTTCTTCTTACAACTGTTACTATTAACCCATAACAACTGAGGCATGAAACAAAAGCATCTGTCAAGCAAACTCAGAATGAAGGGGAAAACAGTGGCACGGAATGCAGTACGCTCTAACGATGGACTTTGAAATAGCAGAATTCATCCATCATGCTGACCCATTGCACAGACGTAAGCAGGAAGTCATCTGCAAAAATGGGTTAGACGTCAAACCATAGATCGGTACCCTGGAGCAGAAATGGTGGGTTTCCTGAAGGAGATATTGAAGAGGTCGGCCCTATAATTCCCATTACAAGAACAGGCCGGCTGTGGAAACTCTTTAGAGCTATAGAAACTGTCTGGCGTGATATTACTAAAATTATAAATTCCGTCAGATTACTTTTAAACCATAGATCGGTACCCTAGAGCAGAAGTGGTGGGTTACCTGAAGGAGATATTGAAGAGGACGGGCCTGTGATTCACATTACAAGAACAGGCCAGATGTGGAAACTCTTTAGAGCTATAGAAACTCTCCGGCGTGATATTACTAAAATTATAAAATTCCATCAGATCACTTTAATCACTTTTGATCGACAGATCGGTTCTCTAGAGCAGAAGTGGTGGGTTTCCTGAAGGAGAGATTGAAAAGATCAGGCCTGTGATTCACATTACAAGAACAGGCCGGCTATGAAAATTCTTTAGAGCTAGAGAAACTGTCTGGCGTGATATTACTAAAATTATAAAATTCCATCAGATCACTTTAATCTGTGTGATTCTGGGGTGGGGGGGGGGGGGGGGGGGGGGGGGGGACGAGACAATTTTCAAACTCTCTGCATCTGGGGAAAAAAATCACATTGTACTTTTTTGCTCATGGAATTTTGCACCAATTTTCAAAACAGAAGTATACATCTTCTTTCACTTTCGAACATCACTGTGGGTACAAGACCTCGCCCCTGCTTTTTCTAGGGGTGGAGTTTAGCTTGGGAGGCAGGTGCAGAGGATGGAGAACCCTGTCCGGGCACGCATTTTTTCCTTTCTGAGTTAAGCACGCCCCCGGGTCGGCCTCTTCTAGGTACGGCTAAGAGTATTGGCATACTGATGAACAACGAGTGGACATTTTTGCCACACTGAGGGAGGTGAGTGTTCAGGCAGCAGATTTATGGGGGCAAAACATTTTTTACCCACAAAAATTGCTTTAGGAACTGGCCTCTTTGAGGGTGAGTTTTGAAAGCATTTCTGCATGTAATAGTGTTTACCCACACAAGTGGGCTTTTTAAAAATTGCCCACCTGATGTGCAGCTAAACGTACACTTGTATGTCATATTCGCATGTTAAGTTTATCTGGACAGAGTGGAGACTTTCTTAGGAGTAGAATTTGAGAGGGGTTTGCACTTGGACACATGCATTTGAAAATTCAGATGTATGAGCATAGTTTGGCCAGGATAATCTTTCAAAGTGGGCTTGTGCTTTGAAAATTGGTGTCATTTATGCATTTATTTGCCAGCTAACTTATGAGCCTTTTTTCAAAATTACCAACTTTTATGGTTGCATCAAAATATCAACAGAAGAGATAACTAATTACTGTGAAGCTGATAGTCAAAGCTACTTAGCCAGGTAAGTTGCAACGTATCTGGCTAAGTGACGGACACTGAATATCTGTCACCACTTAGCCGGATGAGTTGGGGTGGGCAATGGGATAATGGGATCGGGATGACACTACTTATCCAGTTAACTTAGCTGGGTAACTGCTGATATTCAGACTTATCCAGTTAAGTTAATCAGACAAGTTAACTAGATATAACTTATCTGGCTAAGATATTCAGCAGTCTTATCTGGCTAACTTACACAAGTTTCAATTTTGAATATTGTCTGCTTAGAGGGTAACTTTCAAACAACTCCACGTGACCCTATATATGCACGTATATGGCTACGCGGAGATCTAAAAAAGAATTTTATAACCAGCACACATCAGATAGGTGCATATTATAAAATAAGTGTATGTGAAACCCCCCCCCCCTAAAAAGTGCATGTATCTTGCCTGTACTTTTCCTTCCATTTTAAAAAATGTACATGTGTATATTTCACGCATGAAAAAAAGTAGGACTTGCAGGTGTAAAATCTGATTTATCATATATGCTTTAGAGATGTGAATCGTGTGATCGATCGTCTTAACGATCGATTTTGGCTGGGGGGGGAGGGAATCGGATCGTCGCGGTTTTGTTTTTTTAAATATCGTGTAAATCGTAAATCGGGGGAGGGCGGGAAAACCGGCACACTAAAACATCCCTAAAACCCACCCCGACCCTTTAAAATAAATCCCCCACCCTCCCGAACCCCCCCAAAATGCCTTAAATTACCTGGGGTCCAGAGGGGGGTCCCGGTGTGATCTTTTACTCTCGGGCCTCCGGTGCGTTGTAGAAATGGCGCCGGCGCTACCTTTGCCCTGTCATATGACAGGGCAAAGGTAGCGCCGGCGCCATTTTGTTTTTTGTCCCCCGACGTCAGGAGCGTAGGAGATCGCTCCCGGACCCCCGCTGGACCCCCAGGGACTTTTGTCCAGCTTGGGGGGGCCTCCTGACCCCCACAAGACTTGCCAAAAGTCCAGCGGGGGTCCGGGAACGACCTCCTGCACTCGAATCGTTTTGCCGTACAAAATGGCGCCGGCCATATGGCGTATGGCCGGCGCCATTTTGTACGGCAAAACAATGTCAGGAGCATAGGAGATCGCTCCCGGATCCCTGCTGGACCCCCAGGGACTTTTGGCCAGCTTGGGGGGGCCTCCTGACCCCCACAAGACTTGCCAAAAGAGTGAGGAGTTTAAACAATGGATGCAACAGAGACGTTGCTCAAGTTAGCCAATTAAGGCCTGGATTTTCTAAGTTTGTAGAACTTAGAAATTCCAGCGGTAACGGGGGGGGGGGGGGGCGAAGCAGGGGAGCGGGCATGCGATTGCTGGCAGCGATCGCACTACCGCGTTGCTATCGCTGCCGGCTTTCGCAAACCAATAGCGCCACCGTGAAAGGTGGTGCTATTGGCTGCGTTACTGACGGCGATAAGGCTCCTTACCTTTTCGCCGTCAGCGATGTCTTCGCAGCGTCTGCCCTGGTGCCGCCCCAACTCCGCCCCTTCCGGTGCGGACGCTGCCCAGAACCCGCCCCGTTCTAGGTATCGCACACGAAAAGGGACTTTTTGCATGTGAAAAGTCCCTTTTCGCGTGCGATACCTTTGGAAAATGACCCCCTAAAAGAGAAATCATCATTGCAGAAAATCACCCATTGCATGGATCTACATAAATGCAGACCTTTCAATTTCTCGATTAAGTCCTGCCAGATGTAGTGATTGTTATTTGAAAATCCATTTTTGTTCTTTCTGAATGAGCATATGATCTCTTTGCCCACCCCAGGGTCTAGGAGGAACCACATCAGTGGCGCAAAAGCACAGATCTGTAATCAAATCATTATTTTCATGCCGATGTGTACTAAGGGGGCAGATTCAATATGTCACCAGATGGCGCTACAGTGTTCAAAAATGAGGGTTTTCAAACAGCGGGATATAGAACGCTGTGGCATAGAAAAAAATATTTTGAATAATGCTGTGTTGAAGATCTTGCCTTGATATTAAGATTGATCACTTTCTTGAGTTTATATTTGTTGTCGTTGTGTCTCTGATGAGCTCTTAAAGTGTGGATGGATGGATGTGGAGTGTGTCGCCTTGGTTGTGAATTGAATGTGTGAGTTTTGGATGTATTTTTTATGTATTTTTTTTATTTATTTAAAAAGCTTTTATATACCGCATTATGGGCAGGATCTGGCCATCAAGGCGGTTTACAATGAAACATACGTAGTTAAAACAATACTATTCACACTTACTGCAACACACAGTTAAATAACGTATTGATAATTTCTCCAAACTTTGTTATATTTTTCAGTAACAGTTCTTATTATGGGTTTTATTTATTAGATTAAACAGGTATAGATGTGCTTGGTTGGGTGATATTGCATAAATGTTAAAGAGTGCTCTTATACAATAAGAGATTCGTTTGTATAAGAGCACTAACATTTATGGGAAAATATTTTGTAAAATGTTGCTGATTAAATAGTTATATAATGCATTGATAAAATTAGTATGTTTATTGCCTTCATGTTTTAATACTATTTAATAAAAATTGTATTTTAAGGGCAGTAAAAAGATTTATCTTTAGTGATTTTTGCCCCTTTTGTGTTGTATATATTTAAACATTTCAAGCTACTAAGAGCCTGGTTCGCTGAAGCATTTTTCCCAGAGCCGCAAAAAGTCCCTTATCGTGTGCGA
Source organism: Rhinatrema bivittatum (assembly GCF_901001135.1). Classification (NCBI taxonomy): domain Eukaryota; kingdom Metazoa; phylum Chordata; class Amphibia; order Gymnophiona; family Rhinatrematidae; genus Rhinatrema; species Rhinatrema bivittatum. The sequence goes on along the minus strand of NC_042623.1, from coordinate 14,498,693 downwards.
TACCAAGATGGGAGCGGAGTCGGGGCGGAGTCGGCCCCGGAAGAGGAGGAGTCGGGGCATCACCGGGGCCGACTCCGCGAAGACGCCGCGGACGGCGAAAAGGTAAGGAGCCTTTTCGCATCCTACTTCGCGCCCAATAGCTACACCTTCTATGGTGGCGCTATTGGGTGCGATCGCTGCCGGCTAGCACAGGACCGCCCCCCCCCCCCACTTCGACCCCCCCGCCCCCCATTAGTGCAATTTTTTAAAGTATCTCAGGCCTGCGATACTTTAAAAAATGAGACCCATAGAATGGGATAAAAACTTATAGGCGTGAAATGTAAGACCTGCATGCATGCGCACATGCACGCGTGTTTGCAGGCACCTGCACATGGACACGCCGATTTTATAACATTCGCCCATATATGTGCATGTTATAAAATCGGCTGTCTGTGCGTCCATGCGTGCGCAATTTTATATTGATGTGTGCAGGTGCACAGAAAAGTCAACTCAAGTGTGTAAGTGTGGGGGGAATTTTAATAGGTACACGCGACAGCACAATTCACCTTTTCCCAGTTCGCTCTCAGTTCACTCCAGAAAAGGCGAGGACATCCTAAATCCCCTAGCTAACTTGTCTCCCTTTCACCCTCCTATCCCCCACCCTTTCAACCTTGCTAACTAGCGTATTTTTTTTTTGTTACATGAGCAGAAGTAAAGTTACGCAGTAGAGGACCCTGGCGCACACTTGTGCGTGCAGATACTTACACGCTGGATTCGTGCTACAGACCCGGCCCACCCACGTCGGGCCCATGCTCTGCCCAGACCACGCCCCCAACGCACCCCTTTGTGCACCAAATCTTTTCTGTTTGCATAGCGGGAGACACGCGCGCGGCCGCGGGCCATTTAAAGTCCACGCAGCCCTGGTGCGTCCCAGTCACGCGCCTGTCTCCAGGCTTTGGCGCATATAGGGCTTTTAGAATTCACCCGTTAGTAAATTAGGACCTAAATCAACTCCGCAGTCATCACCAAAACCATAGGCTCAACATCGATTTTCATGAATACTGTGGCAGGTATCATCCTAAAATATAAACTAAAACAGGTAAAACAATTTATTATGGCAACTGTTGTTTGTGGGATGGCACAAATTCACTGCACACTTCTACTTTAATGCAGACTTCTAGGAGAGCCGACACTTGCATAACAAAACATTTAAGTTCATTTAAGCTATCTTGCATGCACTTAACACTATTTTAGCTTCATATCAATGTCACCCACACCATGTTTGCCATCGGAAGGCAAGGATGAGATGCTGTCTTGAGAAGGGGCGGTTCTATATTGAGGCAGGGTGAGGCGGCTGCTTCAGGCGGCAGAATTTTAAGGTGGCAAAAAATGCCCCTCTCTGAGTGCCGCTGTGGTGCCTGCCTCACACTGCCTGCCTCACTCTCATACCTGGGAACTCTCTGGATTTGGCCCGGAGACTCCGGAATTCTGAATGAATTGCTGGGTCTCTGGGCCAACACCCAAAAGCTCCGGGTGCCCTGCTGCAGAAGGCCGGAAGAGAAAGGGCCTGGAGCAGCGCAGGCTCGAAGGAGGAGGAGCATCAGCACCGGTGCCCCCGGAAGAAAATGTGAAGCCTGGTGCTGCGTGGCAAGAAAGATGAGCAGGAGCATCACCATCCTCCATGGGAAACAAGAAACTGAGGATTCAGGAGGAGGAGGAACAGTGTTGGGCCGCGCGCCAAAAATAAAATAAGAATAGAGCAGGCCAAAGCTACTGGAAGAGGAGGAGGAACTGGAGCGCATGTCCCAGGGGCCTGGGGAAAGAGGAGGCATCTGTGGCTAATGAGAATTGAGGTGAGAAGAGACAATGAGAGTGCACGTGTGTATGGAAGAGGGAGAGAAGTGAGTGAGTGCATATGTGTGCATGCATGTATGGGTGTGTGTGGAAAAGGGGGGAGGGTAACAGAGGGGGGAGGGGAAGAGGTGAGAAGAGACAATGAGAGTGCACGTGTGTATGGAAGAGAGGGAGAGAAGTGAGTGAGTGCATATGTGTGCATGCATGTATGGGTGTGTGTGGAAAAGGGGGAGGGTAGCAGAGGGGGAGTGAGGGGGAGGGGAGAGGTGAGAAGAGACAATGAGAGTGCACGTGTGTATGGAAGAGGTAGAGAAGTGAGTGAGTGCATATGTGCGCATGCATGTATGGGTGTGTGTGGAAAAGGGGGAGTGTAGCAGAGGGGGAGAGAGGGTAGGGGAGGGGGAGAGGTGAGAATAGACAATGAGAGTGCACGTGTGTATGGAAGAGGTAGAGAAGTGAGTGAGTGCATATGTGTGCATGCATGTATGGGTGTGTGTGGAAAAGGGGGAGTGTAGCAGAGGGAGAGAGGGGGAGGGGAGAGGTGAGAAGAGACAATGAGAGTGCACGTGTGTATGGAAGAGGGAGAGAAGTGAGTGAATGCATATGTGTGCATGCATGTATGGGTGTGTGTGGAAAAGGGGGAGGGTAGCAGAGGGGGAGAGAGGGTAGGGGAGGGGGAGAGGTGAGAATAGACAATGAGAGTGCACATGTGTATGGAAGAGAGGGAGAGAAGTGAGTGAGTGAGTGATTGCCTTGAGCCACCCCTGGCCTTGAGATGTGATAGCTGAATGACTCAGTTCCTGAATTGACTGCATTGTGATGGCACCAAAGCCAGGAAGAGCAGCCAGGTAATGGCATCATCAGGATGAATACGCAGGGGATGGGTATCAAAAGTGCTCCCATTGCTTCAGTGCCCGGTGCTTTCCCTCTCCTCACCGGACTTTGCACCATTCCTCAAAGGGAAAATGTCCACGTCCATGCTGTTTCCCCAGTGAGAACCACGGTGCCCAGGGAAGAAAAGTTCCCGCAGAGATCTGCGCCTGTTTTCCCTGTGCAGTAGTTTTGAAAATCTGAAACTACACATGCTGTTGCCTTTCCTTACTTAAATCTCCCCCTGACACCACCTACTTTTCACTGTGGGTAAAAGTTCGCAAGTTGCTGATCCTTCACGCATAATTTTATCTGGGGAAAGGGTGGACAATTTCTAGACTGTTTGCTTACCCAGATAAATGGCTTTTGGATATTGCTCTTCCTGTATGGGGTTCACTCGGTTTAGTACTTAGTAATGATATATTTTTTAACCCATTTCTGTGACAAATTAAGTATTAAAATGCCTCTTCTGTTTTGTTTTTTTTTTTTTTTTTAAAGATCATGAGCTTTAAAGACCATCTGGGTTTCTTCTTCAGGGACCATATTCTTCTTGAAAGCTCGTGGGCAACTTATTTGAAAATTTCTTCCACTGATTCAATAAAAAAAAATAAAAAGGTGCCACATCCTGCACTGAATCTAGTTTTTACCTTGACCAAAACAGCGGAGTCCTCTGTATTTTCTCCTCTGCAGCCCTCATCGTATCTCCCTGTACTTTGAGATGACATGGGACGCGACAGTGGCACTCAACCAGTCGGATATTCTCTCTGCCAGGGCGCTAAACCAGCAGGAAACTCCTTCTCCAGTCTTTAAACACCCCCAGCTTTTCCTAGCAGTGGCTACAGCAAAAAAAATTGTCCACAAAATAAAAAAATGGAATTCCAAACACCAAAAAATGTGATTTCTTTTGCCTGAATTCAAGCCTTTCTAAATCAGGTCAGGTCTGCTTTGGGCTCTGAGATGTGGCAAGGTTTGCCGGGCAGTCAGACCGATAGATGACCCCGGTCCCTCTTCCCCGTGGATGCAGGAGGAGCTGGAATTTCAGTTTCCAGTTGCTCTCCTAAGACGGGCAAGGCATGCGCCAGCAGTTCATTGCAAAGAGGATTTTTTTAATGAGGTAGACCTGTTGGTTTTACTTAGTCAGAAAATCTTTTTGGACAAGATATTCTAAGCCCTATTTTAGATCTTTAGCTCTAATATAAAATTACATTTTTCTTTTCTGTGCGCGCAGCAGTAATGAGCAGAATCAGACATCTTACAGATGTGCTGCAACAGAACAGATACGTGTAGAGAAAGAGACGCTTTGCTCAGTGGCTTTCCGATCTCGTATTTATTTCCTCTTTTACAGCAGGAAATCTGATAGCTTAGGTATAAGATAAAAATATCTCAACTTTGTTTCCTGAATATATTTAATTTCTCTCCGCCGTAAACAGGTGTTACTATATTGGTTCCTTTCTCCCTCACTCAGCGGTGGTGCGTAAACGTTTTATCTGCCGACAATTAGTCATTTGCTTTGATATTCCAACTTTAGAGCTTTAGGAGCTGTAGCTGGTCCTGGGGGGGGGGGGAAAGGGGGGGCGGTGTTGAGTCTTATTTATTTATATTCTGCTCTTCGGCGCTTCAGAGCACATTACATTCAGGTAGCGCAGATATTTCCCGATGCCCAGAGGGTTTATAATCACAGGACGGTAACTTTCAAACCAGCACGCGGGCGCGCATTGGTGCATGCCCAGGGACGCCGCCGTTTTATAACCTGCGCACGTAAAAGTGCGCAGGTTATAAAACAGCCTGGCTGCGCGCACGCGTGCACTTAAATTTAAGTGGGCGTACGCCAAGGGGTAGATTTTCAGACGAGCGAGAACAGCCTACTTTTGTTTGCGCTCCAGGCGCAAACAAAAGTACGCTGGATTTTAGTAGATACGCGCGTAGTCGCGCGTATCTACTAAAATCCTGGATCGGCGCGCGCAAGGCTATCGATTTCGTATAGCCTGCGCGCGCCGAGCCGCGCAGCCTACCCCCGTTCCCTCCTAGGCCGCTCCGAAATCGGAGCGGCCTAGAAGGGAACTTTCCTTTGCCCTCCCCTCACCTTCCCCTCCCTTCCCCTACCTAACCCACCCGCCCGGCCCTGTCTAAACCCCCATCCTACCTTTGTCGGGGGATTTACGCCTCCCAAAGGGAGGCGTAAATCCCCGCGCGCCAGCGGGCCTCCTGCGCGCCGGGCCGCGACCTGGGGGCGGGTACGGAGGGTGTGGCCACGCCCCCCGGGCCGTAGCCACGCCCCCGTACCCGCCCCCAAAACGCTGCCGACACGCCCCCGCAACGCCGCGCGCTCCGGCCCCGCCCCCCCGACACGCCTCCCGACACGCCCACTCCGAAAACCCCGGGACTTACGCGAGTCCCGGGGTTCTGCGCGCGCCGGTGAGCCTATGTAAAATAGGCTCACCGGCGCGCAGGGCCCTGCTCGCGTAAATCCGCCCGGTTTTGGGCGGATTTACGCGAGCAGGGCTCTGAAAATCCGCCCCCAAGTGTGTCGCAAACACCGCTTCTGCCCCGTAAGTCGGGGGATTTTAAAGGGGGCGTGCGCCCACGCCATTGCCAGTTTCACCAGTTCTTCCACCAGTTCGCCCACTTAAGAGCTCTTAGTCGAATAGCCTTAACTCTCTCCATTTAGCCCAGTCCTTTAAAAGCCCTCAGGGATGAATAGTTTCTTTTTTCTAAAAAAAACTTATACCTCCTCCATAGCAGAAGTAAACTCACAGGGCGTGCACCCAGAAATGGTAGTGTTTGCATGCACCTCTCTCAGAATGCCCCAGACCACGCCCCCTTTTTGGGGGGATCAGAGAAAGATGTGCGCACACGGCGGGAGATACAAACATATCTGAGCATCTTTTAAAACATGGTGGCCACACGCAAGCCCAAATTCTTTGTGCATCTCCTAACTGATGTGCACGCCGGGCTTGTAAAATTCCCCTTCCAGTTTGTACCTGAGGGAACGAGAGGTAATGTGGCTTGACGGAAGTCACAAGGACTGGTAGTGGGATTTCAGTCTTGGCTTCCATGGGGTGCAGCCTGCTGCTCTAACCACTAGCCTACTCCTCTGCTTTGTTGTATACTGGACCAACCTAAGAATAAGCTGAGGCGGCTGACGAGCTTTCAAGTCCATGTAGGTTCATATTTTGGATGTGGTTCGTCTAAAGAAAGGATCTATTTCCTCTTGATAGCTCGTGTACCATCGGTAGCTTATTCTTAAGTTGGTTCAATTGAAGTTACAGCAACCTAAAGAGAATTCATCATGTATTTTTTTTGTAACGGGTTTCATAAAAAGGTATTTTATTTAAATAGATTTCTCCTTACTGATTTCCTGCTATACCTTGCTCTCTGGTTTTCTTTGCCTCCTCCTCTCGATTGTGGACTTGTGTTGGTGCTGCTTTTACAGTGTTCTGGTTTTTTTTTCTCGTTTCCTTCTGTACATTTTCTCGTGGAAAGTTAAATAAAAGAATAAATAAACAAGTATTTTACAAATAGCTGAAGTATGATATGCCAAGAAACACCTGCTTGAATTTGCATTGTGCGACTTCTTTTCGAAGCATCACATCCTCTTCCGATCTAAAAATAAACTCATCTCGTCTTCCAAAGGGCTGCTTAACCCCTTACAGTTTCTTAGAATTTTTTTTTTCTCATTCCTACAGTCACCCACATCTTTTCATGGGTTTTTTTTTTCACGCCTGCAGGCAACGAGAAAAAAGAAAAAAAGGTGCACGCTTTTGAAAGAGTTGGCCAATGTAGCACGAAAGCCGTTCTCTGTGAACCTTTTGCTAAATGCGTCTACTGGGAATTCACCGAATGAAGAAAAAAGTTTCATATGAAAAGAAAATTCAGATTATGGAAAAAGAAATTATAAAAACGAAAGGTTTCCTCCTCTTCCTCTTTACATTTAGGGCTCAATTTTCTGCACGTATTTTTCCGACTGCTACAACATGCGCACACCGTTCCAATCCCATGCCCCCAGGAACACCTCCGTGCAATGTGGGCACCAGTGGGCATGTTCTCCCGCAACGCTCCTACTTTTACCTACAGGGAGTCTGGGCAATTTTCATAGCCCTTTTGCCCGGGTAACTAGCCATTTGCCTGGGTAAAATGCCTATTGGAAATTGCCCTCTTAAAAAGTAAGACAGCCATGCAATAATTGTAGATTGGAAGCAGAATATAGTCAGGGAACGCAGCCCACCTGTAAGTAAAATAGCAACCGCTGCTCGATGTCATGGTGACGACAGCCTAAAAACATGGGTTTGGTGTACTATGCAGTAAAAATCCTTTACACTTTGTTCACTATTTGCTTTCATTAATGTTATATTTTACGTAGGGCTAGGAGTATAGAACCTACAGCGTGTGGAGACAGGCTGTAAAGCCTTTAAGGTGAATTTTCAAAGGCTTACATGTGGGGAAAAAAAAGGCCATATATGCATGTATATGGCCCGATGGTGCGTAATGCATATTTTAAAAAGGAACACATAGGCGTGAATATGAGCATGCGTGAGTAAAAGCACAGACACAAAAAAGGGACATGTTATGGGTGCATTGGGGTGGGGTTTGCGCATACACGCATAATGAGGTATTTAAAAAGTGACATATGTGCACACGTCATCATTTAGGACTACTCACGCACACAAGTGTACACTAGCATTTTGATTTTTGTCTTGGTGTTTGGCGGATTGGCTTCTCCAGGTGTATTGACACTGAAGCAGACTAGGGGGTGGGAGGGGGTGTACCAGGGACAAACTGGATCCTGCTGGGGTCAAACTGGGACATACCTGGGTCATATTGTGTGTGTGTGGGGGGGTCATCAGGACACAGCATGATATGAGGGGGGGGGGAGAGGAGCAGGAGCGAGGGTACCAGGGATAGACAAGGTAAAAAAAGGGGAAGTGGGAATAAGTGTACCTGGGATAGTCTAAGCCATACTGGGTGGTAACTGGGACATTCTACTGTGGATTACTGGAACAGACTGGGGGTAATTGGGACATACAGTGCTATACAGGTGGGTGGGAGAGTGTGCTGCAGGAGGGAGGGATGGGAGTTCCTGGTGGAGATTCCCTTCTCAATATGACTCTAATAGACTTATGGACACTTAATGTCTCAATGGCTGAGGATGAAGAATGAATGGAGGAGGAGGTGCTCCGTATATAAAGTATGCAGGACTAGGACACAGCTTTTGGATCTTTCAGAGGACAAAGTCCTGTGCAGATTCAGGTTCAATAAGGAAATCATACAGTACCTTTGCCAGCAGTTAGAGCAGGACCTACAACCTTCCACCCGAAGGGACCACACCTCACCAGTACACATCACGGTCACTAGCACCCTGGCATTTTTGGCCACTGGCACCTTCCAAACACCTCTAGAGGTCATGGCTTGAATAAGCCTGAATGCCATCTCCATGTATATTGAGCGAGTTCCTGGCAGCTTTGCTCAGGAAAACACACCCCAATACATACATATCCTTCCCTCAGAGCAGATGCATTTATTTATTTAGGCATTTTATATACTATTGTTCCAGAATAAGATCACAACGGTTTACAAAATCATCGTTCATAAACAATCACATTCTGTGCCAGCATTCATAATCTAGGTCAACACCACAGCAGATATATGTTCTAGTTCATATTCGTACATATTCTTGGTTAACATGACAGTGGATTTATAGACTTTATATTCGTACATGACTGATTTCTATCAAATAACATGCTTCCCCTCTGTCTTACGGGCTAATGATTGCATTCACGTCCCTATAAGGGCCCCGGGGAGACAAGAACACCTACCACAACTGTAAGGGCTTCCACTTCTTCAATATGTAGGTGGTCTATGATGTCAACAGCATCATCCTGGATGTCGTGCCCAGGTTTCAGGATCCACTCATGATACCTACATCCTCTATCAGTCAGGAATTCATGACTGCTTCCAAGAAGGCCATATCACCAGGGTCTGGCTTCTAGGTAGGAATGCACTTATCGCTACCGCCACACACCAATTAAGCTCTTCTTATTGTCTTCCTCCTACAGCTTTGACCCAGAAGGACTGCTCTGACTCTGCCCTGTGAACTATCCTGCTGCCCAACCCAAAGGCAATATCTAACTGCGCTTCTCCCCTTCAGGGATTTATTTATTTATTTATTTGGATATCTACCAAAACCTGGCTCATGATCCCAGAGGCTAACTCACAATCTGCTCTGGATGTTCACTACAACATGGCCTACAGTAAGAGAGAACCTATTGCCTACTCAAAATATTTTTCCTCTGCCTGGACAGATTTGGAGGATGCTTTCTCTACAATCCCCCTCTGGTCTGTAAAATCTGTCTAGCCTGCTGCATGCTTCATAATCTGACCAGAACCAGAGGCCTGCTTACTCCAGAGGGACTAGAAGATCATCTAGATGAAGAGGAGGAGGAAGAGGAAGAAGAAAAGCTGAGTCAGGAGAAATTGCAGGAGATAAATCGCCAGAGTCTATGGCAGGCTATACAGGAAAGAAACACTCTGATGCAAAGGCATTTTCAAAGCTGAACATGCAGCTATTTACATGATGTGTTCAATGTAAAGACTAATATAATAAATGTATTTAGTGCTTCCTTGACCACCCTCTTTTTCAGGTTAGGGGATGTTCTGGTGCCTTTGATTGTCCAATTCTGGCACTCCTGTGCAACGGTGTCCTATTGCAGCTGATACTGTCCTAGGAGGGCAGGGGTCCTCAAGGCACATCTGGAGGGGCCTACAGGGCTCAGAGTCAGCCGAGAGGATGGGCTGGCAGCTGTGGTGGGCTCTTTTATTCTCTCAGAGAGAGCTGTTCTTTCTCATAGATAGGGAGCATCAATTATCATTTCTTTTATTAGGTAGAAAGTACACAGTTTCACCAAGCTGAGGGAACTAATCATCTATTCTGTGGAAGAGAAGCTTGAATCAGGAGACAGACTCTCTTTTTGATTTTTATAGCCTAGGTTAGTAGGAAGAAGAAGTAGAGCTATGGAGGAAGAGGAGAAGAGAACTTCAGTCTACCCAACAACAGTTCCAGACTCCACTAAGGGGTACATTTTCAAAAGTGACGCACGATTTTATAACATGAGTGAGCTGGCGTACGCATATTATAAAAATTTCAGGTCGGTGTGCGCAAGGGGGGTAGAGTTATGTAAATACGTGTGGCGATGCATTGGGAACTTCCCAACCCCCTAGCCTAGCCTCCCTTCCCCTTCCCCTATCCTGCCCTCCCCCTATTCCTATCCTAAATACCCCCAATTTTCTTATTTTACCTTTTGCTCCTACCACGTTGCACGCACTGGCACCCTGCTGGCACTCAATCCCCCAGCACAGTGGCAAATGGCCACTGTGCCGGGTGCTTCTAGACGTGCCTTGCCCCCAGATCACCCAGATCGCAAGTGCTCCTATCCTGTGTCTTTTTTTTTTTTTTTGTCTTTTCTCTTTCTTTATATGTTTACTTATGCATGCCGGACCCTTTGAAAATTGGCCCGGCACGCATAATGCCCGGCCATGCCCGTAAACCCCTGGCTTTTACACCTGTAAGTTTTGAAAATCTGCCCTTAAGTGTTATAAACTTCAACTAATAGCCTGGCCTAAGCATAAAAAACAAACAAACAAGTAAACATATAAAGAAAGAGAAAAGACAAAAAAAAAAAAGACACAGGATAGGAGCGCTTGCACATAGAGAAAAACAGAAGGGAAAGATAAAAAGATATATATATTACTTGCCCGAGAAGGAGGTCTGGGGAAGAAATTTCTGATGTACCTGGAAAAAAAAAACACAAACAGGGACACAAAGAATCAATTCCTTAAAAAAAATAAAGAAAAAGGAAACAATAGAAGAGAGAAGAAACATTTTAGTTGCTAGAATACTTATCTGATGGTTTTCTTTAAATGTAGAACCGGTTCTATGAAATGATTTATCTGTATTGGGGGGAAAAAAATCCAACAGAATAAACTTGTTTAAACATATGGCTTAATTGCAAGGTTTCAATAATAATTGACTTCAATAAATTATTCCTTAATTCCTGCTTGAACAATAATTGTGATAGCATCTGATTACTCTCTCTAAACTTCAGTCTTCCCTTCTATCCCTGAGGGACTGCTCGGGTGATTTTTAAACTCCTTTAGTCCAGGGAAAGTGCCCCAACTGGACGGAGAGCATTCCTCTTAGGTGTCCCCTTTGTGTGAATATCCAATGACGCCCAAGTTGAAACATCTAAAAATTTTAAATTGTTACACTCAGCCACTGAAAACAGGAAGGTTGCCACACATAAAGGAGGGGGTTAAATGAACATGTTTTAAAAATCCGCTTACCTGCACATGTTAAAGTCAACAAAATCCTAAGGGTGATACACGAACTACATTTGCTCTAGTAGCCGCTTAAAATTAGGAGCACACATATGCGTGATGGGTGTATTTTAAATCTTGTGTGTGCAATTGCACACACAAGATTTAAAATTCCAGTGTATGGTCACCTGTGTGCTCGGTTTAATGTTATCGTCTTAGTCAACTTGATTAATAGCAGTTTATGGACTTCTCCTCCAGGAACTTGGTCAAACTTTTTTTAAACCCAACTACGATAACTGCCTTAACCACATCCTCTGGCAATGAATTCCTGAGCTTTATTGTCCATTTAGCGAAAAATAATTTTCTTCAGTTTGTTTTAAATGTGCTACTTCCAAACTTCATGGAGTTAGTCCCATACATACTCTTCATGTGTCTGAGAGAGATTTCTCTTCATCTTTCTGAATATTTTCTTTGAGGTGGGTCAGAGGAAAGACTGTCTTGCAGGGAGAAAGAACCACAGAGCTGCTGCCAAAAGGGAAGCACCATCAGCATAAGGATTTCCTGAAGTGCATCAGGAAGAGTTTCCGGTTTCCTACGGAGGAAGGAGTCTGCATCCAAATTGCATTTATCATTGGGGATGTGCCCAAGAAGGGTCCCTTCTGAGGAGGATCTACTGTAGTCTTAGCACTGACTGGGACTGTGATTTTTCTTCTGGAACTTTATTTTTTTGCATTGAAGGGCACCGTGTGCTTTTGTGCTGGACTATTGCAGAAGACCTGTAAGGAACCCTAAGGGCCTTGAAAGAGTGTTCCTTTCACCCTGTTGGGAGAAGAACCCAGGAGCATGGGTCAGAATTGGGCCCCAGCACTCCACAGTGAGCCCCTGATCACAGTAATCTAAGATTGGTAATTTGGTTAGCTAGGGGTTAAATAAAAATGGCACCCAGCATGCGCCCAAAGAGAATTTTTGAGATTCTGGAGAGTGTGCTAATGTACCTGCTTCCTAAACATAGCACCCCGAAAACTTTGGAAGTTTTCACTGGAGATCCACGGAGTTTGGGAGATCTTCAACCACAAACCTTTCCTGCCAGAGAAACGCCTTAAGTGAGTGACATGGATGTAGACGTCAACATGATCACTCAGCAGCTTCTAAGGAAACTGCTGATGTCACCACAGAGCGTGAAAGTTCATGCTCGCCACTCAGAGGAGAACGTGTTGGCAACTTGAGGAGAGAAATTTGCCAAGTCCTAGCAAAATCCCACCAACGTTTTCCACCGTTGAAAAAGAAATTTTTAATGAAAAAGGGAAATGCGATGGCACAGGGCAACAACCTGGAATACCCATTCTGTCCCCATGTTTGCCGAACCTGGTGTGAACGGGAGAAACTAGAGATGCTGGGCTGAGATGAATGCTCAGCCTTCCAGGAACTCACACCAGTACAGCTTAAGGGTTTTTCTTGCAAAGGACACTTGTGTGAGCCCAAGCCTCTGATAATGAGATTGTCAATGTTTGATGGAGTGGACACCTTGATCAGGAAACACCCTGAGGCCGGGGAAACTGGATGTGCTGCAGTACAAGGTAGGTTTCCCTGTTCCACAGTGAAGGAAGCCTGGGCTGTCTTGAGTTCAGCCATGTTTCGCTACTCCAGCCAAGTGGTGAGTAGTGGGGCAACTTGGGAATCTCCACTGGCTCTGTACCTGAGGTGCAGCTTCACTGCACAGAAAGTGATGCCTTGCACTAACTATTTTATTCCTTTACAGAATCCAGTTCTACAGTCCCCATCTGTAATGTGCCAAGTTTTCACTGGTACAGAAAGGATGGAGAGAGTAAGAAATATGAACTAACAGGCAACAGAACATCAACACACAGCACAAAGTCACCTAGATGCGTATTTGCATATCTTATTATTTTCTCTCATACTTTACTTTTAAAGCTAAATAGAGACAGTATAACGTACTATACTTATATGGTTACCCTATTAATCATATATATGGACAAGCCCCATGTCACCTTTCATATAGATTGTATTATTGAAACATGTAACCGAAACTATATTGGCACTTTGTAAGACAGTATGACCCAAGCTGAACATTAAGGGGCGGATTTTAAAAGCCCTGCTCGCGTAAATCCGCCCGGATTTACGCGAGCAGGGCCTTGCGTGCCGGCAGGCCTATTTTCCATAGGCCTGCCGGCACGCGCAGAGCCCCGGGACTCGCATAAGTCCCGGGGTTTTTTGTCGGGGGTGTGTCCGGGGCGGGGCCGATCGATGCGGCGTTTTGGGGGCGGGACGCGGCATTTTGGGGGCGGGCCCGGGGGCGTGGTTTCGGCCCGGGGCATGGCCGCGCCCTCTGGAACCGACCCCGGGTTGCGTCTCGGCGCGCCAGCAGCCCGCTGGCGCGTGCGGATTTACTTCTCCCTCCGGGAGGCGTAAATCCGCGGACAAAGGTAGGGGGGGGGTTTAGATAGGGCTGGGGGGGTGGGTTAGGTAGAGGAAGGGAGGGGAAGGTGAGGGGAGGGCAAAAGAGAGTTCTCTCCGAGGCCGCTCCGATTTCGGAGCGGCCTCGGAGGGAACGGAGGCAGGCTGCGCGGCTTGGCGCGCGCCGGCTGCCCAAAATTGGCAGCCTTGCGCGCGCCGATCCTGGATTTTAGCGGCTACGCGCGTATCTACTAAAATCCAGCGTACTTTTGTTTGCGCCTGGAGCGCGAACAAAAGTACGCGAACGCGCCGTTTTTAAAAATCTACCCCTAAATATCTGTGCCTCTCTGTAAACCGTTGTGATGGTGCATGACCAAATGACGGTATAGAAAAGATTTTAAATAAAATAAAATAAATAAATCAGGTGGCAAATGAGGAAGAAAAGAAAAAAAGAGAAGCTGGAACGGAAATCAGGAAAAGATGGATGAGATTTAAACAATAGGATGAGAAAAAAAGACATAGGTAGAAAACAATTCAGTATAAATACTGGCTTATGAGACTTTTGTCAGTTGTTAGTTATGTAGTATATGTACGTTTTCATTTTATTTGGATTTGTGTAATAATGGATAGAGAACTAACAGGTAAAGGCCGTGCCACATTACCTGTACTACTGATTACTCTTTGCAGGCTTTGAAAACTTATTAGGCCAGCAAAGAGATTTCATTCTTCTATGATGTATGGTACTACTACTGCTGCTCAGCATTTTTATAAGTCTACTGGACATACTCAGTGCGGCTTGGACCCACAGAAGAGACAGTCCCTGCTCCATGGAGCTTACAATCTGCACAAACGAGACAAATAAGAGGCTTCGAGAAATGGTTGCATTACTCTAAACACGACTAAAATCAACAAGGCTGTGATCAGGCGAGGGCAGGGTTTAAGCTGTAAAAGCAGCCTCATCGTCCCCGGCATCCTCAGCCTCCCAACACTCACTCTGGGTTGGGGACTCTAGAGCAGTTTGCTCTTTCTAACCAAGCTCAGTCGTTATATGGTTATATGAAAAGAAATGGGAGCCCTGTACTCGTACGCAAACGCGCCCCCCCCCCCCCAAAAAAAAAACAAACCATCCTTTCTGATCCCCTGAAAGCAAACCCTAGCTGTGTCAGATGAGTCCATCTACTGCAATAGCAACCACTTTCACTTCCTGCCACAGGCAGCGGCTCTCAGAGGCATCCGTCTCAGCTCCTATGGCTCTGCAAACATCCAAGTACCGGATTTCTTCATCTGTTCATAAACCTTTCTTGGTTTTCTTTTAATACTCCCCCAAATTTTGCAAAAGTAAGACGAACAATCTCGTGTTCCCCAAATGCAGTAGACATGTAAGACCTTTCATTAGAGTGGGCAGTGTGGAAATAGGACAATTCTTGTCAGGTAAGTCCCAGGCAAAATACATTGAAAAAAAAAAACCACTCACAAGCTGCAGGGCACACGGTGTATATAATACCAGTTATAAAGTGTATACAAATGTTTAATTAAAATGCAAGACATGGCCTTTATTTGGGTGGTTTCCAAATGGTAGGGCGTGACTTTGAAGGTAGTCACCGGTCGTTTCCTACATCGGGCCAATGCCGTGATGAAACTTCAATAAGATACGTTTACGCTGCACAGGATAAACATCAGATAAGGCAGTGAGGTCTTTTCTGACCGCCTCTCTTCTTCTGCACGGTGTCTAAAATAAAGGATTGCTTCAATGAGTTTTTAATGCGGTGCTTTGAAACAGCATCGACATGTTTTGAGCCAATGACTAGCAAAGTAAACAGTGAATTCTGCCATGGTCATAGCCCAGGAATAGGCGCTTTTTATTCAGTAGCAATAGCTTTGCAGATGATGTTTTGATGCAAAACATCTGATTTTTTTTTGTTTTGGGAGTTAGCAGCATTTGAAAAGAGCAAAGTACTTGCAAGGCCTGTGCAACTGGTGTTTCCCTGATCCACGTCCTCATAGTTTTTCCCACTGCAAGTCCCAACCGCCCAGTTTTTGTATAGTAACACCAATTTTCCTTTCCCTTCTCTGATTAAGCTACTTCTTGCACAGGATCATATGCCCTAAGTTTACTGTAATTACTATGTAACCCCCTCGATTAATTGTACATAAATTACATCATTGCGACATCCGAATGGTACCCAACGAATACATCGGACAATTGCATCTGTCTCCTCTCTGCCTCGTCCTCTGCTCTTCTGCAGTCAAATGCTTAGGGCACAACATTTCATTTTAAGCTTCTGAAAAGAAGCCATGCCATGAATAATGTTAGGTATGAAAATGAATCCTCCCTTCAGATAGAGGAAGAATAAAGGACTTGCGTGGCCCGTGTAGCTCACGTGCGACGTCATCTTGGGATTCATTTCTAGGCTCCATCACTGCTTGCAAAGAATCCGGTTCCCTTATGAAAATCAAAGCCACAGGAGTTGCTATGATTTTTTCTGCTATGGTTACTCCACAGATTTATTAAAGTTTTATTTAGCATAGAATCTAAAATAAACTTAAAGTCATATATCCTGTTTTTTAGCCATCATTGCTGTTTGGAGAAGAGCACAGCACATGTTGATAAATGAAAGCCTTTTATCCCACCAGGCCTGCTCAGTGGTCCTGGCCTAGGCTACTCAAGTGCTGGTCATCAGCTTTCCCCGCTTTTATCATTTCCCCTCTATGTAAAACAACCTCTCCCAGAGGTCAGTCTTACGAGCCTGTTCACCTGCAGGAGACCCTTCCTTATGTTTTCTGCCAGTAGCTGACGAATTTAGCCAATCTGTCAAGCTGCTGGTGCTAGGTCACCTGCCGCCGGCCCCCCCCCCCCTCCCAATTATTCCTAAGAGTGTCCCCAAAGCCCCTGCCACTGCTCTGCGCCGGTCAACCTTGTCACCTCTCCCTGCTGTCACCTCTCCATACCCGAACCAAGATCCAGAGCCTCCTCCCTCTCTCTCCTCATTTGCGAGGACTGCCTCCTCTCCCCCTCTTCCCTTAACTGAGATTCTCTGTTTTCTTCTATTTTTTTTTTTTTTTAGTAATGATATTCTGCAGCTTCTTGTCACCCAGGATATAGTGCTGTCCCCGGCGAAAGTGACCGCCCATGCCGGTGAAGTGCTTACCAGAACACACAACTGGGTTCTATGAATAATTAAACTGCAAAACAATTACTTTATGCATCCCGTTTACATTTGAACTTAAGCCCATGGGAAAGTCCGGTCTTGCAAATGGAAGGGGTGCCTCGGGGAGGAATTTCTGTACATTGCATGGCAGCAGGTAAGCAGGAAGGATCTTCCTAAAGTGCAGAGTTTCAAGGCATGCCGCACCGTCCTCTGGAGAAGTCGTGTCATGATCTCTATTTCGATAGGGCCAGCTTTAAGTTTTAGGCAGAAGCAGGGAAAGACAAAGCAAGTTGAAAAGCGCATGCTAGATGCATGACCCAAAGGCCCATTTCCCTTCCAAGTGGATGTCGGCATGAGGGGACCAAGAGTACAAGTAGTCAGACAATTGTTATTTTGCATCAGTTTGAGCCATTCTTCAACACCCTTTGCTCTCAACCCCCCATCAGGAATTTCAGGCCGTAGTGGCCGAGGTGCAGCATGCATACGGCCAGATGGACAGACAGACGGATGCACCCTCGACAGCAGGTGTTCTCACACCAGCAAAATGAAGCTAAAAAGAGCAGAAAAGCTTGCAAGCCTGTTTACTGGCACAGTCTTGAGATAAGGCATCTTCTGGCTGAGGCTTTCGTTTCATTTCCTGTAACTTCTGATAGGGAAAATATCCCACAGTGCAAGCAGCAACATCTGTAATACAAGTGCAGTGGGACTTTTGCCCCAAAAGTACTAAATTTTAAGAATTGGAACAAGATGTGCTAAAAGTATGTATTTATTTATTTATTTTGGACTTTTATATACCGACATTCGTGTAGAAGATTTACATATCATATCGGTTTACAGTGAGAACACAAAAGTTGCAAATAGCATTACACAGAACAAGGTGACATGGAACTGGGAATAAGGGATCGAAAACAAAGGTAAATAATGACAACTGAAAAAGTGTGAGCCACGTGAGGATTAGAATGACTCTTAAACAATATCAAATCAGGAGAAAAACATATGATAATAAAGACGCAATGATAAAAAGCCTATAAGATAAACAAATAGTAAGATCAAACTATATACTAAAGCAATGAGAATAAATATACGATGATAATAAGGCATTAAGGAAGTCAGAAAGTATGTTCAGTCTAGACCAAGCCAGATGGCAGAGTCCATTCCGGGCGAGAATGGAGTACGAATGACCTAGAAGAGAGTGAGTGTGAAGCAGTATCGATTAGTGTTCCGGGCTGGATCATCTGGATGAGGAAAGGCTTGTTTGAAAAGCCAAGTTTTAAGTTTTTTTTGAAAGTTAGTGGGCATGATTCTAGCCGGAGATCTGGGGGAAGAGTGTTCCATTGAGAGGGACCAGCAGTGGATAGGGCATGTTTCCTTAGGGCGGTCTTAATTGGGGGGGGGGGGGGGGGGGGGGGGGGGGCGTAGAGAGAGCCTTTGTAGGCAGATCTTACAGGTCTGGAGGATTTGTGGAAACGAAGAGGTAAGATAAGATCAAGAGGTATTAGATTGTGCGTGGCTTTGTGAATTATCATAAGGACTTTGTAAAGAATTCTAAATTTAATTGGTAGCCAATGTAAGTCGCAAAGTATGGGCGTGATGTGCTCTCTTCTATTGGTGTTGGTCAGGATCCTCGCAGCAGAGTTCTGTACCATCTGCAGAGGTCTGATTGTATTTGCTGGGAGACCTAGGGGGAGAGAGTTACAGTAGTCGAGTTTTGAAAAAATGATGGATTGCAGCACCGTGCGGTAGTCATGGAAGTGGAGGAGTCTTAGCCCATCTAGCCCCTCCCATTCTACATGTTGCAATATCTGAGCTCTCACGTGATCTCCGACTTTACTCTCAGTTCTCTGCAACTAAAGGTCCTGTGCTTTCTGGAATTCTGTTATTCATTTTTGCTTCTGAATACTGACTTTACGTCCTGCAAGTCTCTTAAAAGCTGTGGGACTTGAGGAGAACTAAAAATCACTTTTAAATAAATAATGTAATTTTACTTTCAGCTCCTGGCTATCTTGCCTCAGGCTGTTTCCAGTAGATGTGAGTCTGACTCTTCCATCACACTGGGAGCAATTTCACATCTGTGTTTTATGGATAATCGAGGCGTGATCTAGTGGGACTGATTCACACCTATGCATTTATTTTCTGTGTCCATTTACAATGAAATCTGACAGTGAAGCCTGATATCTGTGTGAGAAAGTATAAAAATATAAAATTCCTAGTGTGTTTCCTTTTATTTAAGAAAGTCCTTTTGGTATTCCCTTGGTGGCTTTTTCTATTTACCGTCTCAGTCTCTACTTAATGACCTCAACTGTAACCATGTTCCTACCCCTCCCCAACACACACGCACACACACATACACACACACATGCACACGCACACACACACGTACACACACACACACACACACACACACACACATACACTAGTGTCTAGATATGAATGCCTCTTCCCTTCAGCCTTGTAGTCACATCTGAAGTAAGGACCCACCTGGTCTTGAAGGCTCATGCACTCCAACATATTTATTCTTAATTTTGGCCTAATAAACTTGCTAAGCAGACTGGAGAGACCATTTTGGTCTCTATGTGCCCTTATATTTACTATTTACTGTAATAAGAGGTATCACAGCCCACAAAGAATCCAGGTAAGGGAAATGGAAGACCAAACCAGCAGGGATTTGCAATAATTTTGAAACAATGAAAAAGGCTGTTTCATTTTATATCATTTCAAAACAAAATGAAAAGAAATGTTTCTTTTTTATTTTGTGTGCTAGGTTGCAAATTGTGTGCATGCAATGCAAAATGAATTGAGTGAATGCTATTTGCATGTTATGCCCATAGGGGGTCATTTTCAAAGGAGTTACGCATGTAAATGTGACATACTATCGTAGCAATTTTCAAAAGCTATTTACTCGAGTAAAGTGCACTTACTTGAGTAAATCCTATGGACAATTCAATGGCATATATTGTAGCAATTTTGAAAAGCCCACTTACTTGAGTAAAGTGTATTTACTCGAGCAAAAATCAGTTTTGCTCGAGTAAATGCTTTTTAAAATCTACCCCATAGGGGGTAATTTTCAAAAGGAGTTACATGCGTAAATGTAGCTACTATTGTAGCAATTTTCAAAAGCCATTTACTCAAGTAAAGGGCACTTATGTGAGTAAATCCTATGGACAATTCAATGGCATATATTGTAGCAATTTTGAAAAACCCACTTACTTGAGTAAAGTGTATTTACTCGAGCAAAAACCAGTTTTGCTCGAGTAAATGCTTTTTAAAATCTACCCCATAATGTACAAACTGTGGGGTAGATTTTAAAAAGCATTTACTCGAGCAAAACTAGTTTTTGCTCGAGTAAATACACTTTACTCAAGTAAGTGGGCTTTTCAAAATTGCTACAATATATGCCATTGAATTGTCCATAGGATTTACTCAAGTAAGTGCACTTTACTTGAGTAAATAGCTTTTGAAAATTGCTACGATAGCATGTCACATTTACATGCGTAACTCCTTTGAAAATGACCCCCTGTGGGCATAAAAATGAAAAACAAAATTAAATTTAAAAAATTTAAAAAAGAAATTAAAGAAATTAAAAAAAAATACAAACCCTCCCCTAAAATGAATGAAAAGAAAAATAATTGTGCACACCTCTACAAAACCATAGAGAAAGAGAGAGAGAGAAAGATGCCTTAAGATAAATAGATACTACATAATATTAGGTTCCACCAAGGCACTTTTTCTCCTGGTATCAAGCAAAACTCCAAAAAGTGAGACTTCGAGACACACTAGTAGCATAAAAACTGACACAAAAGTAAAAAAATAATTTAAAAAATTGTATCCACTTAATCGACTGCAGTATACACCTGATGTGTCTTTCTTATGTTCCAAGCCTAAATTTAATGAAAAAGTCTATCTCAACTAATAGGACAGTGACTTCCCCCCTCCCGCCTTGTGTCAAACAGGCTCTCACTGACATAGGGCATCACAGAATATGAAGGGTTAACTGTTGCTTTCATGCCCTATTACTGCAAGTGATTGCTGTAATATTTTTCTTTAGATGTCGCCATCTTGAGGCTGGATTGTGCAAGTGCGCTGTGCTCAAGCTTACGGAGAAGACTATTCTTACAGCTATTTACCCAGCTAAATCGTTATTTACCTCAGCAAGAGAGCTGGGCTGGAAAATGCCTTCCTCTGGTCAGCTGAAAGCACACACCAGCTTTCACGACATGCAACATTTTATTGGTGCAAATTTTAAGACCTGCATCCAAGACAAACTTGCATAAGAGAAAAGACGAATGTGTGCATTTAGCAGAAAATACAGCCAGAGAACCAGATAAAAGGCATGGGGTGGTAACTTTCAAACAGGCACGTGGGCGCTCTCTGGCGCACACCCAGATACGCGGCCATTTTATAACTAATGCATGTATATGCGTGCAGGTCATAAAACAGCCTGACCACATGCACATGTTCACCTAATTTTAAGCGGGCACGCGCCTACGTGCATAAATCCCGCTTCTACCATGTAAGTCGGGGAATCTTAAAAGGGGCTCGCGCCCGCGCCATTTTCACTTTCACCAGTTCCTCCACCAACTCGCCCAGTTAACAATTAGGTCCTCCAAACCCCTAGTTTAATAGCCTTCACTCCCCCCCCCCAGTTACCCCAGACCCATAGACCACCTCACCTATGACTAGTTTTTATTTATTTTTTTAACTTATACCTTCTCCATAGCAGAAGTAAACGTATTATTTATTTATTTATGTGCTACTGGACCCCGGTGCGCTCCCAGGTGCCCAAGTATTTATGCATTTACGCATCTCTTGGCCACTCCCCGAAATGCCCATGCCCTGCCGAGATCACGCCTCCGCCTTTCTTGAAAACTTTTGAGGTGTGCGCTCAGCGGGAGATACGCGCGCAGCCGGGCGGCGTTTAAAATTTGGTCGGTGCACGCCAGCTCGACTTGTGCACGTGCAGGGCTTTTAAAATTCACCTCATAATATATATATATATACTGGTGAATATTTCAGTTTCAGTCCCCGGTAAATCTGGAAGAGCCAAGAAGAAGAAAGGCTAGAAGTTTTGGTCAGTGAAAGGAGCAAGAAAGGACATCAGATAAAAGGAAAGACGATAGCCGAACAGAGGAATATTTTCATCACATGCACTTCTAGCTGGGCTAAAGTGAGCCATTCCTTTAGATCAGAGGAAGAGAACAGCGCGCAAACATTTGATTTTCAAACGCATGTGTGTTATTCCCCCCCCCCCCCCCGCGTCTGCGTAAATAGCCGTGCGCGCTTTGCAGCTGCTAACTTTCAAAGGCGTTGCCCGTACGAGAAATCAGCTGACGGGCGCACGGGCTGGAAGTGCCCGCGTAAGTAACGCGGGAGATTCAAAGCTGCCCGTGGAGGCAGCGAGGAAGCGTTCTCGGAGCCCATCTTTCCGTCTCGGATCGCGCAATAAACCCTCTCTGCGCTCCTGTGCGTTACGCTTCCTCCCGCGATGTTTCCTGTGGCTGGCGGAACAGTAAGAAATAACCTGATGTACAAACACCTTTTCCCAGGATCGCACTTTTGCTCTTAACAGTTAAAAAGAAAACAAAACCCCAAACCCCAGTGTGAACTGTGGTCTTTGGCAAAGCTACTGAGATGACAGGGAGCGCACGACACGAAGAGGAAGGCAGGGAGAGAATTTGTCACCCATTCAGCAATAAATCTTTCTCTGCCGATTTAGGCGTTTAAAGTTGCGTAAGAGCGCAACCGGCCGGGGCAGTTTTGCTCTTAAGTGGCCTTAGAAAGCCGTAAGTGTTTGACTGAGGCTTTCCGTTTGCAATTTCATGAAAAGGTCACTCTACCTGGGAATTGCACCCAGATCCGATGGGAAATGACCCCCAAACCCTAACCCATGATCTTGTCCCAAGCCTTCTGAGGGTCCTACTGGGAGTCGCCTTTTCTCGTCTTCATAATTACAGCTCTGTACGTTCCTTAGAGAGTTTCTTTCTTCCTTTTGTAAAGAAGGCTTCATGAAAGACGTTTCGGTTCTGCCTTGAGTGATGCTCATCTTTCTGTGGAAATCCTTCGCCCAGCGAACGGAGCGGGTTCTCGGGGTCGGAGCTGCGCTCCTCCTCACTCAGCACTTTCGGGACTTTTGAAACCCGGTTTTTGGTTTGTTTTTTTCACTCTGGGCCCGAGAAACAAGAGAAAGTCTTAGAAGTTAGCGCTCGGTCCTCTCATTTCTGTAGTGACACCACCTCTGGGTGACAAAAAGAGAGAAATGAGCTGGTGGCGCTGGTTTCTCTTTCTTTAGAACTGAAGGACGCTTTGCTGAGTGCGTGAGGAAGGGGCGCAAAGTGATAACCGAACAGATAAGGCATTAAAAAAAAAATAAAACCCCCGGGGGCTCCAGCAAATTATCTTTCTATTCTGAGGCATGCTTGGCAGTTGTAACTTGCAATGTATTAAGAGCGATTGGAGTCGCAGAAGGTAAGGCTTCAGATAAGGGGCGTTTGCAAGCTCTCGGTGGAAAGCGCATTCCTTTCAAATGCGCGACTTGCTGTACGCGTCTTTCGTGTACAGGCATGAAAATGAGGGGTCTGGGGGAAAGCTGCATGCTCCAAAACCTACAGGTGACAGAGACAAGGTCAGGGATGTGTTATTGTGGATGTGCGTGTCCTTGCGCTTCCTGGAGGCTCTTCCTCTATCGGAAAATGCCATGGGTAATGGTTATTGAAGATAGCGCGCTCCTCGGTCAGCATGGACAGCCAATTTTTGTTCTTTTACATGATGTAGTAATTCGGTGACGTGTGCCCTGCGGGTATTGGGCATCACTGTCCGTCAGAAGGTGAAGGTCATATGCTAGATGTCATTTATTTTGTTGGATTCTGTATCGGGATTAAAGGTCTTGGTATTTTCAGTCCAGCCTACGGATCAACCAATCGCCAGCTCACTGCATGGCTCCAGTCAGACAACAATAACGACTTGGTCGGTTTGGTTTCTGCAGGCATAAAAAAAATGCACAGACTGGATGTGCTTAATATCAGTTTTCTCCTGGATCACACTTATGAAAATAAATTTTCATAAGCAAATCCTTACAAGGTCTGCAGCCATGAAGGATTTATGGGGATACTTCGAAGTGGGGTTGGTCGGTGTTCTCTTATCATTATTGTCAGACTGAAAAATACCGTGGTACAATCCTGGGAACCGGGGCACTAGGGGTGTGCACAGTGAAAAAATATCATTTAGTTTTGCACGTTATTTTGTGTTTATAGCTTTTTATATGTGTCTTTTTTTGTTTAGGAAAATAGTGTGTACTATTAACTGAAACCCCAAACAAGAAAAACTCGAGTCTCATGGACCCCCAAAGACCCCCCCCCCCCCCGTCCTACCCCTCCACCACCCCTGGAGATGGCTGTTTCCCCTGAAAATGTAATAATTGTTTAAAAAAACAAACAAACCCCAATCACAGGCCCTAATTCCACCCCCAGCCCCTCCCATTTATTATAAAATTCTCCCCTGTGAGCTGGAGCCCTCACCCATCCTAGCCCACCCTCCTGACCCCCCGATCTCAACAAAATATCCCTGGTGGTCTAGTGGGGACCTGGGAGTGACCCCTCTGCTCCTAGATGCACAGCTGCCAGTTTTCAAAATGATACAGGCCCCCCCCCCCCCGCACGTGTAGCCCTATCATGTGACAGGGGCTATTCAGTGGCACCATTAACCCCATCACATGATAGGAGCAAAGAGCAGCTGGAGCCATTGTTTAAAATGGTGGCAGTCAGGTCTGGGAATGGAGGGGTCACTCCTCGGCTCCCACTAGACTACCAGGGACATTTTGGTGAGTCTGGAAGGGTTGCAAGCGTAGACAGGGAGAGGCTGACTACTAGAGTAAGGCCATGTTTTAAGAAAGGGGAAAGATTGGGGATTGGGGCAGGGCTATTGACAGGGGTTTTTAAATAAATTTTTGAGGAAAACAACCACCTCCAGGGGCAGCAAGAGTGTGAGACAGTGGGTCTCCAGAGACCCCTGGGTTGGGATGTTTGTTGGGGATACCTATGTGCACTATTTGCAAATACTGTGCACAAAAAAAACAACAATAGAAAAAAAGCCACGAAATTTAGTGTTTTTTTCTGTCATTTAGTATTAAAAAACCCGAAAAAGAAACAACATAGACAATATCATTGATATTGTCTATGTTGTCTCAAATGAATGCACATCCCTAGTGTGCAGATGTGGAAGGAGAGCGTATACTTAAACGATAGTATTTATTTAGAGAAAATACATTATTAGGTAGCAGGCTTCAGATGCTCTGGTGGTCATCAACAGCCAACAAGCCAATTCTTAAATGGAAAAGTAGAAAATCTTGCCATTTGTAAATAGGTGGAAGAAAAAGAGCTACACCAAACTCCAAAACTGAAATGGCATTCAAGAAGATTAATCAATGATTCAAATAAATAAATAAATAAATAATAAAGAGCTATACTGAACTCCAAAACTGAAATGGCATTCAGGAAGATTAATCAATGATTCTAATAAATAAATAAATAAATAAATAAATAATAAATAAAGAGCTATACTGAACTCCAAAACTGAAATGGCATTCAAGAAGATTAATCAATTATTCTAATAAATAAATAAATAAATAAAGAATAAATAAAGAGCTATACCAAACTCCAAAACTGAAATGGCATTCAAGAAGATCAATCAATTATTCAAGTCAATTGACCTGTTACCAGGATTATATAGTGGAGGAGTGATGAAGAAATAATTATAACATCGAAATGGTTTAAAGGGTATAAAAAGAGGAATAGGGATAAGGGAGGTTGGGTAAGTCTAGGCAAGGGGTTGAAGGTGGATGGGTTCCCCTACTTTTAGAATTATTTTAAATTTAATTATATTTTAAAGTGTTTTTTTTAGCGTTTTAATTTTATACTTTAATACTATATTTTTTAGACTAATACATTACTGAAAGAATGTAAAATTTAAACTGACAAGTTTCTCATATATATTTTTTTGAATTTGCTACTGCAAACTCCATGAATGTAAACTGCCTTGACATGTATTTGAAAGCCGGTATATAAAGTTGAATAAATAAATAAATAGTTCTAATAAATAAATAATAAATAAAGAGCTATACCGAACTCCAAAACTGAAATGGCATTCAAGAAGATTAATCAATTATTCTAATAAATAAATAAATAAATAATAAATAAAGAGCTATAGCGAACTCCAACTGAAATGGCATTCAAGAAGATTAATCAACGATTCTAATAAATAAATATGATCATTAATATTAACACTACAGGTAGATGGGCCAGATTTAAGGATGTGGCAGTAGGAGTCCTCCAGAGCTATTTACCAAGGATTTTATCTGCAGTTTTCTGGTGCATATTTAGCTTCTATGGGGAATTTAAGGCATGAATTAAAGACTCAGTTGTGACATTATCTGCTCGGCAGATGTTTTTCTGATTTTGCTTATGGATTCTTTTTTTTTTAGGTTGATATAAATAAATAAATAAAATAAATAAATGTTAAGAGCGGTGTATAAATTACAAGAAAAGGCTTTCCGAATGCTTCAGTGAATTGGCCCAAGGTCGCAGAGCCTTTCTTCTCGAGGCCAAGGGGAATTTGGGGAAACTTGCTCTGCCCCTGCCCCTGCTGTACCTGTCCCGTGGATAAGGGGCAGGAGTTTGCTGTCCCTTCATTATCAATCCACTAAATTCATTTCCTCTTGCAAACATTTTAATGAGAGCTAAGCCTGAGCGACCACTCATGCTTTTGTGCTTATTAGTTTAAATTTCTCTTTACTGAATTTTTTTTTTAAAAGTAATTTCCAAATATAGAGATTTCCTCATCCAAACAGCAAAGAAAACCAGTCCCAGAAATGAAAGATAAGAAAGCAGGGAGAACCTATGACACAGCTACACTAATTTTCGTTTTCCAGGTTGGAGATAACAAACCCTGTTATTCCCAGCTTATGAGAGGAAAACATTTGTTTAATTGTAATCAAACCCATTGCTTAAATATTTTGGCAACAATTACAGTAAGTTTAACTGTTCCATCTGAGACCTAAAGACAAACTCCAGCATAATCATTATAAACTGGGACAGCAAATTCAAAGAAACCCAGCCTGTTATTGTTTAATTTAAAATAGCTGAGCACATCAGAATGACCGGCCACGTGTTATATATGGGAGCCGTCAGAAGTGCGTCAGATACAGCCTTGCTTTCATCTTTCTTAGCCCCAAAACATGGTTACTGCATATTAAACTCGGAAGATATATTTCTCCCGGCAACTCTGAATTAATCATTTTTGTATTTTGGGGGGGGAGGGTTCACAGAAAAAGAAATCTTGCAGCCTATATGTATACAGCCCCCTTTGAGATATATATATATATTTTTTTTATTTAGACATTTTCTATACCGTCGTTCCCTATTAAGGTCACAATGGTTTACAAAATTAACATTCATAATTATAAAGCGATAAATATTGATGGTTTACAGATATGGTATCCATACACAGGAATTAGCATTACCTATTAAGGTTACATATTACATAGTACACCTCTTACTAAAGATCTATGACATTAGGCGCTTAGTATAGCAAATTAATCTAACCAAATATCATATGTCAGTAGATTGTATTGAGGTTATTTCAGTCTCTCGTTATGTTTTATTCCTCATGCTTCAATTGAAAATCTCTCCTCCTTCTTGTTATTGTAGTTCTCTTACAGTCTGAAGTTTATTAATTTTGATTACATGCATTTTTGAATAGCCATGCTATTAGTTCCCATTTAAATCTGTTTCTGTCTGGTATCATGCACCGAACACTGCCACAAGCACAATATCATAGAAGCATCCAAATAGAGCAGTAAGGAAAGCACTTCAGAGTTTATCGAGCTGCATTCCATGTTTATTAAGAAAAAGAATATCCCAAACACCGAGTCCCAATAAGCATTCAATTTATTCCCCCCCGGCCTTTTTACCGATAATCAAAAGTAAAACAGTATGGATAATTCCCCTTTGATTGATTATCGCCTAACGGAAAGTTAATGGCAGAGAACTCGAGTGCAAATCCCTGCAGGTCGTTTTTGCGTTCTATTCTATCCTTCACCCTCCCTCCTGCACCAGGGAGCGCCTCTGCAGAGCGCTGATAAGTTGCACATTTTACCCCTGTGCTGGGTGGACCATTCCTGCAGGTTTAAGTGGCATTTTACTCGTGGAGGGTGCCTTTTAAGGGAGAAAGTTTGCAACATTGTGCATTAAAAAAAAAAAAAAGTCCTCAAACATGCAGATAAGTTCCTCCGATTTTCCATTGCGTGCGGAAGCCTGCTCTGAAGATTCTCTCGGCAAAAGTACGCCTACACCTGCTAAATCATCTGCACACCCTTTCCCTGAAAATCTCTGCACTTATTTATACCGTTTAAATTTCAGAAGTATGTGCATTGGTGCAAATCCCTTCCCCAGTGTCTCCGCTCCATCCAGATAAACGCATGCACGAGCATTATGGGGCAGATTTTTAAAAAGTAAAGCGCGCGCGTACTTTTGTTCGCGCAACCGGCGCAAACGAAAGTACGCCGGATTTTAAAAGATACCCGTGTAGCCACACGTATCTTTTAAAATCTGGGGATCGGCGTGCGCAAGGCTGCGCAAAATCGGCAGCCTGCACACGCCGAGCCGCACAGCCTGCCTCTGTTCCCTCCGAGGCCGCTCCGAAATCGGAGCGGCCTCGGACGGAACTTTCTTTCTGGCACCCCCCCACTTTCCCTTTCCTTCCCCTAACTAACCCGCCTCCCGGCCCTAACTAATTCCCCCCCCCACCTTTAATTCAAAAGTTACGCCTGCCCAAGGCAGGCGTAACTTGCGCGCTCCGGCGTGCCATGTTCAGGTCCGGGGGCTGGTCCAGAGGCCACGTCCACATTCCCGGAACGCCCCTGGTCCAGAACCACGCCCGCGGCGCTGCCCCCGGAATGCCCCCGATGACGCGCCGGCCGCGACACGCCCCCCCCCCCAGGAAAGCCCCGGGACTTACGTGCGTCTAGGCTCGGCGCGCGCAGGAGGTGGAAGGGGCGGCTTTTTGGGGGTTATGCGCGTATCCCTTTGAAAATCTGCCCCTATATGCGTGCATAAGTTTACGCACGTATCAGGTGGGCAATTTTGTGAAAAATCACTTCTGCGCACAAAAAACTGTTTTACCAGCAGAT
The DNA here is from genome assembly GCF_901001135.1 of Rhinatrema bivittatum. Classification (NCBI taxonomy): domain Eukaryota; kingdom Metazoa; phylum Chordata; class Amphibia; order Gymnophiona; family Rhinatrematidae; genus Rhinatrema; species Rhinatrema bivittatum. The sequence goes on along the minus strand of NC_042623.1, from coordinate 14,469,938 downwards.
ACCCTTTTGAGAATTCTCTCTAAAGAAAAAATACGTAGAACCTGTTTAAAACCTAAATGATGGAGTTCCTTAATTCTACTTTTATTTTACAGAAATAAAGGTTAGACAAGTTTTTGAAACTGATATGCTCTTCCTCAAGCTACTCAAGAAATGTATTAAGTTAGCCCAATAAATAGGTCTCATTTTATATATTTTTCATCCTTTTGTATTTTTTTTTTATGTTAACTTTTACTTCTGTGTATTCAAGCAGACTAACATGACAGCCACACTACTTATATTTTACAAAGTACCATGGCTTCGGTGTTTGCTCATTTAGAAAGAAAGATATGCAGACAAAGTGCAAGGAAAAGGAATCATCATCAGCACTTTTACTGATCTTTATTTCCACTTCAGACAAACATGGAATATTGAAAATGGCACTTCCCAGCTATTGGATGAAAAATCCATGGAATCAGTGTCTTCTAAAAAGAAAAAAAAGAAATCAGTTGTTAGACCAATTTGCTGTATGCCAGCAAATATGTTTGGACAGCACTTCACTTTTCATGTGTTCTCACAGAAAGGGTCAATATCTTTCCATCAAAGCACAGCTTCCCATGTTCAAATCAAGCGCGTTGAGACCATATCTGTGGCACGCGACCCCATTACAGACAGACAAGCATAAGTCAGTAACCAACGAGAAGAGCACAGAATTTAAGGAGAAAATCTCCATGCCAATGCTGAAACCTGCTAAATAAACCCTAATTTATTTTATTTTTATTTATTTATTTATTTATTTAGAGTTTTTATATACCGGCAATCATGAAAACGTATCTTGCTGGTTTACATCGAACAGGAGTGCAATTATATACAAAAAACTAGAACTGTGGTGACCGAAGGTACAGTTACATTTAACAAGGGTAGCCGAACTTGGAGAAGGAAGAAGAGAGGAGAGAAAAGAAATGGTTAAACAATATACAATTTAAATATAGTATACAGAATAAATGTTATATACAAGAGGAATGGTGTTTTAGGAGACATTGGAATGTGTCATTGGGTTGTGTCCGGAAAAGCTTGCTTGAATAACCAAGTCTTAAGTTTTTTCCTAAAAGTTCATCTGCTGCTCATTTTCCTAAAAGTTAATCTGCTGCTCATTACCGAAGTCATTTTCCCATTATTTACTAATCCATCAGGAAAGTAGAAAATCAAACCCTGATAAGCTGAATGGCCTTCTGAGCCTTGAACGTTGGGGGGTTTAATATTTAGTACGCTATTTTGGTTACCGACATAAGCCGGATGGCACTTGCCAGATCAGTGGTCAGAAGAAGACGGTAATATTAACAATGCCAGTACAGAGTAATTCAAACTACTGTAAGCCTGTAAAATGTACACAAAGCCAGTAGTGATCTGCGTCTTGTGAAATAATTCTGGTTGGCTTTGTTTGCAAGTTCATGGATCATAATAGCGGTCTCACACTTTGGGCTTAGGAAAACCCCACTAACTTTTCCATGAACATCTTGCAATAGTATTTTAAGGTTCCTTCTTTTCCTTGTGACATGATTTGTGGTTGCTGTTGCCAGTGGGTTTTACGTGGGTAAATTGCACTTTACCCACGTAAGCGAGCTTTGGAAAATTGCTACAGTATTTGCCATTGAATTGTCAAAATGTTTTATCTGCGTCAAGTTTATGTTATTTATTTTAAAATATTTCTATTCCGCCCTTCTTACATTCAGGGCAGATTGCAAAGATCCGCTCACAGTGTTTGACAAAAAAGACAAATATACAACAAGTCGATTTTAAGCAAAATAAAATGGATTTTAAATTCCGAAATAGACAGTAAAAACTAAAAGTAAACTAAAAATAATTATTCATTAAAAGCAATATTGAAAAGGTGGGGTTTAAGATATTTTTTTTAAATATCCTAGAGTCCTTACAGTTTCTTAATTCAATGGAGAGAGTATTCCAAGATATCGGACCTGCTGCTGAGAGTGCTCTGTCACGTGTTTCATCGAGACGTATTAATTTCGGTGAAGGAATATCGAGGAGGTGTCTGGTTGTCAAACGAAGTGATCTAGATGGGGAGTAGAATTTCATAATTGAATTTTCCCAGGGAGAGTGTAATTGAACAATAGGGAATGAACTATTAGGCCAAGTTTGTATTGGATTCGGAATGATATGGGTAACCAATGTAATTGTTTTAATATTGGAGCAATATGTTCATGGCTTGAGGTGTTGGTTAATAGTCTAGCGGCTGTGTTTTGAATGATTTGTAGTGGACATATGATGTATTTTGGAATACTAATCAATAACAAATTACAGTAGTCTATGTTTGAAAACAGTAATGATTGTAATACAGTTTGGAAATTGTTTGGTTGGAGGTAAGGTTTTAGATGTCAGAGAACTTTCAGCTTATAGTGATATATTTGAGTTAAATTTTTTATATATGCTCGCACGTTCAGTGATTGATCAATTTGAATACCTAAATTACGGATGACGTTAAAAAGTTTAATTGCTTGATTATTTAGCAGCAATTCAGAGGGGATAGAATATGATGGGAATCTTGAGAGACAGATTATTTCTGTTTTTTGAATATTTAAAGCAAGTTTGTTAACTGATAAACCAGTTTTGAATTATTAGCAATAAATGGGACAAAAATTGTTCGGTTTTTGACTAAGTTGATTTGATGGGGGGAAAAGAACTGTATATCATCAGCATATAGTCGATAGTGAACATTGAAACTAGCTAAAATTCAACATAGTGGAGTGAGATATATATTACATAGTACCGCCGATAGCGCGGGTCCTTGCGGTACGCCGGTAGTTTTCCACGAGGAAGTCTGTGATTGTACTTTAACTTGCCATGTGCGATTAGTTATAAATGATGAAAACCAATTGAGAACATTACCTATTAATTTTCAACAATTTCTTAAGATACTATGATCGATCGTATCAAATATGGCCGAGATATCTAATAATACCGAGATGAAAGTTGTGCCTTGTTTGAATCCACATCTGATTATTTATTTATTTATTTATTTATTTATTTATATGCTTTTGAACTATACCGACATTCATAGGACATGAATTGTCATTGTAATGAATTCAACGGTGTCGATTTTAATAGGACTGTCGAGCATGGGTTCAATTTATTTATTTATTTATTTATTTATTTATTTACTTAATTTTCTATACCGATGTTGGTAAATACCTTCACACCGGTTTACAGTGTATCTTTAAATAAAATAAAAACATAAAATACAATTTATCTTAATAAAACAAAATACAATAAAATTTAACCCAATCATAAAGGAAACCTCAATCTTATAAATACTTAAAATAAATGAACAAGTTGAAGAGTTCATTGTGGAGATTGAATCAAGAACAATTTCTTCTGTAACTGTTACAAATTCAGACCAAGGAGGGTTATCTGGACAAAAGGTATTGTCAACTTCAGTGCACTTAAATCGGTTAAATGGCTTTTGAAAATTGCTAGGATAGTATTTAACATTTACATGCATAACTCCTTTGAAAATTCACCTGAAAGTCTCTGGTCATTTTTTATTAGAGGCGTCATTGATGAATTTGAGGAACTTCCACAGGCGTTCATTCATTTTAATCTGGAGAAGCCTTCACAGAAAATAGAATTAAGAGCCCTTTACAGTCAGTGATGATTCACCCTCTTAAATCTGAATTTGCTATGAGAATTCCTAACCCTAATTTCAAGCACCCAAGTCTAAATCCTTCTTTCTTGACTTTTATTTGGCAGTGATGTTGTTTAATACTTACTGGCTGCAACAATCATGATAATGTGTAAATAATATTTCACTTTTATTACCCTTTGTGGAGCGTAATGCTGTTCACAAAGCAGAGTTATTCTTTATTCTGTGTCTTTGAGGCATCCATTTCTGCTGTAACTGCACAAAAACATTATTAATGACAAGACAAGTAATCTTTTGTCATTTAGCTACATCTTATCAATAAAGATTATTCTTAGGTCATAGATGACTGTGTTTTACAGATATGATGTGACCCAGTTTCCAAAACGGATTACAAAAAAAACAACACATCAATTTTAAAATAGTTCTGTTTGCAGCAAAGAATTTTACCACACATCTTGACTTAGTCTCCGTTAACTAGGTTTTGGAGTTTACTGATACAGGATATGATGTTGTCCTGGATGAAACTAAGGTACAGAATGGAAAGCAAATGTTTCCTGACTTCGAAGCTTTCAAAGCAGTCTTAAAAAACAAACAAAAAAAAAGAATAAAGCTTATTTATTGCCTCCAACATGTTTCAACTGGAAATTAGCTTCACTTAGGTTATAAATGTTAGGAATGTGCAGAGACCAAAATTTTGTTTCTGTTCATTAATTCATTTCATAGGGCACATTTATTCATTTGGTTTGTTTCAGATAAAAAATTATTTTCATTTATTCATTCTATTCACTCATTCATTTTCCATTAACAGAGGAAGAAATGTAGCCTTTTTGGGCTCCCAAATTGAGGTTTTCTAATAATTTCTTTTTTTTTTTTTAATTTATAGTTTATTAGAATTTTTACATATCAACAAAAATGCAAAAATCAAAGAACAAATTTGTGTAACAGGAAATCAAACCATCTAACAAACCCACAATAATTTTATATACCACAAATTCCTAGTCCACATCATGGGAGGATACCTTATATATAATTATATCAGGAAAAAATGTATTCTATTATTTACATTTAGCTGGATATATATATATATTTTTTTTTGCATCAATTATCACTCAACCTCTTTCTTTATCCACCAGAAATGATTCGAGGTGGGAGGGTTCCTGAAAAAGAAATTTATTTTTCTGGAAAACTACCAGGCACTTACAGGGGAACTTAAGAAAATATGTTGCCCCCTAAGGACAAAACTCTTGATTTTAAAGATAAAAATTGCTTCCTCCTGAGTTGCGTGGTACGTGATACATCTGGGAACACCTGAACCTTTTGTCCATAAAATAAAAGTTCCTTATTTTTAAAATATTTCTGTAAGATTTGAACCTTCTCTTTTTCTCTACAAAAGGTTACCAAAAGTGTTGCTCGTTGTGGTATATCATCTAATGATGATTCAAGGAAAGAAGTTAAATTAGGGGACTCTTGTTGAACACTGTCCATTCCTTCCTCTCCCTCCTGTCGTCTAATTCTGGTGTTTAATACATAATAAATTTTTGAAACAGATTTGTCATCTATAGTTGTTATCGCCAAATTTTCTAGGATATACTTCTTCAGTAACTCATTAGCTGATAGGAGTCTGGCTATAGGAAAATTTAAAAACCTTAAATTTCTTGCTCTATTTTCATTTTCCAGACTCTCCATCTGTTTATGGGTTACTAGACTATCTTTAATAAAGGAATTGTTAGCAGATTGTAGCGTTGCTATCTGCACCGTAGCAGTTCTTCCCACTTCTTCCAATTGTTTTAACCTATTATCAAGTAAATCTAAAACATTTTTCATTTCCACAGTTCCTCTATTACTCTGAAACATAAATCCAGACATGACCTTCTGTAAATCATTAATTGCCCGCCATACAGCAGCCAAAGTTATATTTTGAGGATCAATGGGTTCTGGAACTAACACCTGTAGTTCAGATCCCTGTTTTGATCCCGAATCCTCCACCCACCCCCCACCTCCTGTGGGGTGTGGATCATCTTTATTAATCATTTCCTCTTCTCTTTGCACTAAACTTGGTTGATTGGGGACCGACATCTGCAAAAGGGGTTGAGCTTGTAGCTGCTGGCTTGGGCTATCCGAGGCTCCAGAAGAAAAGGAAATGTCAGGAATTGAATTGCGGGCAGTTTGACTTACCCGCCTTACAATATGGTAGTCCATTGGACCCTTGGCCTGCTGGGATGCTGGAGAAGAAGTCCAAACCTTCGATTTTCTTTTCCTGCCCATACAGTTGAAAGAAAATTAAAATAAGAAAAAAAAAGGTTTTACCAAGGGGTGCACCCCTTTGGCACGCGGCTTCGGCAGCGCACCGGTGGCTGCGCGCCACAGCTGGCCCAAATTTATTATGGCGATTCTGGCCCCACCAGATGACATCACTTTAGGGGTGTGTCCTCGGGTCGGTCCCGATGTTAACTGCTCAGAAAGGTGGTAAAATGAGCCTCGAACCTGGCCCTCACTGCCTGCCTGCCTCTCAGTTGAGAGGTTCTCCAGCTGCAAGTCCTCCGGGTTTAAGCCGCAGCTGGCCCAAATTTATTCCGGCGATTCCAGCCCCACCAGACGACGTCACTTTAGGGGCAAGTTCTCGGGTTGGTCCCGATGTTAACTGCTCAGAAAGGTGGTAAAACGAGCCTCGAACCTGGCCATCACTGCCTGCCTCTCAGTTGAGAGGTTCTCCAGCCACAAGTCCTCCCTCTAATAATTTCTAATGAAACTGGTGGGCAGACATCATCAGAAGGGTGAAAACATGCCAACGCTTGAAGACTATGTCAACGCAGCACCAAAAGTCGCAAGAAGAACCTAAGGATCCGCAATAGGGCAATGCGCTACCAGCAGTGGCAGGAATTCTCCAAGTACCATCAGAGGAGCAAAACAGCAGCAAGAGTGGCCATATCACTCCAAGGCTGCAAAAGTGGGGCAAAGGGCACCAAGAACAGTGGCAGGAACCCCCAAAGGCTGTACAAGAGGAGCAAAATGGCATCAAGTATGGCATGAAGAGCTCAAGGCATCACGAAGGGGGAACAAAGCACCAAAAAAAGGCAGATCCCCCCCCCCCCCCCAAGGCAGTCATAGAAAGTCAAAGCAAGCAAAAGAATGGAATGAAGACCCTAAAGCACCAAGAGAGGCACAAAATAGCCCCCACAGTGGCAACATCACCTCAAGGTTCCAAATAAGGGGCAAAGAGCACAATCAAATCCTACAAAATCCTAATCAGGGAGAAGCCAGTTTAAGATCCTGGAGGAAGCCTGATGTAGTTTTTGTATGGAATCATTTGGGGAAGGGTCTGGCATTTCAGTCTTGAAGGTGGTCTTCCCCTTTGCTGTGGTATCATTTCAGCCTTGTCAAAAACATCTGCTTCCTCCATCTCCTCACTGGAGTCTAAAATGCTATGATCCAGATACCACAAATTCTCTTCAGCCACTAGCTGTTCAATATCCTATGATTCGGGGAATCTAGGACATAATTATTCTTCTGAATCAGTTTTCGCCAATGCTGTCTCCCTTAGCTGAGAAGCAGTAATCATGGAGGCGCTCGCTGCTTATTTTGGGTGTTGAACTTTTGCTGCATCTGTCCTTGCTTCAGCCCTACTAATACCAACCTCACATGGCTCTCCCGCCTTTTGCCCCTGCTCCAAATCAAGAGGGAGAAGAACAGATGGCAATGGCACATGCTCTCCCAATTTTAATTTTTTATGGCTAGAGCCAATTTCCACTCCTGACTTTCTGTTGCTAAAAATGTGTCCTTTAAGGTTAGGAGCATTATACATAACCGGCTAACTAGCAGGGTATATTCAGCCTTGCAGATCCTGAGCCCACGATACTGAAGACCCAGGTCATGTCATGCACGATGCTTTTACTGACCTGAAATTATGGTCATGTCAGTTTCTTGTTCTTATTTTTTCATGCTGAGAAGCCAGTTTATTTATTTCACTTTATTTATTTATTTTAAATGAGCTGTTATCTGCACGCATCATCGGGGTTCATGGCGCAGTACATATAAAAAAAATTCATAGTAAAAATCACAAAGATGTCCTGAGGTTTTTCCCCCTCCTGTTTTATAGCTCCTCACCCCACCCTGTCATTGCAGTGATGGTCTTTGGCCAGATGCTACAAACTGCATCACCTTCCAAAACCTTGTAGACATGCAGTCCATATCCAGCCTAGGTTTCACCACTCTACAGAGGTTGAGATTCCCTCCCCTACATCCAGGGATTGTAAAGGCTGCCTACTATTACCACTACTTTTCATTTTTAAAGTGCTACTAGACTTATGTAGCCTTCTTCAGATGTGTAAAAAAGACAGTACTTGCTCCATAGAGTTTACAATCTAGTCAAGGTAAACACAGCCGGCAAGAGTCTGTGGGAAGTTTATTTATTGTAGAGAGTGTTCAGAATTTAAAAGAAGTCTCAAAAAGGTGAGCTTTTAGAATGGACTTGAACAGAGCTAGAGATTTACTATTCCAGGTATATGGTGGACAGGCCCGGCATGACCGGTTGTGCAGACCGTGCATTTGCACGGGGCGGCACACCCGGGGGAGGCAGCGGTGGCAACAGAAGAGGCACAGGGCTGCCAGTGGAGCTAAACCCACTGACAGCTGACAAGGAAGAAAGTCCACCACAAAGTTCAACCTGCTGGTGGCCGAAGAGGAAAGAGGCTGCCGGCCGAGGGCTGCGGCAAAGCTCAACCCACCGGCAGGTTGAACTACTGCATCGCAGTGTTTCTTCCTGCTTCAGCGCCAACTCCCTCCCCATCCCCCACCCCCCATGGGCTGATGAGAAGAGGAGCCCATGGGGCGGTAGTGGAGCTCATCCCACTAGGCCCGAAGAAAAGAGGACCCCGGGGGCCATGATGGAGCTCATTCCACCAGGCCCAAAGAGAACAGGAGGCTGTGTATGTGTCTATCTGAGTCAATGTAAGTGTTTATGTATGTGTGCATATTTTTGTGTCTGAGTCTGTGTGCGAGCCTGTCTGTGTCTGTATGAAAGCTTGTGTGTGTGTGGCTGAGTGACATCCTGTATGTTGTGTGTGTCTGTGTGAAAGCTTGTGTGTGTGTGTGACTGAGTGACAGCCTGTATGCTTGTGTGTGTCTGTATGAAAGCTTGTGTGTGTGTGGCTGAGTGACGGCCTGTATGCTTGTGTGTGCCTGTGTGAAAGCTTGTGTGTGTGTGTGTGGCTGTGTGACAGCCTGTATGCTTGTGTGTGTCTGTGTGAAAGCTTGTGTGTGTGTGTGACTAAGTGACAGCCTGTATGCTTGTACGTGTCTGTATGAAAGCTTGTGTGTGTGTGGCCGTGTGAGAGCCTGTATACATGTGTATATGTGTTTGTGCACCTGTGAGAGCCTATGTATCACATATAAGATCTCAAAGTTATGCACACACACACACATTATGTGTCTGAGGGAGAGAGGGAGTATGTGTGAGAGCATAGGCATGTATATCAGACAGGGAGTGTGTAAGAAAATCAGTGTGTTATTGTGTGTGTGTGTGTGAGAGAGAGAGAGAAGATAAAGTTTGTGCGACCCTATCTCCCCAAATCCATGAAAATCTCAGGATGACTGGAAATCAAAAGATCCCAGGTATGGAGAGCAGGAGATTTTTGAATCCTTATTAGTTTTAATTATTGGGTGTAATTTGCTGTTTTTGCTGTTTTGAAATATTTTATTTTTGGGGAGGAAATACAACATTTTTTAATTATTGGATTTTTTGAAATATTATATTGGTGATTGGGAAATTTTGGATATTCTGTTCATTAACTGGTTTGAAATATTTATTTTTTTATGAATATGATTTTACTATTATGTTTTATATTTCTCAATTTTATTATTTAATGTTTTATGAAGAATGGTTATGTTTCTATTTTTCCATTGTTGCTCTACATACAGCGGCTGGCTTGTTGTGGGTTCCAGTTCAGTTCTACTCAGCACGTTTCTATTTATACTTTCTGGACTCTTTATTCTGTATTTGGTGAGGGTCTGTCTGCATTCTGTATATGTGACCGAGATGAGCTATTTTGTTGGCATGTGGTTTCTGTGTAGGGATCTATAGCAGCCTGGCTTGTTCTATTTTCCCAATAGGAGGTGTATTGGTGATCTAGGGCCTGGTGTAATATTTGCAGTGTTGCCTTTTCATAGATAAGGTTGCTACTGTTTGGGTGCTTGTAGTTAGGATTGTTCTGGTATGGGAGGTTTACTATATTGTAATGGTAATTATGTTTATTCATGGCTTTCTGTGGTGCCATTATAAATTCCATAGGAGCTCCAAGAATCTTTTTTGCCGAGTTTTCTAGTTGGCACAATAGCAGTGCATATAAATATAATATATATGTTGTAAGTGACGTTTTGCCGCAGAAGATGATACTTTGAATGTTCTTTTTCATGTACAATTTGTTACACGCGCATATTTACATTTTGTGTGGCTATAGAAAGGATGGGAGTATGGGGGGTGGGGGTGTGCAAGGCTGTAGGGTTTCCTTAGGGCATGTAATACCCTTCCCTTGACCAGGGGTTCTGTGGAGGAGTGGATGGGTGTTGGTTTTTAAAAACACAGATTTCTGGAGGGAGCTGGGCTTTATTTGACCGTCCTGGGACAGAGACTGAATGAATCGGGGGAGGGGTAGCCCAGTAATTATTCACACACGGCAGCAGCAAAGCTGGCACAGGCCCTGATGGTGGAGCAGGGTGGGAAGTGAGGAGGAGGAGAAGGGCACAGACAAGAGCGACTTGCCCGATGAATGGAGTTCACAAGCCTCTGGGGCGTCCCCGACTCCAGTCCGCAGGTGGAAAATAACTTTCCGCTGGAGAGTTTTCTAAATCAGGCGTTGGACAGTGCGCTGAGTAACAGCTGTGAAACATGGGAACTAGGGGAGTCAGCATCAGAAAGTGAAATCACGTCAGGGCTGGAAACAGAGTATAAAACAAGAATGAAGACGAAGGCCGGCTCCTAACAGTCCAAGAGAATAAGGGTTTTGCTGGGATGTTGGTTGAAATCCTTTGCTAAGCCTCATTCTCTTGCACTCGTCGAGTTGCACTCATGGGACACAATAAACCTGAGTGCAAAAAAATCCAGACTAATGCAGTGATACTGACTAATGCAGTGATACTGACTAATGCAGTGATACTGACTATTTTCTGGGACCAGAGGTTAGATTCAAGTGCAGGACAGTGCATTGAAACCAGACCCCCATTCCTATCAGTTTGGATACAGTGGATCACTTTTCTCTGCTCTCTAGCACATGTTCATTATGGTAAATATTATTCTAGGGGTGTACATTTGTTTGTAATGAACGCACAGTACAAATGAAAAATGCCCATTTTCAGCTCAGTTCGTTAGAAAGGAAATGTGTTTCTAATTGGTGTGAAACCTCCACTCCACCCCCCCCCCCCCCCCCCCCCCACACACACAAACAACAACCTCGTGCCGGCGCCATTTTTAAAGAGGAACCGGGAGGGGCGGGGCAGGAGTGACTGGGAATTGCTGCTGCCCCTTTCAACCTTCAGGCAGCACTATGGAAGGGGTAAGGGAGGGGGCAGGTATTCGGAGGAGTGGGGTGCTTCTTTCTGGTTCTGTACTGGTTTTAAGTTAATGTTTATTTCAATTTGGCAAATAAACCAAACAAACAAAAAAAAAATATAAAAAAAAAATGTTTCCTGTGCACAATCCTAATATGTTGCAAGCCTGGATCTTAGGGAATCCATATAAACCTGGCTGTCTAGTAGAGCATCTTCTAATTTCAAATCTATTTAAACTCTGCCAGGGGTTCATTTAGTTAGGCCGCTATATTTCATGTCATTCTCTGGGAACGTTCACAGAATGCTTGTTTGTTGGGATGTCGGTCTGCTCAACCACATCTGACCACAGTTGCATTTTGTTTCAGTAAATGGTTTGCATTCTGTCTGCGGAGCCCGCGCTCTTAGACCAAAGGATTCGAGAAACACGTAGTGAGCTAACCACCTCACGCCGACCACTTGACTTGGGTTCCTCGCTAAGCAAACTCTACTGTAGATGCTAACAGATTAAATATTCACAGTACATCTGCTCTAAGCTGGCTTCCTGCTGTGTATTAGTCAACTGTTTTCTTTTTGGGGTATTTGTCATGTAAAAGTTTATGAAGAGAACAAGTTTCAAATTTCATGTACATGGGCAAATCACAGGTTAAGCTGGGTAAAATGGGCTAAGCCGAGCTGTTCTCAAGCCATTTTGAGATGTGCAGGGCTCGACCACCGCTGCAGAGACAGCTGGGGCATAGCGCCCGGGGCATTTCTAGCGCTCATCCTTTGGGGCTGCTGGATTTTCAAAAGGCACGGAATGGCTGCACTGTGCGTGGGCTAAAACCATCCACGTGCGTGGCCAGGCCACAATGCAGGCTTTAGAGCGTGTGCCGGTATTTCATTGCAGCTGTAGGTGCTTAAGGCTAGGTGAGACTCCAGATCCTTGGATAGTGGTGGGGGGTGGCACCGGAGCTGTGGCGGGTTACGTAATCCTATTTGTACAGAATGCTGAAGGAAATACGGTTATACAGGGGTAAGCTCCAAAGAACTCTTACCCAAATTCTTGTTTTGGTTTCCAGAATGCAAATTGCGGGGGAAGTAGCTTCCCAAATAGCAACTGTAGTTAAAGCAGGGATTCAATCCAAGGAAATATATAAAGTAGTGCAGCAGCCATGTTAGTCCATGTGAGCACATAAAGGTCAATGAATAAACGGATGTGTGGAAACAGTGCTGTCATTTATTGAAACCCCAAACAACGGAAATATTCACGGAAGCTCTAAAGTAGATGTTGGAATCGTCCCGTAGGAGAGGCCATCGTAGATGTTCCATTTAAACTCTCCACGACCATCGCCCACAGAAGGGCCCACAAAGACCCTCTACTCAGACGCAGTCATGCTTGTCATTCATGTGTTTGCGGCGCCACAGGATGAGAGCGAGCGAGACGGTTTGCAGAACGCTAGGGCTGTCGTCCCGGTCCTTTTAGAGTACTTTGCGCATGGAGGACTTTAACATGAGTTTAAAAACAGGGGGAAGTTGCTGCATTTTTTTTTTTTTAAGTGTAATGTGACACAGTAAAAGAAAAGGGATTGTTGCAGCCGGGGGCTCTAATTTTATGGCTCACCAATTGTAAAAAAAAAAAAAAAAAGGTTGAAATAATCTCAAAATGATTCCCATCGGAAATATTGAGATTTGTGCGACCGGGCTCCGGCCCTCTCTTATACCCCCAGCCTAGGGCAAGGGGATATCTACATTTGTGCTTGTGAGCTGCTGGAGGCCTGGGCTGGAAGAATCGGTGCTTGTAGGCAGGTCTGCAGGTGGAGTAGAGGGGGTCTCACGTGAGACCACGAAAGAAAAGGAAAGGTAACAACCAGAAAGAGAGATGATAAGCTCATGCCTTTTTCTTCAACCAACCTGAAACATTTTGTGACAGCTTTCAGGAGCTACAGTCCCTTCCTCTGGTCCAAACAGAATGAGCAAAGGATTGTATTAGCAAAAAAAAAAAAAAAACCCAAGCAAATCATAAAATGAATTTAAATGATAGTGTGAAGAGGAAAATGGGAGGAGGAGAAGGGATCTGATGTTAGAGTGATCAGAGAGAGAGAGAGAGACAGGCGGTTGAATTTTATGCCTCAGGCAGTCAGAGCAACGAGGAGCTGTAGGCGTAAGGGTACATGAAAAAGTGGCGAGGCCTCATCTGGAGCACTGCGCTCTCGGTCCTGGGGACCGCGTTTCAAAAAGAATAGAGACCAGATCAAGGCGGCCCAGAGAAACGCAACGAACATGGCGTGGGGCCTGCAGCAGAAAGAGTTGTGAGATGAGGCTGAAGGACCCAGATATGTACAGCGTACCCTGGAGGAGAGGAGAGACGGGGGTGATAGGATACAGAGTGTTAAATACCTGAAAAGCATGAATAATAATTCACAGGAATTGAGCCTTTTTGGATGGAAAGAAAACTGCAGAGCGAGGGGTCATAATATGAAGCCACAAGAGGGTCGAGTCAGGAAGTGTTTCTCAATGGAAAGGGTGGTGGATGCCAGGAGGAGGTAGTGAGGACAAGGAGAGTAATGGAATACAAAAGGGCATGGGATAAACACAGAGGATTAAATGATGGAGACGAAAAGAGAGGTAACCATGCAGGCTAGGGCACACAGCAACAATTATCCTAAAAATGTTAAAGAAAAAAGCGCTTGCTGGGCAGACTGGATGGACCACTTGGGTCTTTTTCAGCCGACATTTACTATGTTACTTTTACGTGCTCTTCAGAATGTGAAGGTGCGCACCTCCCAAAACATTCGCGAAGTTACACTCGTTCCATAGGCAGGGGCAGCTCTGTGGATAATTGCGAGCGCACCGGAGAACTCTCTGGGTGGATTTATGCGCACACCTCCGCTTTGAAATCTCAGGTTGCTAATAAAACGTTAGCCCCTGCTGGCTGTCCTATAATGAATTCCCTTCTAAAAGCATTCGATTTGGTTCGGTGGGGGAGGTGCGATAGAATCGTTTCCTTGTTTGTTCCCCCTCTTCCTCCACCTTATCCCAACGTCGGCCCATCTCTGCCCCAGATTTACCCTTTGCTCAGTTTTAGCGGGCAGGGAGAGCGTTTACATCAAGTGAACCAACTAGGGCAGCGGAGAAATACGCGCAAAATGAACCCTGATTAACCTGAAAGCACATAATAGGTCTGTTATAGATTACAGGAAAACAGGATGGTTATTTGTCAACAGCTGGAGAAAATGCTTTCCATCAAGAAGAGGAGAGTTTAAGTGATTTAGATCGCATTTTTTGCCAATGGGCAAACAGAAAAAATATTAATTGAATCTCAGGGGGAGCTTTGACTGACGGCATCTTATTATATTGTTGTGGTGATTATTTCTGGTTGGGCTCGTTTGCTTTCATACCCTAACAGGTGAATCTTCAAAGGAGTTATGCGCGTAAATGTTAACGCGCCATGGTAGCGATTTTCAAAAGCCATTTGTACAAGCAGTGTGCTTGGACACAGGTAAATCCTATGGACACTCCCACGGCAGACGTGGCAGCAATTTTCAAAATCCCACTGACATGAGCAAAAGTGGATTTACAGGCGTTAACACCTGAGCAACGAGATTTTACAAAAAGGAGCCCCACCAAACCGCACATCTCACGTACGGAAGTCAGACCACTCCATTCGTCAAAGCGACGAGTGAGCGAGCAAACAGGCACTCGGAGGGGCGAATTTTCAAAAACCTTTACGCACCTAATTCTGCAAGTGGGCACGCGCAATCCGCGTAAAGTCAGGCACGAGCCGCGCAAGCGGGGGAACTTTACGAAAGGCGCGCGTCCACGCCGTGACCAGCTTCACCAGTCTGTCCAGCAGTTCTCCCAGTGTAGAGCAAAGGTCCCTCCAGAGCCCCCTGATTCTATCATCTGCCCCTCCCCCCCAGTTACCTCAGACCCCCTTAAACCACACAGGACCTGGGTGCGCGCCCAGCGTGTAAGTGCTGGCGCGCACTTCTCTCGGCCCCGCCCTGGGATGCCCACACCACGCCCCCCTTTTTTTCTCCGATGCCAGATGCGCGCACACCCGGCACCCCCGTCCTTTATAATATGGGGTGGGCACGGGCAAGTGCTTGGTGCGCTCATCTCCCAATTGTGGCGCCCGCGTCTCTTTTAAAATTCACCTCGGAGGATGTTACATTTGCGCGCGTAACTGCTTTGAAAATTCCCCTGCGTGGTTTTAGATGCTTACGAAGCAGGGAGCTTGACCTGTCTTTTGCTCTCTGCTATTTGTTAGGTCTCAAACTTGCTTTTACTTCTTTGCGTTCGTTAGTGTTTTAATTAACGTGTACGGAGATGTTGTTCCCCGGGCAGAGTTGCGGATGGTGCAGATTATAAATTCTCATATAAATGAATTAGTTTTGGGAACCTGAGCACGTTTGACTTATCTGATTTATTGTACTCTGTAATTTAAATTGTGTTCAGGCAGTTTGAGCGCATTTGATTTATTTGACTTGTTTTATCTTGTAATCTAAAATTGTTTTTAATTTTGCCTCATTGTTACTAACCAACTAATCGTTTACGTTTGTTTCTGATGTGCTGTAACCTGCCTAGCACAACAGGGTTCACTATAGGCGGACTCCAAATATGCAGAAAAACATTAAAAAGTAAATAATTCCCCAGTGCCATCCACCTCGGAAGGCCTGTGACACGTCCCTCAGTTGAATACCATGGCAATTGTTAGAGGTTTAGAAGAGCCAGCACTTCAATGCTTGCCTAAAACCCAATAGATCTCGCATCAAGTGAATATCTCTGGTGCGTTAGTTGCATAGCCTGAGGTCAGCACTCTTTGTACGGGTGCATTTGCAGCTTGCACATTTCCTTCTGTCACGTGGTCACGTTCCTCTTGGTCCTGTAGCACGGTTGTAGGGTTGTGCACCGCTTCTGAACAGGTCGCAGGGATTATGAGGTTGCTTATAAGCCCAAAAAAAGTGGATATGAACGCTGGGAGGCTGGATTGAAATTTAGCTCCCCGACCTGAAGTGTTGTCTTCGTTAACAGTAAAATGCAAGACATGGAGCTCATGTGCACCGCACAACCATTAGCACTGAAAAAGCAGAAGATAAGATCTACTCGACAGATTACAGCAAATATTATTTGCATTAGTTGTAGCCTCTGACTCTGCTATGTAGGTCAGGTAAGTCCTAGTGCACTTTAATACGCACAAGAATAATCATAGGTGCATTTCCTAAATGTACCCTGGCATTTACAGCTAACTCATTCAATGCGCCATCATCTAGCCCACGTAATAAAACACAAAATTAATTCTCAGATATCTCATGAACACCATTCAACCGTGTTTGCGTTTCTTTCACAGAATTTTCCTAGAAGAGCTCACGGCACTCAAATGAGTTTAATATAGTATACAAAAGCATTTTGTTACATCCTCATGATTATTTTCCTTTGCCCAGCATAAAGGGGTGGATTTTCAATAAACTGTGTAACTAGCAAAGTACATGTCTATGTTTGTTTCAGTCTGCACAAACCCATAAGAACATAAGAAGATGCCATGCTGGGTCAGACCAAGGGTCCATCAAGCCCAGCATCCTGTTTCCAACAGTGGCTAATCCAGGCCACAAGTACCTGGCAAGTACCCAAAAACTAAGTCCATTCCATGTAACCATTGCTAATGGCAGTGGCTATTCTCTAAGTCAACTTGATGAATAGCAGGAAATGGCAGTGGTTCTCAACAGGTGTGTCGCAAGGTCACAGACCCAGCAGAAGGCTGCTCTTTCCTCATCAGTCTGGATAGGAGTTGGCTGATTTCTCCTTTATTGGGTATGAGAGGAAGCTACTCTTGCTTCCTTTTCCTCTTCCTGACCCAGTGGGAGGTTATTCCCTTCTCTTTCACCCAGATCAGAGCGAGATATCACCAGTTCCTGTTCATATGGGCCCAGCAGGTCACCAACTTTATCTTCCTCTGCCTGGCTTGGCAGTGAGGCTGCTAATGTTCTCTTTACCCCATGGGGCCTGGACATGAAAGCAGGAGCATGAGGGAGAGAGGTACGTGCTCTATAGATCCACTGCTGACTTCTGCTGCTGCTGCCTCATCTTTTTCCTCTCCTCAATGCTTCTTGCCCTCATCTGCTGCTAGGAGGGAGTCTCTGGATTGCACTGAAGGCTTTTATGCTGGCTGGGAGCCAGGAGGAGGGGGAAATGTGTGGGGCAGAAAGGCCTTGGGAGATAGGGAGTCAGGAGTTTGCTGGGTAGGAAGGGGTGGGGGAAAGGAGGCTGGGGTTGCTGGGTAGGGAGAGGTGGCGGAAGGAGAGGCTGGGGCTGCAGGGCAGGGAGGAGAGATGGAAGTGGAGGGAGAGATAGGAGGTGTGGGGCCTGCTGGGTTGGGGGAGAGGGGAGGTCAGGGGATGCTGAGCAGGAAGCGGTGGGAAAGAGGTGGTCAGAGGTTTGCTGGGTAGGGGAGAGGGATGGGCAGGGAGAGATGAGCATGAGAGAGAGGCAGCAAAGGGAAGAGGATGCAGGAGTGGGGCGTGTTGGAAATGTTGGACAGGGTTATGTGAATGTGAAGGGACGATTGAGTATTTGGGAGAAGTGAGGGGTGACGGTACAAGAGCCATAATGTGCCAGTTTGGAGAATATGCATTTCTTCTATTTTTGAACTTTGCTTAGTTTTCTGTTCTAGTTCTCCAGTTCTGCACTCCATGCAGAAGGTCTTGGTGTTTCCATCCCAGTTTTTGTTTCCTTGTTTGTAATTTGTGGTATTTTATTCTATATTAGGTGAAGGTAGCTCTGTCTGTATTCTGTATGGGGGACATTTTCAAAGGGTTGCGCGCGTAAGATACGCGTGTAACCCCTGAAAAGCTGCCCCAAGCTGCCCCTGCGCACCCCGAGCGTATTTCGCATAGGCTCGGCGGCGCACACAAGCCCATTTGCTGCTGTGCCAGGGATCGCGGGCCGGCCATTGGCCGGCACGCGTAACTTCTTCAACAAAGGTATGGGGGTTTTTTTTAGATAGGGCTGGGGGGCGCGGATTATGTAGGGGAAGGGAGGGGAAGGTGGGGGGAGGTGGAGGGAACGGAGGAAGGCTGCGCGGCTCGGCATACGCAAGTTGCACAATTGTGCACCCCCTTGCACGCGCCGACCCTGGATTTTATTACCTGCGTGCAGCAGCGGGCGCATGTTATAAAATTGGGCGTAGATTTGTTCATGCCGGGTTATGCGAACAAATCTACGCCCGCGCGCACCTTTTAAAATTTGGCTCTATTTGTGTGACGTGACTAAGATGAGGTACTTTACCAGCAGGTAGGGTTTTTTGTCAGCCTTATTTGTTGTATGTTCTCAATATTGTATTGCATTGGTGGTGAACTGCTGCCTTTTCATGGTCAGGGCTATTGCTTCTTTCATGGCAGGTTTGGTGGACGTGTACAGAGTGGGGCTGGCTTGCATTATGTTACAATGCACCTGGTAGCAGAGGGAGTTTGTGATGCTGTTCTTGAGATGACCCCAGAATCAGAATATCTTTTTTTTTTTGTAGGGTGAGTTGTACGGGGAAAGGTCTTAGTTCTGCTCCGCACTCGTTCGGGCCGACACAATAAAGATGCACGGAAAACAGGCACTCGGTGCTTTCCGAACGCGCGCCCGGCCACCTCTCCTGGGCGTGAGATCAAATATTTAAATGAGGGGTCGCGCTTAAAAAGGAGGCGCCAGGGACAATAGCGCGCCCCTAGCGCCCACTTAGTAGCGGAAAGCTCAGGAGAGGTGGCTGTCAGCGGGTTAGGAAAACCCATGGTCAATTTTACGAGCGTCCCTTTCCCGAACCTGACCGCCGACATTTTTTTATTTTATTTTATTTTTTAACCTTTTGGTTCCTCCGGCTTAATATCGCCACGATATAAAGTCGGAGGATGCACAGAAAAGCGGTATTTTCTGCTTTTCTGTACACTTTTTCGGGCAGCGCAGAAATGTGCGGCTCCGGTGCACATTTTATTTTTTTCTGTATCTGGGGCAAATGACTAATAGCCTCATCAACAAGCATTTCAATGGGATGAGCACTATTAGTTTCGGGGGGGTTTAGACGCGCGTTTTGGACGCAGGGCGCTCAGCTGGGCGCGCTTCACTGTACCGGCCTGGTTGTTAGGAAGCGGGAGATTCCTGCGGATGCAGAGTAGGTGTTTATATGCAGTCTGGATTTTTTGTTTCAGCAGGCGGACAGGGTTGGTGAACCTACTGAGCCTTCCAATTTAAACCAAAAAAAAATCGAAAAGAAATAAAAGACAAATGAAATTTTGTTCTGGTTTTTTTTTTCGTTTTCTTTTAAAAATGAACCAAAACAGGAGATTTCATTAACGTTTCCTGTTTCATTTCAAATGAATGTCCATCTCAACCTATTGCCGTCATGTTGCATCTGGGCCGAGACAAGGTTGGAGAAATGCTACTCGGGGCTCAATTCCAACAAGAACGTTAAGGCAAACCAGGCTCAGTATCTCTCAGCAGTCTGAGCATGCAAACACCGGTTCATGATCCAAAACAAGATAAGAGGTCAGGCTGAGGTCAGTTAAGTTGACCAGTCATTCTGAAGAAGAGAGGCAGGGATGCTGGTTTTGGCTCCGTAGGTGAATCTTCGGTCATAAGCCCCCTCCCCCAACTTACCTAGGAGGGGAAACTCCAGCTCAGCACTGCCTCCTACCAGCGCTGTTTATTTATTTCATTGTTATTTTAAAGCATTTCTTACCCGCCCTTCCTTTGTTCAGGGAGGGGTACAACATAACATCCAGAGTTAGTTTTGTTAACATAAATAATAATCATTAAAACATTAAAACATATCAATAGCTAAAATAAAACAGAAGTAAAAACAACAGATTATAAAAGCATAATAAAAGACACAATAAAAAACACAAAATATGTGTGCTTGCTTAAAAAGGTAGGTTTCTAGAGGGTTTTTTTTTTAACTTTTGGAAGTGAGTTGTAAAAAGTCAGACCTGCTATTGAGAAAGCGTGTTCCCTGGTTTTGTCCAGACGAGCTGCCTTCAGAGGAGGAATAGCCAAAAGGTTCTGACCGGATAATCGCAGTGATCTAGCGGGCGCGTGTATTTTCATTATGGCATTAATCCATGGTGAATGTAAATTGTTGAAAAGGGAGGGTACCGTGGAGATGAGTTTATATTGAATACGAAACGTTATTGGAAGCCAGCACAACACTCCCTTCCTAAGCGGTGTTATTTCTGCCACAGCACCCCCTGGGTCTCGCACTGGTGGGATTTTGCTGACCCTAAACGTTTCATGCTCTAAGCCACTTGCCTAGTTTGCCTGACAGAAGTTCTGGCCCTGGCCAGAAGCAGGAAAGCAGGAATCCAAAACTGGAGCAAGAAGTAGGGCCTTGGAAACAGGAACAGAGCGATCATTCTCTCTGTGAGCCACTCAACTATGAGAGGAATAGGAAACTATTATAAAGAATAAAATCACACAGCATATAGAAAGACATGGTTTAATGGGACACCGCCAGCATGGATTTACCCAAGGGAAGTCTTGCCTAACAAATCTGCTTCATTTTTTTGAAGGGGTTAATAAACATGTGGATAAAGGTGAACCGGTAGATGTAGTAGTGTATTTGGATTTTCAGAAGGCGTTTGACAAAGTCCCTCATGAGAGGCTTCTAGGAAAAGTAAAAAGTCATGGGATAGGAGGCGATGTCCTTTCGTGGATTACAAACTGGTTAAAGGACAGGAAACAGAGAGTAGGATTAAATGGTCAATTTTCTCAGCGGAAAAGGGTAAACAGTGGAGTGCCTCAGGGATCTGTACTTGGACCGGTGCTTTTCAATATATTTATAAATGATCTGGAAAGGAATACGACGAGTGAGGTTATCAAATTTGCGGATGATACAAAATTATTCAGAGTAGTTAAATCACAAGCAGACTGTGATACATTACAGGACGACCTTGCAAGACTTGAAGATTGGGCATCCAAATGGCAGATGAAATTTAATGTGGACAAGTGCAAGGTGTTGCATATAGGGAAAAATAACCCTTGCTGTAGTTACACGATGTAGGTTCCATATTAGGTGGTACCACCCAGGAAAAAGATCTAGGCATCATAGTGGATAATACTTTAAAATCGTCGGCTCAGTGTGCTGCAGCAGTCAAAAAAGCAAACAGAATGTTAGGAATTATTAGGAAGGGAATGGTTAATAGAACGGAAAATGTCATAATGCCTCTATATCACTCCATGGTGAGACCACACCTTGAATACTGTGTACAATTCTGGTCGCCGCATCTCAAAAAAGATATAGTTGCGATGGAGAAGGTACAGAGAAGGGCAACCAAAATGATAAAGGAGATGGAACAGCTCCCCTATGAGGAAAGGCTGAAGAGGTTAGGACTTTTCAGCTTGGAGAAGAGACGGCTGAGGGGGGAGATATGATAGAGGTCTACAAAATCATGAGAGGACTTAAACAGGTAAATGTAAATCGGTTATTTACTCTCTCAGACAATTAAAGAACTAGGGGGCACTTCATGAAGTTAGCAAGTAGCTCATTTAAAACAAATCAGGGAAAATTATTTTTCACTCAATGCACAATTAAGCCCTGGAATCCATTACCAGAGGATGTGGTTACGGCATTTAGTGTAACTGGGTTTAAAAAAGGTTTGAATAAGTTCCTAGAGAAGAAATCCATAAACTGCTATTAATCAATAGGGAATCCTAGCTTGAGATCTATTTAATATTTGGGTACTTGCCAGGTACTTGTGACTTGGATTGGCCACTGTTGGAAACAGGATGCTGGGCTTGATGGACCCTTGGTCTGACCCAGCATGGCATTTTCTTATGTTCTTATGAAAGTATATAAAATGCTTCCAATCAAAATGAAAGACTGGGTACTAAAGTGCAATCCACGTTCTCAGAAACTTGTTATAAACCCTCACCTCTGGGAGGAGACCCATAACCTCTGCGCTGTGTGATTTAGAATGGGCTGTGCAGCTAAAGCGTCTCCCAGGGGTGGGGAGGAAAGGCTGGAGGGGAAAGTAAAATCAACATAAAATAAAATAAACTTACAATATTATTATTGCTAGTAAGATACGCAAAACCATTGCATGCTCATTTACATAACACATTTATATTATTATACTCTGAAGGAAAAAGAAGCTGATGACATTGTGGTAAAAGAAGAATTTATTAGCATTGAAAAAACAAGAAAATTAGTTTTTTGTACAGTATAACAGAAAATCACTAACTCGCTCTATATCTCAGTTTAGTTTGTTTCAAACAAATTTAAAAAATGAGTTTTCCAAATTTCAATCTAAATTCTGGCCAGAATATTAGTGTAAATTCTCAGTTTAATCTTCGGAGGGAACGGAGGCAGGCTGCGCGGCTCGGCGCACGCCGGCTGCCCAAAATCGGCAGCCTTGCGCGCGCCGATCCAGGATTTTAGAAGATACGTGCGGCTACGCGCGTATCTTATAAAATCCAGCGTACTTTTGTTTGCGCCTGCTGCGCAAACAAAAGTACGCGATCGCGCAGTTTTTAAAAATCTACCCCTTAGTGTAGCTGGGTTTCTTGGAGGAGAAGTCTATTACCTGCTATTAATTAAGTTGACTTAGAGAATAGCCACTGCCATTAGCAATGGTTACATGGAATAGACTTAAGTGTTTGGGTACTTGCCAGGTTCTTATGGCCTGGATTGGCCACTGTTGGAAACAGGATGCTGGGCTTGATGGACCCTTGCTCTGACCCAGTCTGGCATGTTCTTATGTTCTTGTGGTAAGCTGGGCCATGGCGTCTGGATGCCCAGGTTACAAGCACAGCCCTGGTTTCCTGCAGCAGCTGAGGGGTAAATTCGGCGGCAAGGTTTCTGAAATTTTGCAGCAGCCCTGTGGCGCATTTTCGTAAGCTCAGTGAATGTTCATTTGTATATTACGTTATAACATTAAAGTCGTTTTTCTGTCACTTCTTGTGTGTGTGTGTGTGTGTGTGGTTAATTGTTTTTGGTTCTTTTCTGGGACGGGAGGAGCTGTGGGAAAGGCGAGGAAGGGGTTTTAGAAACTTACCAAGCAATAAGTGCACAGCCCTGGGTTTGCCAGCAGGCGCCCATGGTGCCTGTGCTTAGGGTGGCAAACGTTTAGGGGGCGGCAGGCTGGCTGTGCTACCCTGTAACAGCCCCTTACAGGAAAGTTACCAGAGGAGCCTCAGGGGCCACAGAGTCCTAAATCCATCCCTGGCGCTGCATGTCTGCCCCTCTTCAGAAGGGGCCGCTCCATGTAGCCCGTGTCGTCTTTATTCACACTTCTCGTAATACTGGGGACAGTTTACCATCTATGTTTCCATGGAGATATATATATTTTTTTTTTCCATCCAAGAAATTGAAACCTAGAAGACGTAAGCCCACGAGGAGTTCATGCATTTATGTAAGAGCATTTCTGGTGGAAACCTGTGCGCTTTCCTGCCTGGCCTGATGGAAGTGACTTCCTTCTGGATTTTAACAGCCCGATCTTACTTATTTCCAATATGCAAAGCTTTTTTTTTCTTTTTAAATTATCAAACTGGGAGTACAAATTCTTCTCTTTTTCTATTTGATCTAAAAGCAAAATGAAACATTGCAAAAGCCAAAAAGAAAAGGAAAAAGAGAAAACCTTCTAAGAGTGCCCGTAAGGTCGCATTTGCTCAAATATTTTGCTTGCTGATACATTTCTCTGGGAAGGCCGTGCTTTGGTGCCATCTAGTGCGCCGAGCTATGTCACCGGCTGTGCCCTCAGTTCATGGCGTTTTTTTTATTTTTAACCTGCTGTGGTCCCTCACCAGAGCACTTACTGCATCGCAGATGGCTGCACCGGTCCTTCGCTTTCTGCTACTCGAACCGAGCTCGACGTTCCCCCTGGCATTGAGTAATCAAGTGCTCAAGGGGGAAAAAAAGTCTTTACAGATTCGGCTAAATCAGAAAAGCTCCCGCTTCCCAAGTGGCAGAACGAATATTTGGGTGCTACTGGACTCTGATCCCCCAGGGTTGGTGGTTCTGGAGTACCGCCCCGTGAGGCTGCAGGAAATCTGAAGTCACTCTATGGGCCAGCGGGGCGACCTGGGCACGCCTACGCCTGCTCACATGTGCACGGGGCTATTATTTCTGTGAGAATGTGCCCCAATGCTAAACTACCCCTCCCCACTCCCACCTCTGTTTGCTGTGGGCAGACGTCTGTGCTTGCAGGCCAGTCGGGTGCCGCTTTACCCGTCTAGTGGGTGGGCAGTTTTGCAAAAGGGCCACTCCTGCGAGGACAGCGTGCAGAGAGGACTTTGAAAATCACCCCTTTGGGCTTTTCTTAGTTGGACCCTTCCCCTTCCCTCCCTATCATTCCGTTCGCCTACCCCTGGGATGTCCTACGCGCCCTCTTCTCTTCTCTCCCTGTCTGCTCTTTCCTTGGAAAACATCTCTCTCTCTCTGCCTTCATTCTTCATCATCAGTCCCGAGGCCCTTCCACCATGGACATCTCTTGCTGTTCCAACTCGGGCCACTGACCGTCTCATATATTTGTGCACAAAATAGGTGCATATGAATTAGAAAGCAAATGCATTCTCATTAACAACGTCGTTTTCAGAGAGTTACATGGGGGTCGTGCACGTAAAATTAGCCTGCAGACGCATAAGCAGCGCGCCCTGGAGAACCCCGAGTGCTGTACGGCTGAGCTGCCCGCATGCACAGGAAGGCGCCATGGGCACCGAGTTCAAAAACGGTCAAAACTGAATGTGGCACGGAAAGAAGAGAGAGTTTGAGAATATTTCAGGTGCCAAGATTGAGGCTCCAATAAAAAAAAAATGCACCCTATTTCCTCAACAAAAGAGAAACATTTTTATCCCCTATGTGACCATCACAAGAGGCCTCATTGGACTTTTGGTCATCAACGGATGACCTGGCATAAAAAAAACGCCCAGCACACTACACATTGCTGGAAGGTTAGAGGAGCTGCATCCACTCTTCATTTTTATATGAAATTTTTACAGATATCTGGGAAGATTATGTTACAGCCACCCACAAAATGAATACGCGTGTGTGTGTGCGCATGCATGTTATGCCCTTATGTCCATATTAGTACAAACATCGGTTGCCACTTGGTTGCCATGTGCTTGAAAATGTTGCTGCAGATGTGAAACTGCTTGGTGGATTCTTTTCTGCTTGCTGTCAGGATGTTTTCTGTACCAAAAGGGGCACCAAGAGCAGTCTGGGCCTCAGTGGCGCTGGCCCCTTCTTGTCATCAGGTACGTTTCAGTCCAATACTCACGTGAATAGATACTGGTGCATTCTGAAAGCGCTACAGGTGCCAAAGCCGGGAGATAGGCGCGTGACTCGGCCCGGCGCGCGCTGCGCAGAATTTTTTTAAAAACCGCGCAAGTACGTGCGTATCTCCTGGTACGCGCGCAAATCAAAAACTTTAAAAAAAAAAAGACCGGTGGGGCACGGGTGGGCCGAGTCTGTAACGTGAAATCTGCGCGTAAGTATTTCCGTGCGTCGGGCTCCCCTACGTCTGCTACGGAGGGTGTGAAAGTAATAAAATAAAAAAGAACGAGGCAAGTCAGCGGGGTTTTAAGGGGCGAGGCTAATAGGGTAAAAGAGAAGCACCTCCAAAAAATACAACAATGATCAACTCTGGTATTTCACAAGACAACTCTACTATTTCACAGCAAATACGCAGCCTTGGTATCATCATTGACAGCAATCTCACGTTTAAAAAATTCATCGCGGATACGGTCAAAAATGGTTTCTTTAAGCTACACACGCTTAAACGTATTAAATCTCTTTTACACCAATATGATTTCCGCACAGTCTTACAGGCAACTATTTTGTCAAAGATTGATTACTGCAATGCTCTGCTACTGGGTCTACCTAAAGCCACCATTCAACCTTTGCAAATGCTGCAAAATGCAGCTGCCCGCATTATCACCGACACAAGCCGCCATGATCACATCACTCCAGCTCTTCAGTCTTTGCACTGGCTACCCGTGGCTCACAGGATAATCTATAAATCTATGACGCTGATACATAAAGCCACTCAAAATAGAGATATGCACTGGTTCACAGATCAACTACAATTCAAAACATCTTCCCGCCCAACGAGATCCCAAAACTTAGCTAAATTAAAGATCCCAGCACCCAATCTGACTAAACTCTCTAGTACAAAAGAACGATCTTTCATCATTGCTGGATCAACAATATGGAACACCATGCCCTCTGAATTACGCCAGGAACTTTGTCACAAAAAATTTAAACAAAACCTTAAAACATGGTTATTTAAAAAAGCCTACTATCAATGATCTGAATCCTCAACTACTCTTCCTAACTGCCACAATCTCTCATATATTGCTGATATTCAATTAACATAAAGTTATATACTGTATTGTTTTTCGTTTAGTTACCTTGTTATATTGTAAAGCGCAATGCTGAATTACTGTTTGAATGTAAACCGAGGTGATGTTACTTACGTACCCCGGTATAGAAAAATCTATAAATAAATAAATAAAATAAAAAGTTAGCTAGGGGGGTTAGGAAGTCCTCCCATTTACTGGGGTGAACTGGGAACAAACTGGGCAAACAGGTAATTGCTTTGGCGCGCACGTATCTACGAAAATCCCCCCTCCCACTTATGCGATCGAGGCGGCATTTGCACGCACACGCGCGCGTCATAAACTCGTGCACACGTGTACGCACGTACAGCCAATTTTATAGCAGGCAAACGTACGCACGCATATACGCGTGTATGTTATGAGCTCGCCTTGTCCACGTGCGCAAGCCGGCAAACGCGCGCACGGGTCTTAAAATCTACCTCCGGTATTTTTACAGCATCCAAATGTTCTCTGACTGTTTAAACTAGAGGGGGACATGAGATGCAGCCAGGTGCGGTGGCCGGCTGGTAAAAACTAAAACCTGGCCAAGGATCATTTAAAGAGCGCTCCATGGGATAGGGATGCATTGTTTGCCACAGGGCTGGTGACCCCCACAGCCAGGACATGCAAAATGAATCCACGTGAGACTCATCTGCACCCATCAGAGACCCGGCATGTGGAAATGTATCTCGTGCACATTCCTTAGGAGATCCGATCCTGAGAATCCAACTGGGCTGTGGGCTCTCCAGGACTTGTTTGGACAGGGCGGGCTGCATGATTTTCTTCTCCCTGAGATATGTGACGCTTACTGTACCATTTTCCCTTCATACGTGGTCTGTTAGCCATCATCACAGTTTCCATCGATGCCTTCCTGACCTGCTTTCACTGTATCTTAAAATACAGAAGAAACCACCACAAGCTGAACTCCCACTGCTGCGTTTTAGCAAGCCGGTTACTTTCGCAAAATGAGAAAGGGCCTGATTTCAGCGTTACGTTTATATAATTTATGCAGTCATAACTTACAAGACGTTTGCCGACCTTTATTTGTTCAGTGCTATGCCTAGAAAATCCCAGCAGGTGAAAATCACATTACGAAGAAAGATATGATTCACATTTATTCATACTCAAAATACTTGGAAATCTAATTCTTAGAAGTGAAATACGTGGGCATGAGTGCCAGAGTCAAAACGATCTGAATGTGTCACCGTGCACTTTAACCATGGCTTAGCTGCTTGCATCAGATGGAGAGATCCTTGTCGGCAGTTTCTATGAATTTTCTGTGTGACTCATTATTACTCGGTGAATGGTTATTCCCCCCGCTCGACGGAAGTGTAAACTGTATTATTAGTGCACAGTAAAGAGAATCTGCGGAAGGGATGGACACAAACTTCCATTCTGCAGCCAAAGGTGTGGGAAGAGATTTTGCATGAGAGTAAATCCGTCCTCTCCCCCCCCCCCCAGCCCGCTCCTGAGCCAGTCTGCACATCTTCTTAGGAGCACGAGAATAAGACCCCCCACAGGTTGATCGAACATTGCCAGATAATTATGATGTGGCTCCGGAATTTAGTGGGGTGTGGGCCACTGGGAGGGGGGGGGGGGGGGGGGCGTCTGCTGTGGTGGTCGGCGAGAACCCTCATCAGAGGAGAGCCGTAAAGTTTCCGCTTTCCAAAGAATTAGTCCGTGGAAAACCTCTCGGAAAAAGAAGGGAGGGGGTTGGGGTCCCTACCTTTTTGGAAGACATTTTGAAACCCTGGTGGGAACTTTTTTTTTTTGCGCCCATGGACCTGCGAGCTAACTTTGAAAGGGAAACGCCTCGCGGAGCCTCCCTTTGGAAACTCAAGGCTGGCGGGGGGGGGGGGGCAGATACAAGGAATGCGCGGGGAAGCGCACATGCGAGGACCTCGAAACGGAGGCTCCGCCCACGCTTTCACTCCCCTGCCCTGCCCCCTGCCACCGCCCCATCACTTTCTCTGCTACTGGGTGGATACTTTTGGGATGCTGGTGGGCTTGCGATTCCCAGCCGGGGAACTGCCTACGTATCCAGGCAGAAACCTTTGAAAATCGGCCCCCTCCTTGGCCCGGTAGAGAGAAAAGCTTTCCTTCATAATTTTTGCTCCGTGAAAGAGCAGACTCGTTGGCACCTGTGCTTCTAGATGCTTCTGACATGCTTTATTCTACTAAATCACTGTTTCCTAGGCCACGTGTGTATTGCCATCCCCTTAACGGTGGCAGCGGGGGTAAAAGCAAAAGGGGTCACGATCATTTTTTTTAATAATCCGAGCATTTTTAAAGGCTGCGTGGAATCCCGTGCAGGTCAGGGTTACTTAATTGTTAGGCGTGAAAGGTCTAGGTGCATGGCATTGTACGCTCTGCATAAAATCACTCCACACAAGCACAATTCAGTACAGAGGGAACTCATTTGAAAGGTTTTTTAAGTGCAGAGTATCCCTTTGTTTTGAAACGACAGACTATTATCTGTAAAAGGAATAATTATCATCATCATTACACGGGTAAAAGACACAGTGGATCAGGCATGGAATGGATTCATTAGTCAATTATATTAAATGTCACCCTTGACATTAATAGGTCACAACATACACTTCAGACAATTAAACTAAGTTCTGCTTCCGGGCTCTGCTTCCAATGGGTTAAATGCAGATTGTGTTATTCACAACACTGTGCAAGAGAAGGGAAGTAAAGTAGACACAATTATGATGAATACAAGGAATATTGATTGATATTGAGTCAGATGGGGTAGAATAAAATAGATCTGGATTTATTTCAAACCACCTCCAAACCAGGATGGAATGTGTGTGTGTGAGCGTGTGTGTGTGTGTGTGTGTGTGTGTGTGTGTGTGTGTGTGTGCGTGAGGACAGCTTGTGTGTGTGTGTGAGCGTGAGGACAGCTTGTGTGTGTGTATGTGTGTGAGGACAGCTTGTGTGTGTGTGTGTGTGTGTGTGTCTGTGTGTGTGAGAGAGGACAGCTTGTGTGTGTGTGTGAGCATGAGGACAGCTTGTGTATGTGTGTGTGTGTGTGTGTGTGCGTGAGGACAGCTTGTGTGTGTTTGTGTGTGTGTGTGTGAGCGTGAGTCAGCTTGTGTGTGTGTGTGTGTGTGTGTGTGTGTGTGAGAGAGAGAGAGAGTGTAATTGTGTGTGTGTTGAATTCCAGGATGGGTTGCATTAATTCAATACTTAACAAATATAAAGCCAGGCAAATCTAAACCAGCTCAGCAACTTCCAATCTTTATCCAAATCAAATGAAATCAGTCTTTGCAAACTCTAACATAAAAAGAATTGGCTGGATAAGCCTAATCTGAATTAGTACCTGAGCCGGCCATTCGCATGTGCAGGCTGGAAGATTTATTTATTTATTTATTTATTTAAATGATTTTATATACCGATAGCCGTTTGCACATCGTATCGGTTTCCAGTAAACTAAAACTTTTTGACAGTGTCATTAAACAGAACTTTAGGCACTGCCATTACATAGAACAGTAAAACTTTACATACAAAAGAAGAACATCAGCAAACAGAAACTGGGTAACTATTTACAAGGAACGAAGGTTCCTAAAAACTCAAGGTTCCTAAAAACTCAAGGTTCCTAAAAACTCAAGTCTTTGTCCAGCATGTAAAGGTGGCAGCCATGAGGTTTTTCCCCTGAATTTTTTGAACGCACTGATGGTAACTGCCGCATAACCTTAATTTTGTGCAGTGTTAATGCTATTTCAAGAGTTAAAGCACATTCATTTCACTGCTTATGCACATTAACTTGCAGAGGCATTGCTAGGTACCTAAAAGATCAGAGGCACAGGTCCATGAGCCCTTCTTCCTTTCCCCAAGTTTTGATAAGGAATTCACTCATAATGATTTGCATTCATTTGAAAAGAATGGGTAAAACGCAACAAATGAGAGCATTTTCGTTTCATTTGTGGACCCCCCAAAACGAATGGAGAATGCCCCTGAATTAAACAAACATTTTCATTTCGTTTTTATCTAATTCAAATCTATGGCCCTTTGAAAAGTGCTGCAATGAGACTGATAAGTGCTGAGTGAGGTAGTCCAGATAGAGCGGAAGTATTAGAAGAGGGCAAGTAGACAGAATGCAGGACCAATCAAGGTGAAGCTACCTTGCTCCTGAGGATACAACTTAGGTGTCTTGCTACCACTCAACCTTGCTGCCATACCCCAGACTCTACATCTTGGGGACCTTGCTGCCACTCTGCCTAGCTGCCATGCCCATGATAGTGAACTTGGGTTTCTTGCTGCTTTACCCCTTATGATACTCCTTAGAGTCTTATTGCTTTTCTTTCTTGGTGCTATACCACTTCTACTACACCTTGGGGATCTTGCTGCAGCTATGCCTTGCTGCTACATCCATTATGTATTACCTTGGGAATCTTGCTGCCCTTCTCCTGATGTACCATTAGAGTCTTATCCTTACTTATCACAGATAGCTGTTTCAAGGTGGATTCCCTAAAAATATACATAACAATTGCAGTACATAACATTGTAACATTGTGCATCACACACAAATCAGGTTCAAAGAAGAACTTCCCACAATGTGAGATGGAAATGAAATGGAAACCAGGACCAGGAGCCCCAGAAAATCCTGTGCGATGGGGCAGGCATGGGAAAGAGGAAATGTTTTACTGGGCAGAGACGTCTAGTCCCTCCAGCAGGAGTCACACTTGGTGGATTTTGAATGGTTTGCGTGATCAGGATGATTATCCTTCAGCAAAGGGAAAATTAGAACATTGACAGGGAATGTTCCTTACAGGACGTTCCTAAGTCTTCAAGAGTAAATAACCCAGCCTACAGCCAGCATGTTTTTCGGCTTACCTGCCTCAAACACAAAACAGTTTTTCTAATAAGTTATTATTTTAATAAGTTGCATTGATGTAAATAAGGAACTAGGAATGAGAAGAGCGGCATTCTGCAGTAGCCTACGCCTGGTATATCATGTGCTACTTCCAAAACCTTGGAAATCTTCTCCACGAACCTTTCTGCCCGGTTAATACTAAGCCTGGCAATTCTTGTGCACAGCAAATGAGAGGCAGCCGCAGGCCGGCCCTGGGGAGGGCAGATTGGAGATTATGTCACCACTTAGCAGAATAATAAACACCGAGGAGCTGAAATGAATCCTGGCCCCAACAGCTTGAACTTTTTAGCCTTCTCCCATATCAGCCATCTCTCTGTTTTGGTATAGAATTTCCAGCAAAGCACCGGCAAGGCCAAGTTCAGAAGGGGGAACCATTGCGAAAGCCCCGCACCGGACCAGGACAATAAAGCAGTCCTATCGGCACCGTTGTAGGGCGGTTTTGCAGTCAATTTCCCCTCGAGATGTCCCTGCTCCATGTTACGCTGTGCCCAGGAATGAATCTTCTGTTCACCGCTCACGAACGTTGACTATGTGTGCAGAAGCAGAGTGAGACTTCCCTTCCTGGGGGGTTTCTAAACAATAAACTAAACAACAAATAAACATCTTTCATCCTTTCAGCCCGTCCGCGGGTATCACTAGCTTTCTCAAACAGTTTCGCCCCGAGACCACAAGGATTTGAGGGGAGACATTTGGAAACAGGGTCCAGTTTTGCTTCCCTGGCCTGCTCATTTAAACCAGAGGTGATTCGGTTAAACTTAAAAAGAGAATTTAGGAAGACCTGTGCCTATGACGTACCCTGCGATGCACTGACCGAACAGCATGGGTCGCCATCCTTCCCACTAGGTTAACGTGCACGTTACGCACGCTGGACTTTGTTGCAAGAACATTGCTACAAGTCC
This sequence comes from Rhinatrema bivittatum, assembly GCF_901001135.1. NCBI lineage: Eukaryota > Metazoa > Chordata > Amphibia > Gymnophiona > Rhinatrematidae > Rhinatrema > Rhinatrema bivittatum. The sequence continues at coordinate 14,437,657 of NC_042623.1, read as the reverse complement.
CCACCAGATCATCTCATAACCCCATAGGCAAATGAATATCTGGCTCACCCTAAAAAATGTTTTATTTCATCCCAATTATTTTTTTATACTTGGGAGGTTCGCTGTCCTGGGCTGACATATAGTGCAAGTTACGGTGCATTCGATTTTGGGGGAGGAGGGGGAGGGGAATGTGGAGCGAGAGGCATCACAGATCATCTTTTTTCAGTGGAAAGTTGTTCCACATAGTACAACGTGCCCTCCACTCCCTCCCCTCCCCCCCCATGTCAGGTTTCCAGTGGCGGGTTATATGCAAGCCCTCGGCCAGGAACTGCAAGACACTGCTGACACGGCAATAACCTTTCAGAGAAATAAATAAATAAGTGCATTTCTCCAGTCTGAAGGGAAAATGGACCCCCTTAAAATGATTCACACCTCTTAAAATGATTCGCACCCCAAGAGGCCGGACATTAAGTTGCATTCATTGCTTCATTCAGTTATTTCACTCCTCTGCCATTTTCCTAATTACTTCCATAAGCTCACTCCAGAGCTACGTCCAGTGTTGCCGCCTGGTTAAGCACTAGGTAGCACTATAAAGGTAAGCTTCACCGCCCACTTCAGCAGCTCACTCAGGCTGGGACAGAGAAGTGTTATCCTAAAACAGCGATGCCTGCCGCTAATACCCTCCCTCGGTGCTCTTTAATATTTTTCTTTGCTAGAACAGCAGGGCACAGAATAAAAGCTACTTCCTTGGTAAAAGTGAGGTAATATAACCTGTTCCTTCTTCAGCCCACTGCCAAACCACAAAGCAATAAAACGTGCGTGTACGTGAAACATAGACAGCAGAAAAGGACCAAACGGTCCATCCAGCCTGCCCAGCAGGTTTATGGTAGCATCAGCCGCGCCATACAAGTCACCCCCATACTCAGTTTCCCAAACCGTCAAAGTCAGGGCCCTTATTTATTGCCGTCCGAGTCCAGTTCCCCGTTCCCTCTTGCCGTTGAAGCAGAGAGCGATGCTGGAGTTGCAGCGCAAGTGCACTTTAACGCTGCAGGCTAACGGTGTATTTTATAAATCTATCCAAATTTCCCAGCCTTGTTGTCATGTTATGTTAAGGTTATTTTATCCTGGCCACCCTTTTGTGATGAGCACTATTTCATAACATCTTTTCCTACAGCGAGCGAAGAGACATATGTGTTTAGTCTATTTTTAAGAGACAGCAGGCACGCTCTGGGAGTGCCACGCGGGACTACGGAGTCTCAGTTACAATAACACATGAGCTTAAGCTGTAACCCAGGTCACTGCCTCAACACTTCTGGTAAACTGAACCGAACCCTTCAGCTGCCAGTGGTGGTTCCCTTTGCGGGCATTCACCTAACCGTACCGAAGGGACCCAGCCCCCCCCCCCCCCCCCCCCCCATTCCCATCCTGCTGGATGCGATTGGATGTCAAGAGATCCTTAATGCAGGAATTAAAGTATTGATTACAAAAGACAGATAAGGATCAAAAATGAGATATGGGTATCGAATGGGGTTGAGCAAGGGACAGGCAGACTGCAGAATTCCCTCGTGCTCCAAGGTCTCTCCGCGACAGGGATGGTGCCTGAGAAGAAAGCCGCCGAGCGGGAGCGGCAACTCGGTCGGAATCGTGCGTCCCTGACACGAAATAGGAACAGACGGCTTCATCAGCGCGGGCACAGCAGCAATGGATCGCGATATAAGGCCGTATTGTATGATATTTGTCTCAATGGCTTTCCTGTTACCTTGCAGCAGGGTTTGACGGTTGTCTTTCCTCTCCAGAACGTTCCATTTTAATTTATCTTGGTAATGAGAAAAAGAGAGCACATTTTGACAGTCAGTTCACTCTGGGTGAAGGTTCAGGCATGTACACAATATAGGAAAAAAACAAAATAAACATGGGTGCAATTATGTGTTCGCTTTTCCACCAACCCTTTACAGCTGTGCAAACATTTGCAACATGAATATAAAAAGAGACAGTACCAGGTTTTGGGGTTTTTTTCAAACCAATAGGCAAATGAATATCTGTGTGTCTTCAAAATCTGTCCGTTCTGCAAGCTTTTACAGGCCGTTCGTCCTTTAACTGCTGCCATAATCTGCTAGGAAGATGGGGATGTATTCTGGAGGTGCACTTAGAATTTCGGATATGAATTCCCTCTCCACTCACACCAAAAGGGAAGATTATTATATTAGGTTCTTAAAGGTGGCTTCAGAGATGAGGTAACGTGTAACTTGCAGATTTTACACGTGTAGTGCGCGTAATATTCACCAGAAATATTGAGAATCATAAGCACGTCGTGTTTCATTAAAGCTCCCCCACCAGAACATAGGAAGACTGACTCAGAGCACATTTAATGCTGCTTAGCCGGATAAGTCTAAAGTATCCGGCTAAGTGGCAGCCGCTGAATAGGCAGCTATGCTCCGCTGCCGTCACTTAACTGGATAAGTCCTTATCTGGCTAAGTTGATAGCCACATAGTCAGTGGGCGGGCAGTGGGTGCTTTGGGGCTCTGCTACTCATCTGGTTAACTTAACTTGATAAGTACCAATAGTTACCTAGTTACCGGTAAGTTAATCTAATAAATTAGACCCCACAGAGCAGGTCTAACTTAACCAGATATAACTTATCTAGCTAAGCGGAGACTTTTATGCAGATATTCAGCGGCATAGCCACCAGCTTTCAATATTTGACAGAGGGAAGTCTCATTGTCAAACAGCCCGTAAAGTGCAGACTTTCCTGAGTACTTTCCAAGCAGACTTAGGCGCTCCGAAGATCCTCAGCAGGCGCGCGCCCTAATTCACATAAGGTTACACCTCCTCTCTGGCGGGTGTGACTTTCTGTGCAGTCACTCACACGTGTGCTCTTTAAAATAGAAATGTGCCTTATGTGCCGCCTCTGCCCCGACGCCATCCCCCGGAACGCCTCCGCTCGGCTCACCTAAAAGCCCACGCTGAGTTACACGCGCACTTTTCCGTGCACGCAGGCCTGGGCTATTTTTTTTAGCACAGTCGTCGGTGTATGCGCAGAAAAGCAGGTTTCCTGTGCACCAAAGGCTTCGAAGGTTATCACCATAAAGTCGCGTTTACTTCTGCTCTTTATCACGTTTTAAAATCTGCTCATGTCCAGGTGTAAAAAGCCAACCAGTCCCGAGGCAAAATACGCAAATAACGTTTGCTGGTGTAACTGCTTAAAATTAGGAGCACACATACGTGGGCTGGGCGTGTTTTATATAATGCCCATGCGCTGGCAGGCACGATATAAAATTCCAGCGCGTGTGTGTGGGCGCGAGCGCGCTCGGCGTTCATAACGTCCACGTTCCCACAGCAGAAATTCGGGTATTTATTTGCTTCTCGTTGGCCTAGAAGGCCAATCCTACCAATCTCAGTGAATTGAAATGTGAGGGCTGCAATTGTTTTTCTAAAAGAAATCTAGAAATTGTGTAGAAGTGCATGCACCTAAATCACGCTCTCTTCTTCCTGACGCATTTTCATGGTCGAAGGTGTAAGTTGCATTGAGATGCCCGAGGAATTGCGTTCTTTGCAGGCTGTGATTATTTTTTTTTTCCTTGGACCAACATAGGAATTATCCAGAGAGGGCGAACATGATCTGTGGAGACGTCACAGATCCTTTCTTCAGATAGCTCCTGAAGGTTTATGTACATCTTATAATTTGAAACACCGCAGGGGACTTCCTGTCTGCATTTCTAAATGTTTTGAATAGAAAAAAAGAGTTTAAATAAAGTCTCGTGTAGTCCATGTTCCAAAAACGATCAGCCGAAATCTTTCTTAGCGCTGTCCATGCCTTTGCTTGGCTTAGGCCGTTCCTCCCTGCGTCTTCTCCTGATGGAGATTTAGGAGGAGCAAGATGCAGGTCTTAATTTCAAGCAGAGCTGCTGACGTGGATAATTCAAAGATCGCTCAGCGCCTCAGTTTAGCAACGTAAGGGCCACATTAGCTAAGCTTTAATTCCCAGAGACGTACAATGGGGGTAAAGCTTTAGTAAATAAGTCCCAAACCTAGGGAGCTATTTTTGGCTGATCCTAGGTGCTGAAGATTTGGGATAAAAATAGGCAGCCAACTTTAACTTTAGGCTCTTAAACTAAGGTCGCTAAGTTTGGGCCGGCTACTATTTATTTATTTATTTATTTATTTTTGGTTTTTATATACCGGAAGTTCCTGTATACAATACATATCACTCCGGTTCACCTCAGTTCGGGTTGCTAAGTTAGGGGGCCCGGCGCTAGAAATTGACCCCCTAACTTCATTCTCCTCGCCCCAGCTCTGCTCCTGGCCACACCCGCTTTAAAGGCTCTTACATTTAGGGAGTTGGTGGGGAGGGTTTATATTCAGGGGGGGGGTCTAGGGGCCCCGCTCTTCGAGCTGAATTTTCGAAGTCACGAGCATGCATTATATGGCAGGGAGCCTCGGCGCGTGCCGAATCACTTAAGTACTTACGTGCACATCACAGCTTAACGCCCTGAAATGTCCACGCCCATGCCCCGCCCTTTTCGATAACTTCTGGAGCTGTGCTCGCAGAAGGAGATATGCGCACCTGGGTGGCTTTTAAAATCCGCTCGGCGCACGTCAGCCCAACGTATTCCTGCATCCCCTACTAATTAAAGCGCTCGTCGGGCTTTTAAAATTCACCTTTTGGTGCATAAGCTAATAAGCAGGAGTTAAAGCTCTCTGAAGCGCAGGTACAACTCTGCGTGACTTAATTCTGTGCACACGCCAGGCCAGTGACCCAAGAATTTTCAAAGGAACCTGGCAATTACCCAAACACCAAGAAGATCCCATGTTGCTGATGCCAGTAATAGCAGAGGCCATTCTCTAACTCAATTTAGGTGCCTGGAGCTTTTCAGTATCGGCCTCATCGTTTTCAATGCTCTCTTTTTTTTGGAGTACTGTTGATTTTTTTGTTTTAGCAGGAGGTATAAGCCTCCTGATTTGGTAATGACTGTAACATCATTAGATCCTCCAAGAAGTCGGGTGGCAGGACATTAAACTCCCAAATTGTTTACAGTCTCAACTAAAATGCCAAGAAAGAACCTGCCCTCAGCTAATGGCTCCAACTTTAGCTAAAGGTGGCAGGGAAACGACTCTGTTGATGCATTTAATCCTCAGACTTGAAGGTTGATAGTGCACACTGTTGGCATTTTAGTTTTCTGACTGCCATCTTTTTTATACAATCGGAAAACATATTCTGACTGCACTGCACTGCTCACCGAATAAGAAACCCAATAAATGCTCTAAATGTGGGAGACCGCAATACAAAAAAACAGTAAAATAATCCGTCCATTCAGATTGGACCCTTATTCTCATTCAAAGAGAAAGATCTAAATGTTCTAAAGAAAACCCCACAGCACCAAACTTGGTAAAGCATCTGAACAACAAAATAGGAATACTCTCACCAGAGCTTATCACAGATCGCTCAACAGAAAACCCTCTGAGATCCAATCATATAGACTTATACACAACCCCAAGCAAGACTTCCTACTTCAACCCGTATCACTGGTTCAAAATGGGCTTTGGCCCTCAAAACCCAGAAACCTCCTAGTGATATGTAAGAGAAGAATTCATGGCAACCCCAAACCACATAAAAGGCAAAGGACATAAACACACAGAGGAACATCAAATACCTATTGACAGAGTCACGGCTGCCACCCACCTACCGACAAGACAAATCCTCACATTTGCTGAATAGGCAAACGCTATCCTGAAATTCTATCAACCTACTCGACTACTACGTTCCTCTCAGCAAGGCCTTCTGGAAATTCCATCTCCAAAAACAGCCCTTCACATCACTCATGAATGTGCATTTTCAGTGGCAGGACCAACCCTTTGGAATTCATTTCCAGTAGACATCAGGCAGTGCGATTCTCTTAAGACCTTTAGAAAATTAATTAAAATCTTTCTTTTTAAATTAACTTATTTTAGTTAAATTATTTATTTGGTCTTTCTGTATTTTAACTATTATTTATTGTTCCCGATATTGTTTTTGTTTTATGAAGTTTTAATTTGATTGTATTATTTTATGATTTGTTTGCTATTTTGTTTGCCATTTTATGATATGTTGGAATTGTTTTTGAATGTTATCTTGTACATTGCCTAGGCCTTTTAGAGTTAGGCGATCCACAAATTCTGAATAAATGTAAAATGTAAATGTAGTAAATGCCAGATCAGTCAAGAAAAAATTCCCAATGATCTAAGACATTAAAAATGAGCTAAATTTAAACATCTTAGGGATAACTGCAACATGGCTGGATAAGGCAGAACGAGTTTCACTGAATGAAGTATGTCCAGAGAGCTTCTCCATTCTGTATTGACCTGGCCTTGCCTGTCAGTAACATTTTTTCCCAATTTTCCATCAGGAGCAGTGGGCAGGCCCAGCACAGGGCAGCACACCCGGAGGGGGGCAGTGGCATCAAAAGAGGCTGCAGGAGCCACCAGCGGAGCCCAACCTGCTGGCAGCACAAGAAGAAGAGAGGCCGCTGAGCTGCTGACGGAGTCCAATCCACCAGCGGCAGAAGAAGAGGCCACAGAGCTATCAGCTGCCATGGAATAGCCTACCTCTGTGTGTGTGTGTGTTTTTATATGTGTTTGTGTGAAAAGGAAACCTGCTTGCATTGTGTGTATTTGTGTGAAAGAGGAAGACTTATTGCATGTGTTTGTGAGTAAATGGGAGCCTGTCTGGGTTGTGTGTGGGACTGGGAACCTGCCAGGGGTGTGTGTGTGTGTGTGTGTGTGTGTGTATGAATGGGAGCCTACCTGAGTTGTGTGTGTGAATGAGAGCTTGCGTGGGGTGTGTGTGGGTGTGTGTGTGTGTGTGAATGTGTATGAATGGGAGCCTACCTGAGTTGTGTGTGTGAATGAGAGCTTGCGTGGAGTGTGTGTGTGTGTGTGTGTGTAAGATACGCGTGTACCCCCCGAAAACCTACCCAAACCCCCCCTACGCACGCCGAGCCTATTTTGCATAGGCTCGGCGGCGCGCACAAGCCCCGGGATGCGCGTAAGTCCTGGGGCTTGCATGGAGGGGCGTGTCGGGGGCATGCCGGGAGTGACACAGCGTTTCGGGGGCGTGTTTGGGGGTGTGGTTCCGGCCCAGGGGCATTCCGGGGGCGTGACAGTGGCCCCTGGACCAGCCCCCGGACCGGAACATGGAGGGCCGGATTTTAAAAGCCCTGCGCACGTAAATCCAGCCGGATTTATGCACGCCGGCGCACCTATTTTGCATAGGCCGCCGGCGCGCACATAGCTCCGGGATGCGCGTAAGTCCCGGGGCTTCGTAAAAGGGGCGGGGAGGGGGCGTGTCTGGGGGCATGTCCAGGGTCAGGGGGCGGGGCGGGTCCGGGGGCGTGGTGCCAGCCCGGGGACGTGATCAAGGCCTCCGGACCAGCCCCCGGGTTGGGTGATGGCGCGCCAGCAGCCTGCTGGCGCGCGCAGATTTACGCCTGCTTTCGGCAGGCGTAAATCTGCCAACAAAGGTAAGGGGGGTTTAGATAGGGCCGGGGGGGTGGGTTAGGTAGGGGAAGGGAGGGGAAGATGAGGGGAGGTGGAAGGAAAGTTGCACAAATGTGCACCCCCTTGCGCGCGCCGACCCCGGATTTTATAAGATACGCACGGCTACGTGCCTGGTGCGCAAACAAAAGTACGCACTCGCGTAAATTTATAAAATCTACCCCGGAGCGCAGCAGCCGGCCCAGCTTGCGCAAAGTTACGCCTGCTTCGAGCAGGCGTAACTTTCGTGATAGAGGTAGGGGGGAGGTTTAGATAGGGCCTCTTTTCACACTTTTTTCAGCATTTCAGAGCATGTAGGTATCTTTCAAATATGCTATCCTAAACTTTCTCCATTTTTTTCCCCCAGAATCACTCAGTTTCTTCCGTAACAAGGTTACCTTGTTAGTCTACCATGGGGCATAAAATGTATGCACGCAATACCTAATTGCTGGCTCATGGGCAATTTCATCATAGATTTAGGGATAGATTTTCAAAGAAGCACGTGGGTGTACATGTGCGCGCGCTACCCGGCGTGCACACATGTACGCCCGATTTTATAACATGCGTGCGCGCATGTTATAAAATCGGGGGTTGGCGTGCGCAAGGGGGTTCGCAATTGTGCACCCTGCGCGTGCCGACAGCCGCGGCCTTCACCCGTTCCCTTCCCCCTAATCTATCCTTCCCACCCCTTCACCTAACCTTCCCACCCCCTAGCCCTATGCTAAGCACCCCCGACCTCTATCTTACCTTTTGCGCCTGCGTCTGGGCAGGCGCAAGTTGCGCGCGCCGGCAGCCTGCCGGCACGCGATCCTTCAACACAGCGGCAAATGACCGCTGTGCCGGAGGCCTCTGACCACGGCCTGCCCTGCCCCAGCGTCTGGGGCCTGGCACGCATAACCCCCCTCTATGAGCGTAAATCCCCTGGGTTTACGCGCGTGGAGCTTTGAAAATCCAGCCCCGTGTGTCTTCATCTAACGAAACGCAATCAGATCCTTTTTTACCTTCCAACCATTTGGAGCAGAAAGCATCGGTATCGACTACAGAAAAAACCATCTTCTGAACGGTATTAATACTTAGTAAAGCGCCTAAGTGGTTTAATCCGCACAAAAGCATTCTGTGATCAGACCAAGGAATGCATATGGCAGAGGGTCCAACTGGGCCAACTCCTCATTCAACAGAATAATATCTAACACATGGCCACTACTGTGGGTAGCTTGCTGAACTGACTCTTTTAATCCTATTATATTCATATTTGCAAGAACGTCCATGGCATTCACAGAGACGGCATCATGTTAAAATACCCCAATATAATTAATTTTTGATGCTGCGCCGCTAAGAAGGATATAAAATCAAACCCCGAGTCTATTACAGAGGACTTTTGGGCAGGAGGCAAAAACGTTTCTTATTCTTAAAAGCGGCCCCAGTCAGCCATTGCTTTCTCGTGTCAGAATTTCAGTTTTGCTAGGGTTACTGCATTTCGTTTAGAGTTCATTGCTTTCTGAGCCCAATGCCAATAATGTAATTCACTGTGGTCTTGCTTTGCCCCATGACTTTGCAATACTTATTCCAAGAGACACAGGAAACCTGGTTCAGGATAGATTTTCTCCTATTTAAGGTCCTATGTGAAACACACAAACAGAAATCTGACCCTTAAGAGGCCCGGTTTCTGCAAGGGTGCCCCTTGCCTTCTTCCACAACCAGGCTAAACCTCTTTCAAAAAGAAGATAATTCTGCAGCAGGTTGCTTAGTTTTCCTGAAATTCACATCAGCTGGGCGAATGCTGATAACCAAATCCAAATATTTTTACCCGAGGACATTTCCAGCGGGCTGTGCTTTGCTCGTATCCCAGGTCTGGGAGGAGAGGAGCAGAAGAAAACCAGAAGTGCCGGGCCGGGCCAAGCCCAGGCTCATCAAGTGCAGCATCCTCTCTCGGACAGGGGCAGGTCTGGGTCGCAAGTGTCCTGCAGATCCCATATAGTGCACCTGTTTCTTGTCACTGAATCCCAGGGCTAGCAGCAGCTTTCCCTCGGCTTCCTGGCAAATGTGTTTATTTTATTTCTTAGTCGCTTCATCGATAAAAATCTCCCTAACAATATTTTGGGGGCTTCTTCTCTAGGAGCCTATCTTTCAAACCCCGCGGTGCTGCTTCTGATCGCCTTCACCTGATCCTCTGGAAACAGATTCCACAGCCCGAGTGAAAAAGCTGCTCTCCAGGATCTGTCCTGAATCTGCTGGCTGCCGGTTCCATGCAGCGTCCCCTCGTTTTAGTATTATTTGAAAGGGTAAATAGCCATCCTTTATTTTACCTGTTCCCCCCCCCCCCCCCCACTCGTGATATTATAATCTCCTATCCTGCCCCCTCTCAGCCGTGTCTTTTCCTAGCGGAAGACCCCCCCCCCCCGAGCCTGTGCCGCCGCTCATCACAGGAGAGATGTTCCATTCCCTTTATCGTTTCTGTCACCTTCCTCTGCGCCTTTCCTAGGCCCGCTGTGTCATGTTTGAGATGGAGAGACCAAAACCACACACACACACGCTAGGGCTGCACCACGGCTCAGCACAGAGGCAATATGATGTTTTCCGGTTTATTCTCTGTTCCTTTTCAGACCATTCCGGGTATTCATAGAAACATAGAAATGACGGCAGAAGAAGACCGAATGGCCCATCCAGTCTGCCCAGCAAGCCTCACACATTTTTTTCTCTCATACTTATCTGTTTCTCTTAGCTCTTTGTTCTATTCCCCTTCCACCCCCATCATTAATGTAGAGAGCAGTGATGGAGCTGCATCCAAGTGAAATATCTAGCTTGATTAGTTAGGGGTAGTAGGGGTAGCAACCGCCGCAACAAGCACGCTACACCCATGCCTATTTGCCCCACCCAGACTATGCTGTACAGCCCTTGTTGGTTGTTTTTTCTTCTCCCCTGCTGTTGAAGCAGAGAGCTATGCTGGATATGCGTGAAGTATCAGGTTTTTTTCTCCCCTGCCGTTGAAGCAGAGAGCCATGCTGGACATGCACTGAAAGTGAAGTATCAGGCACATCCGGCCTGGGGTAGCAACCGCCGTAACAAGCCAGCCACTCCCCGCTTTGTGATTGCGAATCCTTTTTTTTTCTTCACCCCTGTCGTTGAAGCTATGCAGGATATGCGTGAAGCATCAGTTTTTTTTTTGTTTGTTTTTTTTTTCCCCTGCTGTTGAAGCAGAGAGCTATGCTGGAAATGCGTGATGTATCAATCTTTCTCCCATGCCGTTGAAGCAGAGAGCCATGCTGGAAATGCGTGATGTATCAGTCTTTCTCCCATGCCGTTGAAGCAGAGAGCCATGCTGGACATGCACTGAAAGTGAAGTATCAGGCACATCCGGCCTGGGGTAGCAACCGCCGTAACAAGCCAGCCACTCCCCGCTTTGTGATTGCGAATCCTTTTTTTTTCTTCACCCCTGTCGTTGAAGCTATGCAGGATATGCGTGAAGCATCAGTTTTTTTTTTGTTTGTTTTTTTTTTTCCCCTGCTGTTGAAGCAGAGAGCTATGCTGGAAATGCGTGATGTATCAATCTTTCTCCCATGCCGTTGAAGCAGAGAGCCATGCTGGAAATGCGTGATGTATCAATCTTTCTCCCATGCCGTTGAAGCAGAGAGCCATGCTGGAAATGCGTGATGTATCAATCTTTCTCCCATGCCGTTGAAGCAGAGAGCCATGCTGGAAATGCGTGATGTATCAGTCTTTCTCCCATGCCGTTGAAGCAGAGAGCCATGCTGGAAATGCGTGATGTATCAGTCTTTCTCCCATGCCGATGCAGCAGAGAACCATGCTGGATATGCATTGAAAGTGAAGTATCAGGCACATTTGGTTTGGGGTAGTAACCGCCGTAACAAGCCAGCTACTCCCCGCTTTGTGAGTGCGAACCCTTTTTTCTTCTGTTTGCTTTGACTGCCACCGCAGTTCAGATGTCTGGCACACTCATGGGGCACAGGGAATTTTGTGGACTGGGGTCAAATTTACGGGCATCCTCCTCCGACACCACGGCCAACATCGTGAGGATGATGTGAGACGGCCGAAGTCACGCAGAGCTCTTCAGTACCTAGCAACTCACTGCTAATTTCTGTCATGACATTTTCAAAGAGTCTTAAAGCCCCGTATCTGTGCTTTTAATCAAACATCAAATTTGACTTTCTGTATACAATTCTGCATTCATTAGTACAAAAGTCAGTTTGTTTCTTCAAATGACATCGGTTTATGTTTTGTCTTAAAGAGAACCAATAAGCTTTTGTTAAGTTTGTCAAGATTACCTTGGATGGAAATTTTTAAATGTTTTTAAAATGTCCAGTCTAGTATTTGCTAAAGCAGAGCAAATGATTCAGTGACTTGCCGTAAGCACAGTTTTGCCTCTCAGGATGATCAAAACCTTTCCAAATGAAATCATTGTCTTGTTCTGCCATTCTTTCCTTGCCCAGGTCGCAGAATTTCAACACTGGGCCCCTTGTCTGGTTCAGGTTTGAATTTAATCAGTGACCCAAGATCATGACCCCTGTCACCCATGTGGGTAGACGCTCGCCTATCTGGACTTTAGTAAGACGCTGGGTGCTGTTCCACACAGAGGACCGGTAAGCCAGCTGGACGATATAAGTTAAACGTAGCTCAAAATATTGCAAATGTGGCGAGGAAAACTGCTAAAGCGACAGGACTCAGAGAGAACCTGCTCTGGGAATGGCAAAGTGACCAGTAGGGTACACCAGGGCGCCATACTGGGACCAGTTCTTCTCAAAACCCTCAACATGTTTTCCTGTGCACGTCCCTAGTTTCCGTCTGGATCCACCGCATGCAAGAAATCGGATACCAGCTGTCTGTTAAAGAAACCTGATTCCTCCTTTCCCTGCCATTCTTCAGCCTCTCTTTTGTAGGGATTGTGTTGCAAGTCCTGCACTGTTCCCATCCTCTCAATGTGCAGCCGCCAGAACTGAAAATAGTGCTCAAGGTGGAGTCTGACCACCAGCGACCTGTACAGAGGCAGCCTTCCCCTCGTTATTTCAGCTGATGACACCTCTACTAATGCAACCCTGCACACCGTTGGCTTTCTCCATTGCTGTATTGCATCGCCTCTTACCTTGAGGTCATCTGATATGATTACATAAGAACATAAGGCGGGGCCACGCTGTGCTAGGCCCGAGGCCCATCAACCCCAGCCTCCTGTCCCCAACGGCGGCCAATCCAGGTCCCAAGCACTCGGCAGATCCCAAAGGGTGCATCTCTACCTTGCTGCTTACCGCCAGGGATAACCAGGGGCTTTCTCCAAATCTGTCTGGCTAATAACTGCTTATGGACCTTTCCTCCAGGAACTTGTCCAAGCCCCTTGATATTTTCCATTTCTCGTCCTCCTAATTAACACACGGCTAACGGATTTTTTGCGTTAGGTAGCCTCATTTTCCAAGCCACTCACCGTTCGTCTAGCTTTTTCAAGGTCCCTGTTGTTTATTGGCCAGACTTTCCGGTATGTCTGCTCCTGCCTCCGATCTTTCTGTCATCTAGAGACAGGAATATCCTTACCCCTCATGTTAGAGACCATGTACCGCCCCCTACAGCAAGCAAGTCTCTGTGCTCCCGTGGCCAAGCAGATATACCAGCCTTCCTTATTTCTGCAAAAGTCACCAGTAGCAACCCGGGAGATCCATATTCAAAGCCAATTGGCCGGATAATTCACAAGTCATCTGGCTAGATGTTAGCCAGATAAGTCATTACCTGGCATTGCAGGCAGGGGCGTTCTGGGCCTGATAACTATAGGTGGGTCTAAAGGAATCCAGCCTTGTGGGGGCCGGATAAACTTCCACTTAACTGGAAATCTTCAACCATATCCGGTTAAGTGGCACTGTTAAATAAACCCTCGGGGGGCCTGAGGCCCGACTTCCACCCCTCCTCCCCAAAGACTTAAAAAATAGTTGCGTGGCCCCTCCCCCCCCCCCTTCCCCCCCCCCCACCACCCTTCCTTCCCAACCCTCTACCTACCCGCAACCTCAGTAACACGAGTCCCCCTAAATAAAATGGCCTTTTGGGAGTGAAATATCTCCTACCCGCTCCCGGTGTCTCCAGCCGGATAACTTTCCTGAATATGCACCTCTGGCAGTTTCCAAAGCCTATGGGTGTAATTATGCTTGTAAGACCCGGAGTGGCCAGATGTTCACTGCTATCTGCCCATAGGAGGACAATTCACCATTTCTCTGTTATTTTTAGGACTTACAATCTCTACCTTCTCAAGAGATGTACGCTACACAGATGTGAGCAGTTCAAAGGACGTTTCTGTTGTATTTGATTCATTTCTTGATTTTTATAATATTGACTATTTCAACTTTTAGATATGCTTCATTTTTAATATTCTCAGGAGGTCATTTTAAATAGAGTTAGGTGTGCAAAAGTAGCATATATTGTAGCAATTTTCAAAAGCCCACTTAAGCACGTAATGTCCATTTGCGCTTGTAAAACCTTTTGACAATTCAGCAGTAAGGAGTGAATTTCCAAAGGAGTTATGCATGTAAAAGTAGCAATTTTCAAAAGTACATTTACATGCGTACATCCTTTTGAAAATTACCTCCATAGATTTTAAATCCCTGAGGCAGGCATGAATTATCAAAACATGGTCAATTCAGGTTTTTAGAGTTTTTTTGTGTTTTATGAAATATTTAAGTATTTATAACATTTATTTATTTACAAAAGTTTAACCTGATGACCCACAAATCTAATATATTCTTTATGTTAGATTTTGTTCCACTATTATTAAATAATAGTTTTTTTGTCATTGTTTATTCTCTGTGTGTTATTATTACATTTATTGGTTTTTATTTTTTGTTGTTGTCAACAATACTTTCAGAACTCTTGTTCTCTCTCTTACAGTTGGCTTTTTGCCTTTTTTGTGCTGTGGAAAATTCAAAATTTTGCTCTGTGCATAAAGAGCAGATGGATGCTTTTTTCTTGAGGCAATTTTCAAAGTAAATATGTGAGCATACTTTTATATTGAAAATTGATGCATAGACTTTGCAGCAATGTGGGGCAGTTTAAAAATTGCCCCCAGTATATTTCATCTCTATGCTAAGTTGCTAACATCCCCGATCCTATTGTCTGGACAACAGAATCTGATTTCTACAAGGTGGAGAGAAGGCGGCCATGACTCTGGACTGAGAGAAAAGAATATAACATAACTTAACATAACATAAGATATGCCATACTGGGTCAGAACAAGAGTCCATTAAGCCCAGTTTCCAACAGTGGCCAATCCAAGTCACAAGTACCTGGCATGTATCCAAACATTAAATAGATTCCAAAGTACTAATGCTAGTAACAAGCAGCAGCCATTCCTTATTGATTAATAGCAGTATATTGACTTCTCCTCCAGGAACTTATCCAAACCTTTTTTAAACCCAGCTACAATATCTTAACCAGTACTCCGGCAATGAATTCCAGAGTTTAATTGTGCGTTGAGTGAAAAAGAATTTTCTCCGATTAGTCTTAAATGAGCTACTTGCTAACTTCATGGAGTGCCCCTAGTCCTTCTATTATACGAAAGAGTAAATAATGGATTCACATTTACCCATTCAAGTCCTTTCATGATTTTGTAGATCTCTGTCATTTCACCCCTCAGCCATCTCTTCTCCAAGCTGAACAGCCCTAATCTCTTTAGCCTTTCTTCATAGGGAAGCCGTTCCAGTCCCTTTATCATTTTGGTCACCCTTGTCTGTACTTTCTCCAGTGCAACTATATCTTTTTTGAGAATCAGCGACCAGAATTGCATACAGTATACATGTGCGGTCTCATCATGGAACGATACAGAGGTATTATAATATCCACCATTTTATTCGTTATTCAGTTCCTAATAATTCTTAACATTCTGTTTGCTTTTTTGACCGCCACAGCAAACTGAGTCAATGATTTCAATGTATTATCCACTATGATGCCTAGATCTTTTTCCTGGGTGGTAGCTCCTAATATGGAATCTAACATTGTGTAAGTACGGCAAGGGTTATTTTTCCCTATATGCAACATCTTGCACTTGTCGACATTAAATTTCATCTGCTACTTAGACCCACAATCTTCCAGTCTCGCAAGTTCCTCCTGCAATGTATCACAATCCACTTGTGATTTAACTACTTTGAATAATTTTGTGTCATCTGCAAATTTGATCACCTTACTTGTCGTACCCCTTTTCAGATCATTTATATATATATTGAAAAGCACCGGTCCAAGTACAGATCCCTGAGGCACTCCACTGTTTACCCTTTTCCACCGAGAAAATTCACCATTTAATCCTACTCTCTGTTTCCTGTCTTTTAACCAGTTTACAATCCACAAAAGGACATAGCCTCCTAACCCATGACTTTTAGTTTTCTTGGAAGCCTCTCATGAGGGATTTTTCATGTCACTGAAGTCAGGCTCACCAGTGTATAGTTTCCCGGATCACCCCTGGAGTCCTTTTTAAATATCAGGTTTACACTCACCATCTAGTCTTCAGGTAGCATGGATAATTTTAATGATAGGTTACAAATTACTTGTAATAAGTCTGAAACTTCATTTTTGAGTTCCTTCAGAACCCTGGGATGCATACCATCCGGTCCAGGTGATTTGCTACTCTTTAGTTTGTCAATCTGGCATACAACATTGGCACCTTCTATTGGACCTTCCCAAATTATTTTAAAAACATGTTTATAAAACCCAATAGCCATGGGTGTGAAGAATTAATGGGATTACATAGAAGAGAATAAGGTCAGGGTGAGCATTGCTCGAATCTAGCAGAATTTAAGGAAATGCAATATAAAAATCCAAAACTATGCACGCAGTTTTCTACTCCAGTTTAACCCACCCAGGAATGCATCCACCACAATGCGAGGTAAAAGCCTGCATCTTCTGGAACTGTTCATATACTTTTATCTGTCTATGGGGGATGGACAATTTCCAGACAAGCAATTTTTGTGGGTAATATATGTTTATTTATTTATTTGTTTGTTTATATGTTTATTTATTGACTTGTAAGCCTTTTCCCAAGGTGGATCAAATAAATAACAAGGTACTGAATAATAGATACATACAGATATGGGGAATACACATATACAGATAAGAAGTTGGGTATAATAGGTAAGCATAAAGAAGTAGGTACATTGGGTATAAATAAGGAGTAAGTTAAATACCAGTCGGAGAGCTGTAGCCCAGAAGTGGACAAATCTTGTGGGATTCCATTTAATAAATGCTTTTCTTATAAAAGCATTTGAAAATTGCCCTCTTTAAGGTGAATTTTAAAAGCCCAGTGTTTGCATCAATCGTGGGATGCGCCAATAATGTGGGCTTGCGTGTGCTTTTAATTGTCTTTTGAAAAGTGCCCTGATAACGCGCGTAAATACTGTGGCATGCACATCTCAAAAATTTCCAAAAAGGGATGGGGCATGAGCATGGTCTGGGCATGGGGGTGTTGGAGTCTGCCCAAGAGATGCACGCAAAAATACTTAGCGCCTCAGTAACTTTACTTCTGCTATGGATGACGCGAATGTCCTGAACTAAAAGGATTGAGCCATTTCTGAGGGGTTTAAAGGGTCTGGGGTAACCAGGGGAGTGTAGGCTATCAAACCAGCTGTTAACTGGGTGGACTGGTGGAAGAACTGGTAAACTGGCAATGGCGTGGGTGCACGCCCTTATCAAAATCCCCCGACTTAGGTGGCAGAGGCAGGATACGCACACCCATGCACGCGCTCACTTAAGATTTGGCGCACTTGTGCTCGTGGCACGCAGAAGTTATACAATAGTCATGTCCCTGGGTGCGGCTGACGTACGCACGCCGTTTTGAAAATTACTGTCTTTGCATTGCACACTGGTTAAGCTTGGTTAGTTGAGCCTCGGATATCAGTTCCATAAGAGCAAACTCATTTTTCTTCAATTTGCAAAAAAAATTATAACAAATATAAACTATGTAAATAACAGAGAGCTACAGGGTTCAATTTATTTGAATGGAGCTGGTTTATAATTTCAGCTTGAACAACTTGTATATGGGGCTGTCAATAATGCAGGTGTCCTATTCAGCTTAATGCACAACACATGCCTTGTGGTCAATTAAAGCCCATCAGACAAGAGGAGTCAATGCTATCTGGTTGACCATTCCCTGAACCTGATGTAGTGAGCAGATTTTCTTACAGAGCTGAAAGGACTTGATGCATAAAAAGCATCGCCCATTCAAAAAAAACAGAGTGAATCAGAAACAAAGTCAAATAGCCCAGGCAACATCTGACCATTAAGTCGGTCAGGCATATCCATATAATAATGCAAGCATATGTTTCACAAGCTTCCAGGGAAACGGGTGCAAACAGAGTCGGAAAAGCTACTAGCATCAACAGTACAACTGATAGAATAATTCATGACATTTTTTGCTAGGTTTTCCAGCACGTTCGGCACCAGAGAATCGATTTAGCTTTGCGGATTCTTCAGGAAAATGGAACAGAACTTTAGCACATGCTCCAAGCATTCTCCACTAAAAGCCTTTGGTCAATACGTAGAGGAGGGCTCAGAGAATTCTGACCTTCCGACTGGTCATGGGCATCAGTGACTCAGAAATGCTCTGCTGCTTCCTTATCGAAAATGTGAAAATAGGTTAGGATCTTTTCTTGGATAAACTATTTGAAAGGGCAATGACGGTCTCCCAGTCAGATAGCAAATACCCTTCAGCTTCTCTGGCAATATATTATCTAACAGGAAATGCCATGACCACTGGCTATCATTGTTTGTAAAAAGTACAGATTGAGATTCATAACTAAATTAATAACCAATGGGGCACATGTTAACATACAGGAGACAAACGGTACCCTATATGTATCTATAATGTGTATATAGCAGAGTGACACTGAACAGACAGAGGTTATGTATCTATAGATCTTTCTTCTCACCTGCTCTTACCCCCTTCCTCTCTTTCCACCATTGTCAGTAACCAATTTCTCACATGGTAACTACTTTAATTCTTGATAAAATGGCACGGACACTGTATCATTTCCACAAATCAGAGAACGTGTTATGTTTTTATCTACTGATTTTCAAATAATCAACTTAAAAAAAAAAAAACACCTATCCCATGCTTCAGGTGGTTAAAGTATTAGATTGAGTAAACCAGGTACGGTAAATTTCTACCTTGGACCTCACTGACAGAGCCCCTTGGACTGAGAATCCCATGGAAAACATTGTTTATGGCCTCATTAGGCCTCTATCAATTTTGGGTTTGGAATAAATTTTCAAAGCATTTTTGCATGTAAAAATAGCATAAGTGCATAGGGCCTGATTTTCAAAAGCATTTACATGCTTAAAACTGGGTTTTGCACGTGTAAATGGGTTTTTGAAAATGTATATAATATATGCCATTGAATTGCCAATAGGTTTTACCCATATTAAGTGCACTTAACTCAGATGAAAAGCTTTTGAAAATTGCAATGACAGTATGTAAAATTTCTATGTGTAATTCCTTTGAAAATCCACCTGAAAAGTAGCATGTACTCATGGATATGAGAGTTTATAAATGTCAAGAGTATGCACGTGTTTTCTCTTTTGTGCATACATTTTACCAGTGGTTCAGAAGTACACATGGCAGCTGCTATTTTGTAAGAGATGTACATGTGTACATTACTGAACCTCTTTGAACACTCTTATACCTGCACACTGACTGGCGCAAGTGAAACTGGACTTCTCTATTGTCTGCAATGTTTAGTGGGGGACGTCTGGGTGAACTGGTGGGGGGGTTCAGAGAGAAGAGTCAGAAGGTCTAGGTGAACTGGAGATGGACTGGGTGAACTGGTGGGGGGATTGGCAAACTGGTGATTTCAAATACGTGCACGTACTTTCAAAAAGAGGGACGCTAGCTTTAAAACGAGCGGGCGCACCCGCGTTTGCATGTATCTGGGCGCAAGCGCACATACAGTGGAATTTTAAATCGTCCGTGCAAATGCGCACGTATAATATTAAATGCGCCTGGCACGTGCGTGTGTTCTCCCAATTTTAAGTGGTTACAAAAGGAAACGTCATTCCCATATATTTCCTTAGCAACTGTCGGCTTTTACACACGCAAGTGAGCGCATTTTAAAACCTGCGCGGGTGAAGGAAACAACAATTTTCCCAGTCTATCTCTGGGGTCATCAAGACCCCTCTGGTTCTTCAGCCTGCACGCCTCCCCCAGGTTTACCCAGACCTCTCACCCAGCCAGGTTTTGGCTATAACGAGTTTTATTCTGTCTTACACCTGATAAAGAGCAGAAGTAAATACAGGCAGGTAAGAACCCTGCGCGCGATACGTTCGCCAGATTTGAAATCAGGGTTTATGCAAGTAAATGTTGGCCCCGCCCAAGAATGCCCCCGCCCCGCCCCCAAATCCATCTGCTCTTTTTGCGCATCCCATGCACTCACGCGCATAAATGCGTATAATTTTCCAGTTTTAAAATAAGAGCTGCTGACACGCATATGGGCCTTCCTACCCGAGCACCTCTTTTAAAACTCACCCCGGGGACAGTAACTTTCAACGGGGCGCACGGGCGCACATTGACTCCTGTGTGTCGCTGCGTGCCCGGGGACGCGGCAGTTTTATAACACACGCGCACATCCGCGCCTATGTTATAAAATAGCCTGGGCGGACATATGCGTGCGCCCTATTTTGTGATTGGACGTGCACAGCCGCGCACGTCCGGGTATAAGCCGAGCAAGTTCCACCGGTTCATCCAGCAGTTCGCCCAGTGAAGCTCGAGGTCCTCCAAGCCCCCCTGGTTTAATAGCCTGCACTCCCCCCCCCCGTTACCCCAGACCCCCTTAAACCTCTCAAGGATGACTGTTTGTTTTGTTTTTTTAAACTTAAACCTCTTCCATATCAGAAGTAAAGTTACGTGCCACTGGTCCCGGGCGCATGATCAGGTGCATAAGTAATTGTGCGCGCATTTTTTGGCCTTGCCCTGGAATGCCTACGCCCTGCCCAAACCACGCCCCTTTTTGAATCGCCCCCGTGAGATATTCACGCCTCAGGAGATGCACCTGCATGTTGGCGGCTTTTAAAATCTGCTGGGCACACACACGCGTCCTACATGCACGCACGTCTCCTGATTTTGCCAGGGGATGGGCTTTTAAATTTTACCTCTTAATACACATGCTTTACCTGCCTCCCTATATAAATCAGGGTTACATGTTATATTTTTTCATGCCTCAAACATATGTGCACATGTTTATAAAAATAGCTAGAGAAAGTATGCGTTTTCTTGCATTGGAAATCTTTGCACATACTGAATCATATGGATGTACGTTTGGTGCAACACTACGCAGTATTTTATAAAGTGTGCTGCTCCTGTTGCACGGTTATAATATATTAGCATAAATCTCTATGCATGCACTTACAAGAAGAAATAGTACACTGTGGAGAGATTTGAAAGTTAGGCTGCCTCGGAGCTAATGGCCTTACAAACAACTCTGCTCAAAGAGGCTTTTACTCAAGATACCTTGCTTCCGGCACGTAGTGCTCTCTGATATCAGAGAGAGACTATTTTTCGTTGCCGGACCATTCATTATCCATGCATCTGCACACGATTGAACGTACCTTGACTTTCAAAAAGATGGCTAAGACACACTTATTCCGTCTAGCCTTTGGTACATAAATAGATATTTGGATGGCCGTGGGACCAAGATTAACTGCAGGCACTTTAGCTCCCCTGATATAAGGCTGTCTTATTTCATTTGGTTGTTTGTCAGTACGTCTTTTATTTTAATATTGTTTTATGTATTTTAAGTAGGTGAATTTTGTAAGCCGTCTAGAGCTGTGAATAGGTGGCAAATAAATCATTAAAGTAAATAAATCCTAGCAAGAAAAGAGGCCAAGTGCCTGGCCTACATAGTAGGAGGCAGGCAAGTGAGGCACTTAGTAAACAAAGGACTGGCAGTGGCCAATTTTCCAATGCCAAAACAATAACAGGAGAGGGCTTTCTGGACCAGAAGATTCTTTTATGTTTACCTTGAATTATAATTGTCTCCCCAGCCTGGAGCTATTGGTATTCTTACCTTTTTCATGTTAGAAACTGTAAGTGAAGAGCAGTCATCTAGTGATATGGATTTAACTGAGCCTCTATGAGACTGAAGAGAGATTATGTTAGAAGATTGATGACCCCTCGATGTTTTGTGCACAGAACTTCACCCCCTATACTGTGCTGCTCCCTTGGAACTTTGCAATCCAAATGCATTATTTTTTTTTAGCATTAAATATAGTTGTCAAACCCTAGACCATTCTTCAAGCTTCACCAGATCCCTTCTCCTGTTTTCCACACTTTCCAGAAAAATAATCTGTAAGCACACTTTAAGGTATTTTATTTAAGCTTTCGCCAATGGAGGGAATGCCACCATTACAGAAAAAAACAACCTAGTTATTCTTGCCAGGTTCACAACCTGAAGGGGACGGGGTCAAGACAATCTCCCCAACCGCCAATACCAGGCCCTGTGCTCTTCTCCAGAGGCTCCTTATCATCCAGAACTGCAAAATACAGTAATCACACCAAGTAACAGTTTAAGGGGATTTATTGGCAAATGGTGAAGAAAAGGAGAGTAATTAACAACAGCATGAATAACAGCGGGAACAATAACATGAAAAATGGCCGTATTTAGGAAATCACCGTGTCACTGTACTAGAACGATTTCACCACAGGTTGAACTCAGCAACATCTAACAGTTCAATGCACAATTACTCAACCGCGTCTCAGGTGCGACCGCCTCCTCTCGTGTACCTATAATTAATTAATTACCCCCATCCCAAATTTCTTGCTGTATTTGTACGAGACAACTCTGTCAGTCCCTTATTCGAAAAGAAGATCTTTATTGGATAGATATGGACGCTGCATGGGTCAATTGCATGCAACAATTAAATTACTAAGCAATTACTAACATTCCATAATTTAAAAAAAAAAACATCAGTTACTAATATACTCTCAATCCCCAGTGGTGACCACACCCTTGCCTGCTGAATTTCCATTCACCAAATTCTCCATAGGATCCTGCTCCTCCACTGTAGCACCATTGTGGATGCAGGGCCTTCGAAGCTGGGTGCCGGTTCACAAGTGCTCTATAGTATCGTGCTACAGCAATGTAGAGTCGCTGGGGGACAGAAGGCCATCCAAGCCTTGCCCTTCAGGTGATCTTGCAATTTGATCCTGAGTACCGATGAAGTTCTATGCGGTGCGATGATGTCCTGCTCCGTAAAAGAGCAGGAGTCACTCATTGAAGGCCGGATTTTAAAAGGCCTACGCGTGCCTATACTGGGAGATATGTGCGTGGCCGGGCCACGTGCACGCCGCATACATTCTCAAATACCCGCGGCCTCGCACATATCTCCTGGTGCGCCCAGAAGAAACACCTTGCGAAAAGGGGGCGGGCTGGAGGCGGGGTCTGTCAGGGCATGGGCAGGCCGGGACAGCACCATTAGGCACCGTCCTGCTGAAGCGTGTGCTGGAAGCCAACTGGTCCGTGCAAGTTACTGCTCCTCCGGAGAGCAGGGTAGATGTGAATCGGTTATTTACTCTTTCGGATAATAGAAGGACTAGGGGGCACTCCATGAAGTTAGCATGGGGCACATTTAAGACTAATCGGAGAAAGTTCTTTTTTACTCAGCGCACAATTAAACTCTGGAATTTGTTACCAGAGGATGTGGTTAGTGCAGTTAGTGTAGCTGTGTTTAAAAAAGGATTGGATAAGTTCTTGGAGGAGAAATCCATTACCTGCTATTAATTAAGTTGACTTAGGGGCGGATTTTAAAAGGGCCGCGCGCGTAAATCCTTCAGGATTTACGCGCACAGGGCCCTTGCGCGCCGGCGCACCTATTTTGCATAGGCAGCCGGCGCGCGTAAAGCCCCGGGACGCGCGTAAGTCCCGGGGCTTTTGAAAAGGGGCGGGAGGGGGCGTGTCCGGGGCGTCCCCGAAACGACGCGGCGTTTCGGGGGCGGGCCCCAGCGCTTCAGGGGCGGGCCCGGGGCGTGGCGCCGGCCCGGGGGCGTGGTCGAGGCCTCCTGACCATGCCCCTGGGACCGGAGGACGGAGCAGGGCTGCCGGCGACGCGCGCAAAGTTACGCCTGCTTTCAGCAGGCGTAACTTTGCACACAAAGGTAAGGGGGGGGGTTTAGATAGGGCCGGGGGGGTGGGTTAGGTAGGGGAAGGGAGGGGAAGGTGGGGGGAGGGCGAAAGAAAGTTCCCTCCGAGGCCGCTCCGAAATCGGAGCGGCCTCGGAGGGAACAGGCAGCGCGCGCTGGGCTCGGCGCGCGCAGGTTGCACAAATGTGCACCCCCTTGCGCGCGCCGACCCCGGATTTTATAAGATACGCGCAGCTACGCGTGTATCTTATAAAATCCAGCGTACTTTTGTTCGCGCCTGCTGCGTGAACAAAAGTACGCGCTCGCGCAAGGTTTTAAAATCTGCCCCTTAGAGAATAGCCACCACTATTACTAGCAACGGTAACATGGAATAGACTTAGGGGTAGATTTTATAAAATTACACGCGCGCGTACTTTTGTTCGCGCACCAGGCACGAACAAAAGTACGCTGGATTTTATAAGATACACGCGTAGCCGTGCGTATCTTATAAAATCCGGGGTCGGCGCACGCAAGGGGGTGCACATTTGTGCAACTTGCGCGCGCTGAGCCCTGCGCGCGCTGCACGTTCCCTCCGAGGCCGCTCCGAAATCGGAGCGGCCTCAGAGGGAACTTTTTTCTACCCCCCCCCCCCCGCACCTTCCCTTCCCTTCCCCTACCTAGCCCACCCCCCCGGCCCTATCTAGACCCCTACCCTACCTTTATCGGAGAAGTTGCTACTGCCTCCGTGCAGTAGCAACTTACGCGCGCCGGCACAGCAGGCCCCGACACAGGCCGCTGTGTTGGGGCACTCGGCCACGCCCCCTGACCGCCCACACGCCCCCGATCCCTATCCACGCTCCCTGGCCACGCCCCCGACCGCCCCTTTTTGCAAGCCCCGGGACTTATGCGCGTCCCGGCGCGCGCAGGGGGGGGGGGTTTGGAGTAGGTTTTCGGGGGGTATGCGTGTATCTTATGCGCGTACCCTTTTGAAAATCTACCTCTTAGTTTTTGGGTACTTGCCAGGTTCTTATGGCCTGGATTGGCCACTGTTGGAAACAGGATGCTGGGCTTGATGGACCCTTGGTCTGACCCAGTATGGCATGTTCTTATGTTCTTATGTTCTTAAGGGTAGTTAGGGGGGTTTTAGGGGTTGGGGAAGATAGGGGAAAAGGGAGCCAGGTTAGCTAGGGGGTTTAGGAAGTTCCCTCCTAGTCCGCTCTTTTATAGGAGCAGACTGGGAGGGAACTGGGGAAAGGGCCCATCGTGTCACCATGTGCATCTACTGAAATCCCCCCCACACACACACACACACACACTTATGCGCGCACTTTGGCACTCGCACGCGCTGATATAAAATTGTGCATACTGGTAGCAAATTTTATATGCGTCAATGCGCGCATGTTATAAAATTAGAGCGTCCATGCGCGCGCACCGGGAACCGTGCGCACAGGTTTAGAAAAATCTACCTTTGAGCATTCCGGCATAATTTGCGTGATGCGCAGGCCAGTCCTTGCTGTCAAAGCCAAAGACATCTGGCTGCCACCCACCAGTGCAGTGGAGGAGCAGGAAGACCCTGCTATTTGTTATTCTTTGCTCAGCCAGCTTTCAAGAATTGCACATATGCTGTGCACCCAGGATTGGGGTCATCCCCCGCCCCTAAGCCACCACCGTTTGACGTTCCTCCGCAGCCAGCTTGCCATCTCAAAACCCCATATCCCATTCCCAAGTGGGTAGGTAGGTGGGAAAACCACCGAAAGAAGAGGCCGGAGGCCAGGCCGACCCACCTTTAAATTCTGTTCCCTGTCCCACCACCCAGCCTCTGCCCCCTTCCTTGCTCTGGGGACACAGCACCTCCCCGGTTATGGCCTCTCTGCCTTAGCTGGGGTCAGGTCGGCTCCTTTAACCAATAATAACAGTCAGATTGTAAACTTTCAGCCTGGGATACCCCACCTTCAGGCTGTAGTCTCTGAGTGAATACAAAATGAGAGGCAATGTCTGTCTCCAATTCATAAATCTGTCTGTCTCCAATCCATAAACGCAAACTTGAGATGAATGCAGATGCATTACATCAGATCTCATGGGATGGGCTAACTTGAAAGTTAGACCGTGCTGGCAATGACAAGCGAAGGTGCATTCACTCTCCCTGTGCCTAATCCAATGTATGCATAATGGCGGAATGCTTTTTTTTTTTTGTTTGGAGCCATATGGACAATGCATAAGCTTGGCACGGTTGCCCCTGGTACATGTGAGAATACAATACATGGATGTTGGACATAAAGGATATCGAACCCCGATTAGGGGGGGGGGGGGTGTCAGGCTTGTGGGAGACCATTTTGATGATGTGAAAGTCCAATTAAAAATCCTGTGAAGGTTTTCATTGCTGATGTTTGGCTGGGTTGGGTTTGGACGTTGTGACTACGAATTTGAAAGATAAGTGAATTTGGCTATGACTTGTTGTTTTTGTAATTTGATTTCACTAACACTAACTGTTGTGTTGGCCAAATCAGGAATATTATTTCTTGTAAAAATAAAAACAATTTTAAAAAACGTATTGTTTTAAAGACTTTTAGAGCAACGATAAACATCTTTTTTCAACCACAGCCGAAGTGTGTATGCTCCTTATTATATTTATTACAAAGAACACCTCGGTTTTGCCTTTATTATGCTCCACAAGGATAGAATGATTCTCACTAGTCGTGACAGGCACTACCGGCAAAGGAGAGCCTTCATCGCCTTGTAATGAATCGTCGCTCAGTGAGTGTGCAAATGAAGAAATATTTTTTAAACATTTTTCTTTTGCAGGTGTGATATTTTTTTGAATGACATTTTCATTCTCACACTTATCTTGAAATTGTTCTGTTTATTTCCATCCTCCTTGAAGAAAACCCCGATACCGGCCGCGTTTCGTTCATACTGCGTCCAGGGGGGGGGGCACTGGATGGGAGGTGAGACTTTATCAACCTCCGAGCCATTCGATTGTAACGGAGTGAAAGGATTCAAGACGCTGAATCTATTGAGCACCTACTGGCACGGAGGTTGATGAAGTCTCACATTTATCCAGTGAGGATTCTTTGGAATAAGCGTTACCATATTTCCACACAAAAGACTGTTAGTGTCCTTTTTATATTTAACATTTTATCGGTTTCTGGTTGGCATTTTGTATTGCTACCTTATTTTTTTTGATAGATGTCACTGGTGATTTTTTGGGTTATTTTGTTATGAGCTATTATTACTTGAAACGTCACATTTGCTGAGCAATCTGTAGCTCCCAATAAAGCTGAGCTTATTAGCTACCGATATAGAATAAAACTCATTAGCTTTGTAACAGGGAGCTTTATCATTGAGGTATTTTTTTTACTGTACTTCTGGCTTAGCGGATATAGTATGAACAGGGACGGTTCAACATTGCAATCAGAATATTGATCCATGGTCAAATTCCACTTGAGGACTGAGAAGAGAAACGTTTTTTTTTCTGTGTTGGCTTTGGGGGTCACCCAAGAGCCCTGTTCCCACAGTTCTGTTTAGCTAATGAAGTCACACAAACCACGCACAGGACGACACCAGTGACCCCTGGGCTGCCTTGTGCCAAATTTTAAAGGTAACCCGATGACGGTTTTAGACAAGGCAACAAAAGCTACTCTGTGTGCAACCACCTAACCTGGAAAGCACAAACAAAGATGCCATAGAATGAAAATAGATAATTTAGGAGAAGGAAAGTGTAATGCCGTCCAAGCTGCCTCTTCAAGGCCCTGCTATTCTTTCTCTGCTTTTTCCAACTCTGTTTGTACCAAACAAAAAAGATTAGTTTCAGAATGCCAAACAAGACAGCTCGTGAGCAGAATCGCAAATTTCCGAATTCTTTTAAAATTATGGCCTGGAAACTTCCAAGGGGGTGAAGAGGCAGGTTCGACCAAGGTTCTTTGCTTAGCAGAGCTCCAAGACCTGACAGGTGGGCACATTTCACATCAAAGCTCCGTGTGCAAATCAAGACACCGCAATGGTGTGTGTTCCCAAGGATTTCCTTATTCCAAAATTAACTCAGCAACAATTATCTTGCAGTATACACAGTTATCCTGTACTAAACCAAAAAAGATGAACCTTCCTTATCTGATATGCGGAGTAAAGGATATAGAAAATACAGGATAAATAATGCTGGACCTTCAAAATTATTGTTATTAATTAAATGTGACTGTCATAATAGGCATCATCAGCAGTATGCTTTCACAGTTCCTTGTTCTCTGCCTTACATATAATCATGGGTCACTTCAAAACCCCAGGTAACAATTTTTATACCTTTTTTCTTTGCAAGAAAAAAAAAGTTCGCTTATCTTTATTTTCTTGATGTTTGGGAATCGCATTTGCAATGCAACAAAATGTTGTATCTAATTGGCAGATACAGCATTTTATTGATGATGCCTATTGAAAGCATTCTATTGACGATGCCTAGTATGACGATCACATCTAATTAATAATAATAATTCTGAAGGACCAGGAGTATTTTTTGTGTATTTTCTGCCATCCATAATGTGTGCAAGATGGGCAATCATCTAACGTAATCTCTCCTTACAGTCCCCTAGAGGCTAATTAACGTTAAACAGTTCAGTGCCATATTACCAGACGACTGATCTTCACTGGGCATCACCTCGTTTTACTAGAAGGGGAAAAGAATGCCAATATCAGCCCTTAGGCCTGGAAGACAAATTATAACTCAAGGTAAACATAAAAGGGTCTTCTGGTGGAACTTAAGTTCCTTCCATTTCGTCCCAATAAAAAAATCATCAAGTCAATAGGCAAGATACTCGTTTATGCTCGAGGCACTCTGGGATCATCTCCTCTGTTCCAGATCAGCACCACGAGTGATTTATTCTGCTTTCTGGATGCATATCCTGGTGATCCCTTTCAACAAAAGCACTTACTCTGCAAGCTTGCAGGTAAAGCAGCACAACTGTTGGCTATGCTATAGAACCACCGAGATGGTTTTCTGAAATGAATGGACCACATCTCTCAGGATAAAAGTTGATTAAGCCCTCACTCTCAGCAGACAGCTCCCCGAGGCACTCCTCTCTCCCAACTAGAAGCCACTCAGTAACTCTCTAGAGACCCTCCTGCCCTCTGGCCTCTACCCACCAAAATCCACACTTTTCAGGGGTGCACAGAACTGGATAAAAACATCTCTAGTTTAAAAGCTGAATTTCAGTATTGTTATTAGTCACCACAAGGACTCTATATACAACCCCCATGATAGAAACTCATGCACCCTCATACACTGCTTTTGCCAACCGGGATATCAGAGGAAACTTTTCAGTAGCCCTAGCTGGTCATAGGCAAGTGTTTCTTACCTCTGCCCTTCTCTTCCGCTGCCAACTCTCGCCTTTGTGATTTTCAATTTGTAGAGCTCTACGCCTGAAATAAATCTCCGAGTCAGGGCTAAACGCTTCCTCTGTGAGCCATTACAGCCAGGGTAAGCATCTCGCCGTCGCTGCTTGTGACCTTCGGCAACTCATTTCACCCTCTATTGCCTCAGGACGAGTTTGAAAGCCCTAACGGCTGGGTTTTAAATCTGCCGCACGCGTTAAAATCGCCACTTATGCGCATAGCCGGGCCCCGCGCACATTTTAAAAAGGGCCCGGCCACGAGTGTGAGTGGCGATTTTACGTGCATAAGTGCCGGGCCCTGACAAATGGGCCGGTCGGGGGGGGGGGGGGAGCGGGGCAGGCTGGTGGGGGGGGGGGGGGTCGGCCGGGACAGCGCCATTCATCGCTGTCCCGGAGCCTCGCTGGCTGGCCGGCCGCCGTCGCGCACAAGTTACTTCAGGTCGAGCCCTGAAGTAACTTGAAGGAAAAAATGGTAAAAAAAAAAAAAAAGGGGGGGGGATTTAGAGGGTGGGGAGAAGGGAAGGGGAAGAGAGGTTAGGGTAGGGGGTAGGAAAGTTCCCCGATCTCGTCACTGCGTGAATTTGCAAAATTTTATCTCCCTTGCGCACGCCGCCCACACAAACGCACGCAGATTATAAAATCCGGCGCCTATCTACGCGCGGCCCACGTACTTTATAACATATGCGCGCATGTTATAAAATCAGCGTGTCCATGCGCGCACCTTTTAAAATCTACCCCTAAGAGCGCCGAAGCTGGGAGATATGTGTGTGGCTTGGCGCAGCGCGCGCCGCGTGGATTTAAAAACCCGCACAGATACGTGTGTATCTCCCGGTACGTGCACTAATTTTGCCAAAAGGGGCGGGGAGTGGGCGTGGCATGGGCTTGGCATGGCGGGCTGGGGCCGAAGCACAATTTTTGTGCATACCTATTTATTTATTTACAGGTAGATTTTGAAAGTTGCGCGTGCGTGTTCAGGAGCATGCGCTTCCTGGCGCACACACATGGAAGCGCCGATTCTATAACATGCGTGCGCCGGCGCGCACATGTTATAAAATTGTTGGGCAGCGCACACATGCACGCCAGCTCCCGAGTAAGTTGTGTGCGCTGGCAGCGAACAATGGCGCTGTCCCTGTCCGCCCCGCCCAGAACATGCCCCCCCCCCCCCGTCCTGCCCCTTCCAAGAGGCCTGGGTCTTGAGCGCATACCAGCCTTTTCGCGCATGGCTAGGCCTCTTGGAAAATTGGCCCAGCGCGCGTAAGGCCGGCCACACTCTGTTGTGACCGTCGCTGCTCGATGCGCTCACTCCGCCCTCTCTACCTCTGTGGCGACTCCCTCCGGGTCTGATGGACGGCTGGCTGCCGCGGCGTCTCCATGCCGTCTCCCTCCGGTGTCCCCGGACCGGCTCGACATTGCAGATCCGCCATGTTTGCCTGAAGACCTAGGGCACGCACGCGCTCTGACTGAAGTACCAGCAAGGGCGCGAACCTCAGGGGCGTCCCCTTGAGATGACGTCATCCGCTTCCAATATTTAAAGGTCTCTATTTCCACTATTGAACTGAGTTAGCAAGGGGATTGCTTCGGCTACGCTTTCCAAGCTACTCTGCCTCCTCGGACTTACCAGAGGTACCCGCTCCTCGGGGGCCTCGCTCTTTTTCTTTTCTTTACTTTCAGATTGCAGATAGGAACCGGTACTCGCTCCTCGTGGGCCCATGTTCCTGGACACTCTGAAGATTCTCTACTGCCTGGAAGCTATCGCAGATACAGACAATTGTGAGTTACCATCGCTCTCTCAGAGCTTTCCCTGGAACCAGGTACTCGCTCCTCGAGGGCCTAAACCTTTCCAGCTCTTGAGCTTCCTTGAGACCTTATGTGAGTTTTGTCATCCAGTTCTGTTCATGAACCTTGTCTACTCTGCCTACTCACGTTCTACAGTTTCTCAACAGCTCAGCCATCCTGGATCGCTGTTCCAGTACCTGAAGGACTACAGCCCAGCCGGGAATATCAGCTCACTACTGCCACCTCTGGTGGTTTCTACAAGCCTATCTAATAAAAGTACTATCTGTGTCTGTCTCCATACTCAAGCCTAGCCAGTGGTCCCTCTTGGGATATCCTCCCGGGGGCGTGGTCATCTGCCACCGGCCCAGGGATCCACCCACAACTATATCTGATGCTACAGATTGCTGCTTCGCAGTCTACTAGTACAGATTTCCATCTGCTTGCTCCTCCCATCAGCATAACAGATACACAACAGATTGTTAACTCCGCTTGCGGAGTGCAGCGGACTGCTGACTCCTCCCTCTTGAGAGCTCATTATTGGCAGATTCTAACAGATTGCTATCTCCTTGCAACAGGTCACTAACACACACATAAAGGACAGAATTTACACGTGCCAGGCATTTAAAATCTGCCCATTAGTGTATTAGTACACCGTCATAGTATAAAAAAGCAATCATGATGGTTTCAAAATAATGCATATATAAACAAGTAAATGAATGAAATCATGAAATACATAAAAAAACTTTCATAAAATTAAGTACAATCAACTAAAAACATCATCACCACAGCAACATTTTGGTTAAAAAAAAAAAATAGAATAAAAACAAATCATCTAAGATAAATAAAATAAGACCAAAAAGATATAATCAAATAAACAAAAAGAGACTTCAGTTAATTCAAGTTCCTGGTTCATCATAGTGTAATCAATCTGTAAACATACTTAAAATCCTATTTCATATGCTTGCTTAAACAACCATGTCTTTAATTTTTTATTTTTAAAGTTAAAAAAAGCTTCTGTTACCTTATGTCAACAGGAAGAGTATGCCAAAGTTTCGGTCTGGCGATTGAAATCTCCCATTCCCTTACTCCACTTAACTGTGCAGTCCGAATAGGTGGAATTGCTAAAAGGCCTTTATTGGCTGATCTCAAATTTCTTTGGGGGGTGTGAATGTATAACAGCATGGAGCATTCAGTCTTTTCATTATAAATAGATCTATGTATTATACAAAGGACTTTATAATCTATTCTGAATTTAATGGGTAGCCAATGTAAAGCAATCAACGTAGGGGTAATGTGATCAAATTTCTTTCTTCTTAAGATTCTGGTGGTCGCATTTTGTTGTAATTGCAGAGGTCTCAGTGTATGAAGTGGAAGTCCTAATAGTAAGGCATTACAGCAATCTAAGGGAGTCATTTTCTAACCCTATCGCACGCGAAAAGTCCCTTTTCGCGTGCGATCACTAGATCGGGACACAGCGGGGGCGGCGTCAGCACCGGAAGAGGAGGAGTTGGGGGCGGCGTCAGGGCAGACGCTGTGGAAACATCATTGGCAGCGATAAGGTAAGACCCCTTATTGCCGCCAGTAGCGCGCCCGATAGCACCACCTGTCACAATGGCGACATTGGGCGCGAAAGCTGGCAGCGATAACATCACGGTGGTGCGATCGCTGCCGGCTTTCGCAGGTCCGCTCCCTCCCCCACTGTGGGATTCAGAGAGGTGCGCAAAGATAGAAAATCCAGACCTAAATTAGCAAAAGTCGGGATTTGAAGGACTGATCGAAAGTCACTATGGTTAAGAACCGGTTTCAGTCATTTTAAAATATGAAGTTTATTATATCCATCCCTGATTTTCAGATTAATGTGTTTCTTCATATTAAAATCAATATAAAAAAATTACTCTAAAATCATGAGCATGATCAGCTAACTCAATTGAGGTAGAACTGAAATTAAAAACTACAGGTAAATGTAAAGACGCTCTCTTATTTAAAATTCAAAATTTCTGTTTTTTAGGTAATTTAGGCCTAGTTTCAATGTGAAGTTTTTGAATGGCTGAAAGGTACACCTCTTCTAATTACAGGGTCTTCTCTATGGACTCATTAACAGGAATCAATAAATGTACATCATCTGCGTAAATGTAATATGTAATTCTAAATACCGATAACAATTTACATAACAGTAACATGTTTATATATTTGGAGGAACCCTGGGGAACACCTGAATCCAAATTAGTTTGCACAAAAAATAAGTTATTCTTATTCGAAACGAATGGTCTGTAAGATATGAAGTAAACCACTGAAGTGGTATTCCACTTAGCCCTATTTCAGATAACATCTGCTGCTGATAAATCTAGTAGGGCAAGTAAATAAGATTGTATGTTACTGAAACCTCTTAGGATTGTATCTGTTAATGCTAATAGCAAAGATTCGCTATTATGATGTTTTCTAAAACCGAATTGTGTAGGACACAAGCACAAGTGCACATCGGGGTCCCCTACCGCGTACCTTTACTTCTGCTATGGATGGCGTGTAAGTCATGAAATTAAAAAAAAAATAGGTTACTTAGTGAAGTTTAGGGTAAAAGGTAGGCAAAGTAAGAGGAGGGTTAGAAAGGCCGATTGGACAACTGGGCGAACTGGGAACGAATTGGGAAAATGGGTTCTAGCGTCAGTGTGCATATCTACTAAAATCCCCTGCACTTATGCGAGTAAGGCGGCATTTATGCGCACATGTACGCATCAATATGAAATCAGGCACACATGTACGTGCAAACATACACGCGCGTATGTTATAAAATCGCCGTCTCCATGTGCGCACACCGGCAAACCTCTTAGATTGTGAGCCCGCTGGGTACAGGGAAATACCTACAGTACCTGAATGTAATCTGCTTTGAAGTGGCTGAAAAAAAAAGCAGAATATATATATATAATCCAGTCTAAAATCTCACCTTTTTGAGGCTGCTTTGAAATGCTAAGCACATTTTACAATACATACACTTGCTATAGACTTGTTTCTCATGTATGTTTCTCTTGACTAGATTGTAAGCTCAATGGAGCAGGTACTTTCTCTTATGTGTGTCTGTACAATGGCTGTAGTAGAGTATGTCTTTGTCTACTAGAGCTTTAGAAATGATAAATAGTTTTGAAAGTAGCAGAAATGGGCTGTGTTAGCTGGGGAAGATTGAACTGAAGCTTAAAGGGAAGCAAACCTGTGTCGTTTCTCTTGGAAAAAGTGCAGGAGCAAAATGCACGTGCTAAAAGTGCCGCTCATGGCCACAACAGCGCGTGTACTTTTGGAAATCTCATGCACACCCGCTATTTGCCTCCCCTGACCTAAAGCCACAGGATCACCTCTTTTTTTTTTTTTTTTTTTAATCTTGCTTAAAAGCACGCCTGCTGGCGGAAGGCAATTTTCAGTCAGGCCATTGTGCCCAAGGAAATGCCCTCTGAAAGACTCCAGCTCTGCTAGCATCTCGTGCTTGGAATTGGCAATTAACCAACCCAATGCAGAGATTTCACAAACCCGCCCTGACAGCTGCGGCCGGTACCGAGATCTGTGCGTAGCGCTAGGGGTGCACCACCGCGGCAGGACTAAAATAAGCAACCGAACGCCCTCCCCGGCTGGCCGTGCACCTCACAGAATACATAGGATAAGAGAGGTTTGGGGAAAGACGACAGACATGACTAAGAAATAAAATGAATCACTTCTATAAACAGCATATTCGTGCCAGGGCTGTACACTCCGCCAGTTGGCGCCTATTCATATTTACATAGGGTCAGTAGATCCAGTGATACCTGCTTATGGAAAGACTTACATACTGTATAGGAGTCTAATATGGAAAATATGCGCATCTTTAAATAAATCGATTTAATTTAGAAATTATCTGCTCTTACTCAATGATGCATGAGTCATTCTTCCTGCAAAACCCTACAATAAAAGGCAAGCACGTTTTTTTCTTATTGCTGAAGATGCGTGGGCATTTTCCTGTGTGGATGTTGAAAATAGTGAATGATTCCCTCCGGACTGGTCCGCAACAATAAATCTCAGACTATTCCTTATAAAGAGGCGCCGTCAGCCAAAAAAAAAGTAAATGTTTTTTTTATTTAAAGCTCATTCTTTTTGTCAGCCCCTTGGTGCTTCCCACAGTAAGTCTGGCACCACCGTTTGCTGCTGTTAAAACATTATTTATTAGAAGCATTGACTTGTTTTGGCAATTAAGTTAATATTTCCTCCCTCCTGTCGGAAATGCATGCACTGGAATTACTGGCATCATTCTTTTAACGTTATTTTAGAACTCAGTAAGCACGCGCTGCTAAGAGAAGCTGCAAAAGTGGCAAAGGTTTCTAAAGGTGGACTGTTTTTACGCTTTTATTCCTAGGAACAGAAACCACAGCAGTTCAAATTCCTGACGTGCCTTTCCGCCAGGATGCCCAAGGTGAGGTGCAACGTTCGGTGCAAATGACAAACCGCAAAAATACAAATTTAACCCAGCACATTTAAAATAAACAGTAAAAAAAAATATCCCCTTAAAACCGATGCCCACTGGTTAACAAAAAGGCTGATGAACTCAAAAAAACTCTGCAAACCGCACGTAAGTGTGCTAAATGCTGAAACTGTGCCCCTCATTTGCAATAATGCACCCTATTTTGGCTTTTAATGCAAAGCACTGTTTCAACGTTTTGTACATTTGCAAATAGTTACATTTGCTGAGTAGTTTTCCACAAGCCGCAATTTTATTTCAAAAAATAATAAATGAGCTGCTGTAATGAAAAATCATGAAAAGGAATTTTAATTCTTACAGCATAGATAAATTATGTGCAAAAATCCCTCTGTGGATGAATTTCATTAAAAAAAAGGGGGGGGGAAATCCCTTCCCTTCAACAGTTAGTTTATTTCTTTTGCACAATTTTTCATAGCAAAATTTCACCTGCTATTTTTTTATGGGGCTCATTTGCATGTATAGAAAATAGTGCATGCAAAATGCGATAGTATGTGCAAAACCACGCAGCCTACTACATGAGCTTAACAATCAAATATATGGGGCAAGTATGTTATAGTTCGTGGGTATGTGGACCCTTGGTCCGAGGTGCGAGTTGTTTCAGTCCGTGGGGAGGAGCCCCACAGGTCTGCACTGTCAGGAGGCGAGGTATAAGTACAGCGGGAAGCTCTGGGCACAGTAGTGGGGAGATCCCGAGACCAGGAGGTGACCCCCGTAGGGTGACAGGCTGTAAGCAGTACTTGGAGTGAGGCCCTGAAGAGAGACAGTCGCCAGGCAGACCGCAGAGCGGTAGGTGCAGGAATAGCCGTGCAGAAGGTTCTCCAGGAAGACGGTCCCGAGGGGGCGGAGCTGCAGCGTAATGGGCGTAGACTGGAAGGCGCAGGCCAACCCACAAGGCTATGACTCAAAATGGCGCTGATAGCCTTGCCCTTACGATGTCACAGGTGCTACCGGTGCCATTGGTCAGCCCCTGTCACATGCTCCTACCATGCTCCTACCATGTGACAGGGGCTGACCAATGTCACCGGTAGCCCCTATGACATCGTAAGGGCAAGGCTATCGGCGCCATTTTGAGTCATAGCAGGCCCGACAGCCCGACGGCATGGAGGGAGAGATCGCTCGCGGGACCCCGCTGGACCACCAGAGGCTTTTAGTAAGTCTTGGGGAGGGATCGGGATGGTGGGGGGGGGGGGTGTAAGAAAGTTAAATTTAAGGGATGGGGTGGGTTTTTTTCCCGATTTGCAGTTTTTTTCCCCGATTAGTGGTTTTTGGTTTTTTATTCGTTTTTCCGGTTCCAGGTTCGGGTTTCAGTTTCATTTTTGGCAAAAAATGGTCCCTGGGAAAACGAGTTTTCCCACGAAGCACCCAAACCGAAACCCGACCCGAGCCAGAAAAACGAAGCTCATCTCTAGTTATATACCCCATAGCAGGCCCCGTGGAGCGGGGGAGCTCAAGATAGTCTCTAGAGTGGAGAACGCGGCCCGAGGAGTGGGAGAGCGCGGACAGTCTTGCTCAACACAGGCGCAACCCCGAGGAGCAGGGAAGGCCAGCCAGGAAACTCATGAGTTGCCGCAGTAGTTCCAAGGAGACCGGTGCCATTGGTCAGCCCAGCAGGGGTCCGGAGTGATCTCCTGCACTCGGACCGTCGGCTGCCAGTATTCAAAATGGCGCCGTTAGCCTTGCCCTTACGATGTTGCAGGGGTTATCGGTGCCATTGGTCAGCCCCTGTCACATGGTAGGAGCATGGTAGGAGGATGTGATAGGGGCTGACCAATGGCACCGAGTGGTAGGAGCTGGTAGCTGGATAGGACCCAAGAGGCACAGAGCCAGCCCGAGGAGCGGGGTAGGCCAAGGGAGCAAGTCCCCGTAGGAGCGCACACTGAATCCCGAGGAACGGGTGCCAGACAGGGTCCAAGAGCTATGCAGGTAGCGGCGTCTCAGGAACACGAGGCAGGAGTTGAGGACTCGTATGGAACTTGTTGCCAAGTCGGCTTGCGAAGGTGGAGCTTAAGTACAGGAGTCTGATGACATCATCAATTAGGGACGCCCCCGAGGTTCCCGCCAAAGAGGCTTCAAAGGCAGAGCCTGTGACACGCACGCATGACTAGGAAGGCCCGACATCAAAGTAGGAAGTAGCGGCGTCCATGCTGCCATGACGAGGCTCGAGGAATGCGGCGGTGAAGGCAGGCCCGTGCAGCGAGCAGACCCAGGGAGGGTAGGAGCGTGGTGCAAGCAGTGAGTACTCACGGACTCAGCCTTCTGTGACCAACAGGCATAACAAAGTAGCTTTCATTCTAGGTTTGTAATTATATAGTGGTGCTGCTCATCTTTGTTCGAGCAGCTTTTTCAAATTTACCCCTAGATTCATCAAAATGCTATAATGTTTGCATGGATAATGCCCATGATAAGAAAAATGGGGTGTGGCACCCTGCTACTTGCAAAGGAGAGAGAGACCTGTATAGTAGTCAAGTATTTATATCACTATAGGAGGGCCAGTTAGTAACTCGAGGTGAGGTTTTGGTGGTGGTGTAGGGTTTTGGGGATAGTTTTACATGCAGAGTGAGACGTATGAACAGCACAGAACACCTCTGTGAAGATCTGATGCCATTTGGAGTGAATAAAGTCACACAAAGATGAGATTTCTACTTTGTTCTCTCGCCCTAGCTTGATGGACTCTGCTTGATAGACACAGGAAGGCAACCTCAGATGTCTGTTCATCCCAGGATACTGAGGGAGCTCAGAGATGTGCTGGCGGGTCCGCTGTGTGACCTGTTCAATAGATCCCTGGAAACGGGAGTGTTGCCGAGTGATTGGAGAAGGTCCCGCTTCACAAGAGTGGGAGCAGAGAGGAGGCTGGAAACTACAGGCAGGTTAGCTTCACCTCGGTGGTGGGAAAAGTAATGGAGACTCTGCTGAAGGAAAGGATAGTGAACTATCTACAGTCAGGAGGATTGCTGGACCCCAGGCAGCATGGATTCACCAGGGGACGGTCCTGTCAGACAAATCTGATTGACTTTTTTTTTGATTGGGTGATTAGAGAATTGGATCAAGGAAGAGCACTCGATGTGATTTACTTGGGTTTCAGCAAAACTTTTGTTACGGTCCCACATAGGAGGGTTGTGAATAAAATGAGAAGCTTGGGAATGAGCGCCAAGGTGGTGGCCTGGATTACAAACTGGTTATCTGACAGAAGACAGCATGGGATAGTAAATGGGACTTACTCTGAAGAGAAAACTGTGTTAAGTGAAGTACCACAAAGATCTGTGTTGGGACCGATTCTGTTCAATATCTTTGTGAGCAACATTGCGGAAGGGACAGAAGGTGAAGTCGGTCTATTTGTGGATGATACTAAGATCTGCAACAGAGTGGACATGCCTGAAGGAGTAGAGAGAATGAGAAATGATTTAAGGAAGCTTGAAGAGTGGTTGAAGATTTGGCAGCTGGGATTCAATGCCAAGAAGTGCAGAGTCATGCATATGAGGTGTGGAAATCCGAAATAAATGTATTTGATGGGGGGTGAAGGGCTGTTGTGCATGGAGCAGGAGAGAGACCTTGGGGTGATAGTGTCTAGAGATCGGAAGACGTCAAAACAACATGACAAGGCGATAGCTAAAAGCAGAAGAATGCTGGGCTGCATAGAGAGAGGAATAACTATAAAAAATGGAGGTGATAATTCCCTTGTACAGGTCCTTGGTGAGGCCTCACCTGGAATACTGTGTTCAGTTCTGGAGATCATATCTCAAAAGGGGCAGGGACAGGATGGAGGCGGTCCAGAGAAGAACGACCAAAATGGTGCAGGGGCTCCATCAAATGACTTATGAGGAGAGGTTGAAGGACCTATATATGTATAACCGGGAGGAGAGGAGGAGCAAGGGAGATGTGATACAGACCTTCAGATACCTGAAAGGTTTTAATGATGCACAATCGAGAAATCTTTTCCCATTGGAAAGAAATCAGTAAAACTAGGGATCATGAAATGAAACTCCTGGGAGGAAGACTCAGAAGCAACATCAGGAAATATTTCTTCAAGGAGAGGGTGGTGGATGCCTGGAATGCCCTTCCGGAGGAGGTGGTGAAGACAAAAACAGTGAAAGAATTCAAAGGGGCATGGGATAAACACTGTGGATCCCTAAAGGCTTGAGGATGGAAATGAAGAAATGA
Organism: Rhinatrema bivittatum; assembly: GCF_901001135.1. NCBI lineage: Eukaryota > Metazoa > Chordata > Amphibia > Gymnophiona > Rhinatrematidae > Rhinatrema > Rhinatrema bivittatum. The sequence goes on along the minus strand of NC_042623.1, from coordinate 14,398,283 downwards.
GTACATAGGAGTAACTTGTTGGTGTGGCGGTTACTGCCCTTAACAAATAAGCCACAACTCCATCATCGCTCTCTGCTGCAATTGCAGGGAGAAAGGAGGAAAAGGGGAATTAAACACAGACAGCAAATAACTAGGACACTGAATATTGCAGTCTGGGAGAAATAAACATAGGGGTAACTTGTTGATGTGGCTGTTACTGCCCTTATCCAATAAGCCTGATACTCTTGATGCAACTCCAACAGTGCTCTCTGCTTCTACGGTAGAAGGTAACAGGGAATTTGGACTCTAACAGCAACCAACAAGGGCCCTGAGTTTGATGGCCTGGGAAGCTGATGAGCATGGGGGACTTGTGTGGCTTAACAGAAACCACCATAAACCTGCTGGGCAGACTGGAGAGACCGTAGGTGCTTTTCCGACGTCATTTCTATGTTTCTAACTGGTCGCACAAAATGGAAGATATGACGGTAACTTTTAAACAGGCGTGCGGACACACATGTGCGTGCATTCATCGGCTCACACCCAGGGCCAAGACCCTTTTGTAACATACACCCGTATATGGGCGCACGTTATAAAAAGGCCTGACCAGGCGCACACGTGTCCACAATTTTAAGTGGACGCGCGCCTATGCACGCAAAGGCTGCTTCTGTGGTGAAAGTGGAGAGATTTTAAAAGGCACGTGCGCCGATGCCATTACTAGTTTTCCCAGTTCATACCCAGTTTGCCCCTAGTTTAGTAGCCTCCCTTCTCCACTGTTAGCCCCGCCCCTTAAAACCCCGCCAATCTGCCTATTTATTTTATTGCTTGAATGTCGTCCATAACAGAAGTACAGTTATGCAACAGGGGACCCCCAGCGCGCGCCTATGCGTGTAAGTATATACGCGCTAATTTCTATGTGAAATCCAGGAATGCCCACCCCCCTGTACCTTTTTTCACACTTTTCACTTGTGCGCATAGCAGGAGTCACGCACGCTCACAGGCAACTTTGAAAATCCGCTCGGCATGCACCAGCCCGACATATTTGCATGTCTCCCGGTTTTGGCGTGCGCCAGGCTTTTAAAATGCACCTTAAGAGCGTACTCTTGATGTTTACAAAAGGACATATTTGCGGCTGCAGGTGCTACTTCAGCTGCTTTTATGCGCGAAACCCCTTGGAAAATTTACTTCTTCAAGTGAAGGGAGTGCAGTTTGATGGTCAAAGAAGTGGAAAAAATGTCGATGTTTGGACTTTTCCCTCTCCAGTAGGAGAAAATATTACCCTTAAAGGTAGATTTAAAAAAAAACAAACGCGTGGGTGTCCACGTGTGCTCGGTTCCCGGCACGCGCGCATGTTATAAAATCTGATTTTGTACAAGCGCGTGCGTGTGCGCATGGGTGACCGGTCGCGCGCGTAGGGGAGGGGAATTTTTGCAAAATATGCGCAGTGCCGCGAGTAGGCCTTTCCCAGTTCCCTATCCCCCTAATTACCCTTCCTACCTCTTTCCCTCTCCTCCCCGACCCCTAACCCCTACCTAGCTAGCCCAAATTTGTTTCATTACTTACTGCTCCTTCTGAGCAGAAGTAACTTTGGCGTGCTGGCCGGCTGCCGGCGCGTGCTTTCCCGGGACAAGGCCTAATGGCCATTGTCATGGTTGGCCCCCTGCTCCGCCCCTCCCTGCACAGACCCCACCCCACTTCTGCGTGACCTGGGAGATACGCGCGTGGCTGGACCATTTCTAAAATGCGCTAGACACGTGCACAGCTCGGCCACACGCGTTTCTCCCGGCTTTTACACGCGTGGGCTTTTTAAAATTCGGGCTTTAGCCTCTGTGCCTAGTCCAGTGCACCATCTACCCAACCAACCATTCTCTTAGTTTTGAACCCACAGAGGCTGGGTGCCAGGAGCGCAGAAAACACCCCTGCAGGTCCATTCCCTTTGAAAATGACCCCCAGCGAAAGTTCTCACACAATCTGGGGTGGATACATTTTTTTCCCCCCTTTCCCCAACATCTGCTCCCTTTCTCTTCCCCCACGAACCTCGCATCTCCCCTTTCCATCCTCCTTCCCTCCCCCAGAGCCATACAGTCTCAAGTTTCCCACAGAACGCACCGGGGAAGGGACAGGATTCATGGCTTCCCCATGGCAGTAACAGAGCTGTCAAAGGGGTTATGTGCACGTGTCCAAGAAACGTCATATCCAGCCCCTGTGACGGATAAAGCACAGGAGGGAGAGCTTTACTCGTGAACTGAGGCTGGGGCAGGAGATGCAGGAGGAGGGGGATGAATTACCAAGAGCAATTATAGAATCTGAAGCCTGATTCTAGCAATTTATCCAACCTAAATTATCTTGCCGGGGAAGCTGAGATTAAGCTGGAGGGAGAAAGAAGGGGATGAAACCTTTTGCCAATCTAAAAGAGAAATCTTAATGATGTTTTCGCCGGTTCACAATGTCTGAAAGAGACAAGTGTAAATAGTTTGCATTGTACGCATCTCACTCTGCTAATTTCAGGGAGGTTAATGACTTGACCACTAGGCGATAGGTAGGAGACAAGGGCAAACCAGCCTAAGACAGCGGAGAAGCTCAGAGGCTTCCACAGAGCAAAACTTATAAGTATCAAAGGGCGTTCAGCCAATCAGATCCATGAACCTCCTGAGCATCCCATGCATTCCTAGTATTCAAAACCGCATGCCCAGTGCCGAGAGCCCTAACCTCCCATGGTGGAAGCTTATTTCAATGAATTTTTAATGCACCAAATAAAGAAATAAAGCACCTACTGATAACATTTTTTATTGTTTGATAAGCAATTTCTATGGGATGCAAGTAATGCAACGTTATCGGATTTTCTAAGTTTCATCCGGGTGTAGAACCAATCTCCTTGACATTGCCCCAACTTTTGCAGGACCTATTTAGGTTGCAAGGTTAAAGCTTGGGTTGGATCTCAAACGATCAGAATTCCTCACTAACACGTTCCCAGATAAAGATATTCTACAAGCAATGCTCAGGTCACCCAGGGGGGGCTTTTAAAACTGCCCACGGGAGGTGCAAGGTCTGAGGGTGCTTTTTGCCAGGGCATTTCTCTTTTAAAATTATCCCGGGAAACCTATTTGTGTGGGTAGTTTTTCCAAGAAAAATTATGTGCTTACTTTTGAAAATTTACAAGAATACACAAGAAGCAACCTCGCCCCCCATCCCCCTGATAATGCCCCCCCCCCCACCCACTGCAGTAAAAATTTGTGCATAGATGCCTAGGGGCATACATTTTCTACATATAGGGCAGGCAATTTTTTAAAAGCCCATTTCTGTGGCTAAAGCACCCTTTTACCCCCAGAAATGACTGAAAATGACCCTCTCAATGGACTCTCCATTCGCTTTTCAGAGACACCACAAAATTCTGCAATGTCTTAGCATGTGCTTAAAGTCAAGGGTTCACCCCGTCAGTCCAGGCTGACGTTTTCTGCTTTTCTAAGGAGAACTTACATCTAACAGCTGTAAAGGCTATTAACCATAATAAAGCTTTGTTTGACTTCCCAAAGCAAACATTGGAAAAGAACAATTCCTCCAATAATATTTTCATCAGTTCAAATCTCAGATAGCCTGTATCGACCTGGTGCTTCATAGCCTCCAGTCCTTGTTTGCTATTCCTTCCACTTACAAGCTAGTCACAATATATATAGTCTTGGCAAGAGAAATAGCTCATAGACCCCTTCCTGCTCACTGGCCAACAGCCAGCTTGCTAAATTATTTTATTGAACATTTTTTCAGCTGTGCAGCATATTCTTGCTCACTGAAAACACTGACTCTGACTTATTAGCAAATTGGAAGATCCGTGCATTGCGTTAAGCAGTGTGTAACACCATCCAAGTTCGTCTTCTGAGATGTAGGCAATCTGTGCGGTTGCACCGGTGCTCCATGCCTGAGGGGGCATTGCTGGACTGCCGGCGTCCTTGCACTGCAGTCTGCAGGCTGCCATATTCAGACAATCCAATGGGAGCCCGGTGCTGCTTCCTCTAGATGGGCGGAAGCAGAGCGCAGGTGCAGAATGCAACGCCTGCGGAACGCGGGGAGCGCGTGCAGGAGGCAGAGGTGCTCTGCCACAACTGGAGCGGAAGCAGGAAGCGCTTAGGTTCCGTAAAGGAACAGCTACCGCTGAAGCAGGAAGTAACCCACTGAAGCAGGAACACTCAGGCCCTAGGCTAGAGGAGAGGCTTGGAGGCTCTTCTTTCTGTGAGGATCAGCCTGCTGGGAGGGAGGGAGACACAGAAAGAAGTTTACTGCGGGGAAGAGGTCAGGGGAGACAGAGGGAGGGGGATACTGGTGCTGGACAGGGGATTGGTTGGGAAGAGTGTGGGGGGGGGGTGGGGGGGGGGGAGGGAAGAGAGCAGGGGATGCTGGGAACCTTGGGCAGGAGGAGGGGAAAAGAGAGAGGATCCAGAATACTATTGGGCAGAGAGTAGGGCAGAGGAGATGGAGGGGGTGGGGAAGTTGGGAAAAAGAGAGAGGATCAGGGGGACTTATTGATGCTGGGTAGAAGGCGGGGAAGAGAGCGAGTGGAAGATGATGGGAGCGCATAGGCAGGAAGAAAGAGAGGGGAGAGAGGGGCTGTGGGATACTGACGATGGGCAGAGAGTGGAGAAGAGAGAGAGAGAGAAGGGATGCTGGGCAGAGGGTGGAGTGTGAGTCAGGAGGAGAAAGTAGAGGAAGAGGGGCAGTCGATGTTGTGTTGAGGCTGCCAAGCCTCCATCATTCTTATGTTGAAGCTGCTGTCACTGTTGTTCCTGTGGGGGGGAGTGGGAAATGGATAATACTTGCATTTTTCATGGGGAGGGAGGTGCCAAATTCAGTTTTCAGGGCACTGGTAGGTCCAGAGCCGACCCTTACACCACCATCCTCCCTGACGCCTCAGCTCACAACCTTTGTCTTGAGTCCTCCTCATTGTTTTTTGTACAATATGAACAAAATCCACCACTTCCTTTCTGAATATACTATCTACTCTCTTGCCACCTCCCACTTGGACTACAGAAACCTCCCCCTCATCGGTCCTCTTTCTCCCCTACAGTCTATCTGAAATTCAGCCTCACTGAAACTCTTCTGCTCGCGAGCACTGATAAATTTCAAGGCGGGTTCGATACCGGGCAAAGCTACTTTTTAATGTTTCTAGATATCTCAGTGGCCTTTGACACATCAGATCATGAGATCATGCTATCTAGACTAATATCCTCGATTGTCTCCTGTGGACATATGTTATTCAATTTTTTTTAATTATATTTTTATTTATGCAAATGATCATATATGATACAAGAAAATTCTTGCGCAGTAAAGGAAAAGAAGAATATAGATTAAACATTACAAATCATATAGAATTCTTACAGGTCCAATAGTCCACAAAGAGGATTCCTTTACTCAATTCAGAGAAAAGTTTTCCAAAGGAAAAAAGCAGTGAACAAATTTATTTATTTATTTATTTATTTATTTATTTATTTATTTATTTATTTAACTTCTTTTACTATACCCATACTCAAGACCAGGTCTTATCGTACCGGTTTACAATAGAACAGGGGGAAACCGATTAACATCTAGGTAGAAGGTAAAGTTACATTAAACAGGGAGCGTAAAACATGGGAGATGGAAGACAGGGCAGAATTTAAACTATAGCAACTGAAGAGTGATAAATATAATCAACAGAAACAATATATTAGTAATACATAAACAGAGATTTATCCTAGGTGGTTATTAACATGGTATGTCCAGTGGGAGGAGGAGAATACAATAAGGAAACTCATACGACTATAGAGGAAAGTCGGGGGTAGAAGGATCCACCAGCACAGCCTGCGGAGTCATTTTATCACTAAGAAACATTTTTATGAGGCATTTACAAGGGACTTTTAGAAGAAAAAGAGCCCCTATCTGTAAGACTCTAGGTCTCCACAGTAAGAACGGTTTCCTTTTCTTCTAGGTTTGTCTAGAGATGTCCGGATATGAACAAAGGATTCCCATCAGTGTTTGAAATATCTGGATAGGCTTCCGAGACAAATGGAACCAGCTTCAGTGAGAGCAGATCCTGATGTTTCCAGCAATTCCGAAATGTCCTTTATTCAAGAGCGGAAAGGAATAGGGGGGAGGTACGAACACCAACGGGTGAGCATGAAGAGGTTTTTGCATATGGTGTGGGGGTTGGGGCTTAGGCTGGAGAGCTCCAACTGCTTTGAAAGAAAGAGTTGAACGGAAATAAAACCAGGAGAGCAGATACTTATGTGATGGTGACAAATGTTCGATGTATAACATGGAATGTAGATGGCATAGGATCAAGGACAAAGCACTGTAGTGTTACAAACATTGCAAAGATGGAGAACTCAAATAGGATTAATTCAAGAAATGCAATTGAACATAAAAACTTATGCAGGCAATGGGTGGGAAATATTTATTCATGACCGTCAGAGCTAAAAAAGCAGGAGTAGCTATCCTGGTTGGAAGAACATAGAAATATAGAAACATAGAAATGATGGCAGAAAAGGGATCAACGGTCCATCCAGTCTGCCCAGCAAGCTTCCTATGGTGGTATCTGCCGCACCGTGGAGGTTATCCCCATGTATCAGTCAGTGCCACTTGACGTGCGTTGCTTATGGACTTGGCTGTAGAAGCAGCTCTGTGTTTTTCCCTAACGTCTGCACATCAGCACTCCAGACTGTAAAAAAAAGTCATGGCTCATGTTGGTTTTCTCTGAATCCAAATTTCTTTTTCCCTCCACTCCCATCCCCCTCCGTTGAAGCAGAGAGCGATGGTGCAGTTGCATCAAAAGCGTCAAAGCTTATTGGTTAAGGGTAGTAATCCCCTGTGCCTTTGGTTAAGGGCAGTAACTGCTGCTCTGTGCCGGTTACTCCCATGCTGATCAGTTCCCCAGACCGTAAAAGTCAGAGCCCTCATTGGTTGCTGTCAGAACCAACTCCCATTTTCCCTCTGCCATTGAAGCGGAGATCAATGTTGGAGTTGCATCAAAAGTATCCAGGCTGATCGATTAAGGGCAGTAACCGCCGGACCAGCAAGTTACCCCCGTGCACGCTTTCTTCTTTTTCTTTTGGATGTGGATGTAGAAGCAGTCCTGAGATTTTTCCTTTATGTCTGCATATCAGTATCCCAGACCACGGACGTCGGGGCCCTCGGTTGTTATCCGAATCCAATTCCTCTTTTCCCCAAGTCATCTAAGTGGGGAGCAATGTTGCAGTCGCATTAAATATACAATCTCACTTCTCAAGACACGCTAGGGATATATCATTAACTCACACATTATGAATTTGTGTTGGTGACCATTATACATTGCAGGGCAGTCACAATTGAGTTTGTGTTTCAAAATCCCTTAAATGTGCTCAAAGTTGTAATCATCAGTCATATAACAACTTATGAGTTGCCATATTTCTCAAATGTAAGTCCAAATATTTTTTTAAAGCATTTTTTCTTTTGCTCATAAAATTTAAATGATCTTTGCAACATCACATCATTTTATAATAAATTCTACACTTATCTGAATACTTAACTTCCAGGAAAATGAAACAGTTTCCAAGAGGACCAGTGAGTAGAACATCCGAGGTTTATTTTACAAAGTCCTTCTTCCAACCAACATTGCAATGTTTCAGAAAAGACTTCCTTCGTCAAGGGTCATGTTAAATCACACCGTCCCCATTAATACATTCCCAGGCTGTAAAGAATATATAAAAAGTGCCTAATTATGCAACTCATAAGAACATGCCATACTGGGTCAGACCAAGGGTCCATCAAGCCCAGCATCCTGTCTCCAACAGTGGCCAATCCAGGCCATAAGAACCTGGCAAGTACCCAAAAACTAAGTCTATTCCATGTTACCGTTGCTAGTAATAGCAGTGGCTATTTTCTAAGTCAACTTAATTAATAGCAGGTAATGGACTTCTCCTCCAAGAACTTATCCAATCCTTTTTTAAACCCAGCTACACTAACTGCACTAACCACATCCTCTGGCAACAAATTCCAGAGTTTATTTGTGCATTGAGTAAAAAAGAACTTTCTCAGATTAGTTTTAAATGTGCCCCATGCTAACTTCGTGGTCGAGGCCTCTGGACCAGCCCCTGGGTCGGGTGATGGCGCGCGCAGATTTACATATTCTTTTAGCAGGCGTAAATCTGCCAACAAAGGTAAGGGGGGGTTTAGATAGGGCCGGGGGGGTGGGTTAGGTAGGGGTGGGGGGGGGAGGGCGAAGGAAAGTTCCCTCCGAGGCCGCTCCGAAATCGGAGCGGCCTCGGAGGGAACAGGCAGCGCGTGCTGGGCTCGGCGCGTGCAGGTTGCACAAATGTGCACCCCCTTGCGTGCGCCGACCCCGGATTTTATAAGATATGCACGGCTACGCGCGTATCTTATAAAATCCAGCGTACTTTTGTTCGCGCCTGGTGCGCGAACAAAAGTACGCGATTGCGTAAATTTTTAAAATCTACCCCTTAGTGTTGAATCATCGCTTGATCACTAACCCTGCTTTGGATCACTCTACTGTAATTCCGCCATTGTGCTATTACAAAAGTTGCAATTCTTACAAGGGTCAAGTCTTGTGTTCGCTCTCTGAGAAACTTGGGGGGGTCTGGTGAAGACCTGATGTAAGCTTAAAACATGCCAGCATTGTCAAATGATTTTCTTAATTTTATCAGCCATGTTTGACTTTTTCAAAACACAGTCTCCTCAAATGCTGGTTTCGCCTTGTATTGAAGGAGTATGATCCCAGTCAGAGAAACGTGCACAGAAACGAGCCCTCTTAATTGATTTTCTTGGGTATCCTCTAGATCGAAGCCTAAGTGCCAGCTCAACAGATTATCATTCAAAATCAGTAGCCTCTGAACTTATCCATCGAAGGCAGATATGTTCAGAGGGTACAAGGTGAAACCAGCATTTGAAGTCACTGCATTTTGAGGAAAGGAAGTCTTTTCTGAAACATTGCAATGTCGGCTGGAAGAAGGACTTTGTAAAATAAACCTTGGTTGCTCTACTCACTGGTCCTCTTGGAAACTGTTTCATTTTCCCAGAGGTTAAGCATTCAAATAAGTGCAGAATTTATTACAACATGCTTTGATGCTGCAAAGATCATGTAAATATTATGTGCAAAAGAAGAAATGCTTTAAAAATACTTGGACTCTCATTTGAGAAATATGGCAACTCATTAGTTGTTAGATGACCTATGATTACAACTTTGAGCATGTTTAAGGGATTTTGAAACACGAACTCAGTTGTGACTGCCCTGTGCTGTATGATGGTTGAGAGCATGGTCACCAACACAAATTCATGATATGTGAGTTAATGATATATCCCTAACATTTCGTGAGAAGTGAGATTGTGTATATTGTGCTTTTTAAAACATTCTTACACTTTTTGGGTTTGTTTTTCTGGCAGTTGCATTAAAAGCATTAAAGCTAAGGGCAGTAACCGCTGTACCAATCAGTGCCAGTGCCGGTGCAAGGGTCCACAGCCACCCTAGGTGGTGACATCACCATGTCACGTGGTGTTCTCTCTCTCTCGCTCTCTCTCACCCACCCCGAACTGTCAAATAACACACCTCCATCCTTTCTGCCCGATATCTCCCTCTCTCTGTGCGATGCTGCCACTCTCACCCGTCCTGCATGCATTTGAAAAAGGGCACCCTTGCATCCCCTAAAGCACCCCACCCACTTCCGGTATCCTAGGCAATCGCCTAGTCATGCCTAATACTTGATACCAGCAAGTTGCCCCCTGCACGCTTATCTTATTTCCGTCCTCCAGCCTTTAGAGATCCACAATGTTTATCCCATGCCCCTTTGAATTCTTTGACTATTTTCATCTTCACCTCCTCCGAAGAAAGGGCATTCCAAGCATTCACCACAATCTCCCTGAAGAAATATTTCCTGATGTTGGCTCTGAGTCATCCCTTCTGGAGTTTCTTTTCGTGATCCCTAGTTCTATTGTTTTCTTTCCAATGGAAAAGGTTTGAAGTCTGTACATTATTCAGACTTTTAGGTATCTGAAGATCTGTATCATATCTTCCCTGCACCTCTTCTCTTCTAGTTCCTTTTCAAGACACTAAAGTCATTTCTGATAAGGAGGGATGATATTTAATAGAGGAGGGGACCCTCTTCAGGAAGCCAGTGGTATTAGGGAAGTTTATGTCCCAAACAGTTATGAGATCACTATTTTGTTCATTTTGCTCAGATGTTACTCCTGCACACTACATCCGCATTGATACTGAAAGAGGATCTCAAGTGTGTCATGAACACTCAATTGCATAGCTCTTCTGATGCTAAAGCCACTTCAGAGAATACGGGAGAGGGCGTGGGCTGTTTGTATCAAAATGTGGATTTGGTAGACGCATAGAGGTCTTTACATCCATTAGCAAAGGAATTCACTCGTGTCACATGCACATAACACACAATCCAGAACTGATTATCTCTTGTTAGACCAAGAAACTTTCTCTAGGGTTTTAGAATAAAAAATTGGTCCTTTGGTTATTTCACACCATGCACTGGTATGGATAGATGTAGAGAATTATTATTGCTCTGCATATGACTCGGGCTTTTAGTGGTTTCCACTCCAGTTTTGTGTCTGCACCTGACTATTTATACTTTATGGGCTGCGTTTGTGACTGAGGTGAGGTGGTTTGCTAGCTGGGAAGCCGCCTCGTACCTGATGGGTTGAAGGTTTTCTTATTTCGGTAGAGGCTGAGAATCCAAGTTGAAGGGGCTCCTTGGTGCTAAAAACGATGACGCTTACGCCCGTTGGATACTGAAAGGCCTGCAGCAAGTGGTGGTGGGGATTTGATTGCTGTGTCAAGGAGCTCCAAGGACAAGGAGGACCCTCCTTACCCCACCCCATCCTGCCCCATGGCCCTCGTTGCTCTCGATAACTTGTAATGTGGCCCCAGCACAAAACATTTTGCCCACTCCTGCTTTAAGGAAGCATTTATCTAAATGTTGGGATGATTATTTGCAGCATAATATGAAACATCTGACTTCCCCTATATTGTTTTGGGAAACAGCTAAGGTAGTTCGGAAGGGGGACATCATTTCATATGTCATAGCAAAGTGAAAAACTATGATATAGTTATATTAGCACTGGAAAATAACTATATCATGACAAGCAGTGGTTCGACCGAGACAGAGGCAGGGGAAGGAGAGAGCAATTCCTTGATACACAAATGGCTCTTAACACATTACTTCATCAAAGGGAGAAAAAAGGTATTATGTATTGCCAACACAAATTCTTCCGGTTTGGTAAAAGGTGGGTAGGTCCCTAGCCAACCTAACGAAAAGTTGAGCAGGTGTCAGACATTTAACCACAATATAAACAACAATTTTGCTGACGTCCATTTTCTGAACCCGTGGCTGTCAGCGGGTTTGACAGCCGATGCCGGTAAAATTAAGCATCAGCTGTCAAACCCACTGTCAGCCGTCACTTCTGCCAATAAGAGTTGCGTCCGTTGGTCCCCGGTGGGGACCTGGCTGTCATGGCCAGTGTCTCGCGGAGGTCTCACTGCTGATATGCATGCCCACTACACCATCGTTACCTGGCTTATCTCCACAATATGCCTCCTTCCAGGATGTCTTCTCTAAACAAGCAGCAGATGTACTCCCTCCGCACAGAGTTTTTGACTGTGCTATAAACCTTCAAAAAGGATTCATAAGACCCTCCATATCCCCAGATTCTTTTTTGTAGGGAAAAAGGATGGCACCTTACGTCCCTGCATTGACTACAGAGGTCTGAATGAAATTACCATCAAGGACCGGTATCCCCTGTCCTTGATTTCTGAACTATTTGACAGACTCAAGGGAGCCAAGATATTTTCTAAACTGGATCTCAAAGGAGCTTACAATTTGGTGCGCATTCGTGAAGGAGACAAATGGAAGACAGCTTTTAACACCCGCGATGGACACTTCGAATATCTCATCATGCTCTTCAGATTAAGTAACGCACCTGCAGCCTTTCAAAATATGATGAACGACATCTTACGGGACTTACTATATCAATGTGTAGTAGTATATCTTGATGATATTCTGATCTCCCTGTTAACATATACTTTCAAACCTGCTTTTCAAATGTGAACCAGTATGATGTCCCTACTAATACTGGTATATAAAAGTCTTTAAATAAATAAATAAATAAATAAAAATCTTCTCACAAGATCTACAAACACATTAAGAGGACGTCAAGAAGGTTCTAAGATGCCTGCGGGAATATCACTTATACGCAAAACTAGAAAACTGCGAGTTCCACAAGGAGTCTGTACCCTTCCTGGGCTACATTGTTTCTAAAAATGGGTTTCAGATGGACCCTAAGAAATTAGAAAGTATCCGGGATTGGCCCCAATCTACAGGCCTGAAGGCACTGTGCAGCTTCTCGGGCTTCACGAACTACTACCGTTCCTTTATTAAGAACTACTCATCATTGACAGTTCCTCTCACTGCTATGACCAGAAAGGGAGCCAATCCCGCCAACTGGTCGCCTGAAGCCATATCAGCCTTTTTGAATCTCAAGGAGGCTTTTCAAAAGAAGCCATGCCTCCATCATCCAGACCCGCATCGCCCATTAATCGTCGAGGTCGACGCATTGGATGTCAGCGTGGGAGTGGTTTTGAGCCAGTACAGCGAATCCAATGTGCTCCATCCCTGCTCCTTCTTCTCAAGGCGATTCTCGCCTGACGAAAGAAATTATGGGATCGGAGACAAAGAGTTACTCGCAATCAAGCTAGCCTTTGAGGAATGGCGTCCTTGGCTAGAAGGTGCACAACACCAGACTGTAGTGTACACCGATCACAAGAACTTGGAGTATCTTAGACATGCTCAATGACTCTATCACCGTCAAGCAAGATGGTCACTCTTCTTTAACCGATTTGATTTCCTCTTGAAATACCGTCTGGGAGAGAAGAACACTCAGGCTGATGCCCTGTCATGATCCTTCTCACCTCAGGATGTGCCTGACAAACCCCGTCATATCATTGACTCCGAGAGAGTGGTTATTGTAGCCACTCATGTCATACCCGCCGGGAAGATGGTTGTGGCTAGAAATCAAAGGAAGAAACTGTTGAAGTGGGCACACGATTTCCGCCTAGCTGGCCATCCTGTACAGAGTCGCACTTTGGCTATGTTACAGCAATATTACTGGTGGCCAACCATGAAAAAGGATGTACAAGCTTATGTGGGTTCCTGCGCTGTCTGCGCCAAGCAAACGCCGCCAGCCAGACGTCCATGGGGTTTGCTATAACCCCTGCCAGCACCGGATGAACCCTGGACACATATAGCAACCGATTTTGTGGTAGACTTATCACTCTCCAACAGAAACAATATCATTTGGGTCCCCGTTGACCGCTTCTCCAAGATGGCACATTTCATAGCTTTACCAGAATTACCTTCTGTTGTGGAGTTAGCGAAGCTCTTCATCAATCATATCGTCCGCCTTCATGGAATGCCTAAGTATATTCTGTCCGACAAAGGAGTACAATTCACTGCCAAATTTTGGAGAGCCTTATGTCAAAAATTTGATATCTCCTTGGACTTGACCTCCGCTTACCACCCTCAGTCTAATGGTCAGACTGAAAGAATGAACAGAACACTTAAATAGTTTCTATGGTCCTACTTTAACTCAAGACATAGTGACTGGCAGAACTGCTGCCTTGGGTAGAATTTGCTATAAATTCGCATCCCGCTACATCTACAGGGCCTTCTCCCTTCCAACTCATCTATGGACGACAACCGCTTCCTCTTCTGCCAATTCCTTTATCAGTGGCTTCTCCTGTCGCACAGGCCACTGCAGCAGAGCTATCTCAGCTTTGGAAGCAAACGAAGGACCTGCTCCTCAAAGCAGGACAGAAAGCAAAAAAGATCTACAATGCTCACCATCGAGAGGCACCTCAATTTCAGCCTGGAGACAAAGTCTGGCTGAGTACCAAGTTCCTCCGTCTTAAACTACCTTTAGCACGCTTTGCGCCTTGCTATGTAGGACCTTTTGCTATCCTTCGGTGCTTGGGAAATCTGACGTACAGTCTAAAACTACCTCCATCTATGAGAATACACAACGCTTTTCATGTCTCTCTGTTAAAACCCTTGATGCTCTCAGAGTTCTCCAAGAAGACCCCAGAACTCACAAATCTAGACACGGAGGACGACATTGAATATGCCATATATGACATCTTGGATGTCCGTAAGAGAGGCAAGATGTGGGAATACCTCATCTCCTGGGAGGGCTATGGACCAGAAGAAAACTCATGGGAACCTCTGGCCAACATCATGGATAAAGACATGTTACGTCAATTTCATCTCGCACATCCTCGAAAACCCAGACCACCAGGAAGAGGTCCTGGAGCAGGCCCTTTGAAGGGGGTACTGTTGCATCCGTCGGTCGTAGACGGCTGCGACCGCTCTGCCTCACCTCTCTTCTACCCTTTTCCTCCTCCCTGGGAAGGATGGCTGTCTCTGGTGCTGATTTCCGAAACCCTCGGCGTCTCTGACACAGCATGGGCATCCCTGTCCACCATGCTTCTTCCTGAGGCCTCCTAGGCATGCGCGCATGCCACCTACACTTTTGAATATGTCATGGCAGGAACCTCGGGGGCATCCCCACCGCATGATGTCAGTACCTCCGTGTATTTAAACCTCCGCTCCGCTATAGCCCAATGAGTTAGCAAGGACTTCGGTTTTGCTACTCTAACCGCTTCTAAGTTGCTCACTTGGATTCCTCTCTACCCTCCGGGGTAACTCGCTCCTACGGAAGCTCTGGGTACCCGCTCCTCAGGGGTCTCTTTCTTCTATCTTCCCTTCAGGGTTCAACACCTAACCTAGGACACCCGCTCCTCGGGGGTCCTATCTACTTTCCTTCCAGGATCCTTCGGTGCTCCTAGGTACTCACTCCTCAAGGGCCTAGCATGCTCAGGGAATCCTGCACCTCGGACCTCGGTTCCCTCTCTCCATTCTTCTACCAAGGAAGTTACCAGCACTGCCACTCTGTGAGTAATCGCTACGCTCCAGCTCTCCTTATTCCACCCTTTAGGTTCGGCTTATCCCATGCTGCGGAACACTACGAACCTTGCTACATCTGGGTGAGACCATCATCTATAGAGACTGTCTGAGCTTACTGTGATATCGCTGGCCTACAGTACTATCCCTTCCTTGAAGCAAGATTGAACTTACATCAGCAGTACAATAAAGCTTTCTTCCCTCAGTGTCTGCTTACTAGAATCTAGCCTATCGCTGTGGTTCACCACAGGGCCCCTCCCCATGGGAGGAGCCATCACCACTTTGACCAAGAGTCCACAATATGCCACAAACCCAACAATAAGGAGGTGCTAGGGACGCGCTAGTGTCCCTAGCGCCTCCTTATTAGCGCGGGGCCCTCATTTGCATAGTGAATCGCATGCTCAGGAGAGTGGCCTGGGCGCGCATCGGTAGAGCGGGCACTCGCCTCGGAGCGCCGGCTCTCCCACGCACTTTACTGCATCGGCCCGTTTGTGAGACGTATGTAGAGAAAATGGAACTAAGAGGAAAAAGAAAATCTTTTTACATATGTGGGAAATGTATTTGCCCTCAATCTCGCATAAGGCTAGAATTGCTGTAATGTAAGAAGTGGGTAATGAGAGATTGAGGTGTGTACCTGGAATGGGCTGCTGGGAGTGGGGTGGAAAGGGGGAGGGAAAGGTTTTTTGCATTGTTTAAAATGATGAGCTCTGTTGCATATAAGGGCATTGGAAAGAGTTAACCAATGAACCTGATCCTGTTTGCACGTTTTGTTACTATGGATGTTATCATTGAAAATAAAAGATATTTAAACATAAATCTTAGTTTCCAGGCACTGACCCATTCCTCAAGCTTCGCTAGATCCCTTCTCATGTTTTCCATACCTTCCTGCCCTGGCTGTCTTCTGTCTCTCCCTTCAGTGTCTCCTCATCTACTCCTCTCCCCATGTCTCTGCCTACTGCCCTCTCTGTCCTTATCTCCGCTTCCATCTATCCCTCCCTGTTGATTCTGCTGGGTGCTGGATGTGTGACCTCTGTTTATGAATTCCGTATTTCGGTACACCATGGCTCAGTTTATAGAGAACTTTACATAAAGATGCAATAAAGTAGAATAAATCAAACCAGGGGAGAGGAGAACGTGAGGTATTCCAAGTGAAGAAAAGTCCCACCTGCCGGTGAAGATGCAAAATCTGTAAGAGCAGTGTCTGACGGCAGCCTGTCTGTGTATCCCTACCCCACCTGCAGATCTTAGGTATGTAAACTGGCAGGATAAAACGGCATCAGAACAATACGTCTTTGTGAATTCTTGCTGTGGTAATTGTCCATGAGAAAAAACACCCAATGACAGAATGATGGCAGGTACACCCTCAGGAATTGAAATAGAAAAGAAGAATACGATTCATCTCTAAAACACTGTGTTAGCATCAGGAATTCCAGCATTATGGCCGTTATAGCAACCAGAACTCAACACTTTTGACACTGTCATGACAACACAAATGACTATACAAATGGGAAAGCCTTAATGACATGTCTGCTGTAATGAAGTCTTTGGAAATGCACGGCTTCTCTTTTATGAAGTAAAACATGAAAATCTTGTTTTGCAGTAGGGCTGCTAACCTTCCCCACACCTTCTCTCTCTCTCTCACACACACACACATGCATGAAACTCTACCACACCAACCTGTGGTTTAGGACAATATGTTATATAGCATCATTGTATACGGCGCACTATACAATAACCATATGGTTGCACTGCCTCTGTCACATAGATCTTATAATAAAGGTTTTAAGGGTGGCTGATTCAGTGCTTTGACCATGGTCATGAAGCGAATGATAGGAGAAACAACTCCAGATTTCACAGTTCTCTGTTCTAACCACTAGGATGCACTCCAGGCTTCATCTCTCTCTAATTTCAAAGCTCACCTGAAGAACAATTTCTTGAGAGAGGCAATTCAGTAGTCTGTGGCTCTCCATAATGCCATTCCTTTAGCTGAGCCCATTCTCATAGCTTTCGTGCAGAGATGGTCAAGTTAAGCAAGTGCACACCCTGCAGAATCCTGAGGAATAACCAGCATTCAGCTCGTACTTCTCCTATTCATGCTCCTTGTCACCTTGGGCAAGACTTCACCCTCCATTAATTCAGGCATAAGTTTTTCAAATGCATGCAAAGCAGTTAATGCATAAATAATCCTATGCTAATAAAATAAGGCGGCTTGCCAAAAAAAAAAGGAGGATTCGCGTTATTTTAACGAAAATCATGGAAGTGTACATATTTTACCACAGGAGCACTGGGATGCTAGCACTCAACCTGATGTTTCCGCAGCAAAATTTAAAGGGCCAGATGCCCATAACACAAATCCCCCAAAGTGAAAACATTGCCCTGGAGAATTTTGGAAGATGCCTGCTATCACTAGAGGTGACCGAGCAGACCCAAAAAAATTAAAAAAAATATACAAAATAATTACGCAGCAACAACCTGACTCCATCTAAAACTCTTCCCCTTTCCAAAATGATCACCTCCCCTGATTCTAACCCTCCCGCCAGTTCCTTCCCTCCCCCCTTAGGTTAAAATAAGGTCCCTGATAGTCTAGTGGCCCATCCCCCGTCCCCTTGACCCCCTCCATACTTTGAGAAGACATCCATAGTAATGGCCCTGGGACATCCCCTAGGCTCTGGGCCGCCAGTAGACCCCAGGGAAGAGCTATGGAAAGGGGAGAGCGGGGGGATTGGAGGCCTTGGGGAAAGAGGAGGAGCCAGGAGGGTTAGAACCGGGGAAGATGATAATTTTGGATAGAGGAGGGATTTGGGAAAGGGGGCAGGTCATGGCTGCATGATTATGTTTAATATTATTTTAAAGCTTTTGGCTTGCTGTGCCGCCTTTAGAGGCAGTGGGGAATTGGGCAGGGGTCTTCCAAGACCCCCGGAGTAATTTTTTCACTTTGGGAGGGGGGTGTTTTGGGGCCAGGGGTGAATTGGGACGCCATCACGCATTCCTTTCACGTTCCGCGGGATATTTTTTATTGCGGGGTTTTTTTTTTTCACTATAAAAAAATATCACCGTGAAACCACAGCAATACTGCCCCAGGGAGGGGCAAAATATTGAAGGAACACGCCCCCCCCCCCTAGAAATGTTGCCCTCCTGGGTAAAATATCGTGGCTTGATAAATGACCTCCCTTGGATTGTAAGGCCTCTGGGTTCGGGGAAATGCTTTCTGTACCCCTGAATGTAACCGGCCTTGAGCCTGCGTTCGCAGAGGCCAAAAAATAATGGAATCCAAATCCTGCTCAGAGTTCGTCGGCTCCATCCATATCAATGAAACCAACCGTTTGTTGCTTCTTGCGGCGGCAGCCCACGCAGCGCTTCTGGAATAAAAGGCCTCATCGACGCCGGGCATCTCCCTTGCCCTGCAGTTCTCCTGCCCTGTGGTGGAGGGACTTCTACCTGCTGTCACCGCGTGACTGACGTTTGATCGTTCACCGTACTGTCGATATGAATCATTTTCGTTTCCACAGAGCCGTGCACGCCAGCGGCAGCGCGCAACAATAAAATAATAAACAGAGGCCACAGGGGTCCAGTGCCCAGAGTTTACGAAAACAATCCAATAAGTATTTTTTTTTTTTTAGTTCGAATCTCAACTTGGCCAGCGATGTTTGTCTGTCACATCCAGCAGCCTGGACAGGGCCTAAATTATGTCTCAGATTAATGTAGTGGGCAGCTGAGAGGTCATACGAATAGCTGTTTTCTCAGGCAGTCATACGACAAAGCTTGAATGGTTCATGAGCAAGCCAGTAAGTGACCTTTCTGATGTCCCGGGGGGGGGGGGGGGGGGGTTGACTTTTCCTTCACCGCTGATTGGGAGATATTGAAAGCTGGCTCCTTGCAGCTCATGACCTCGTCTGCTGGGGGCACAGGGTACAGCTCCTGGAGCCGACGTGGCCATACCAGGCTCTGGGAAAAAGGAAACAAATCTTCCAGGAGACCGGATAATATATTTTTATATAGAGTTGTGACTTTTTTATTTCTTCATTTTGTGATAAAACCAAATTCCCATGAATATTTCCCCCCCCCCCCCAAAAAAAAAACAACCCACAGAATTTACTCGCACTCCCCAACAGAGCAGCATTTTGAAGTATCTGCTCTCTCTCCCCCTTTGGCGAAGTGCAATGTTTGTCTCTTTGCCCATTTCTAATGATTGTTTTCTGCACTTCTGCTTCTATAGAGCTACCAGGCAATGGTGGTGTACAGAGAAGACATAAAAGAGGCAGTGCCTGCTCCGTGGAGCTTACAATCTAGTTGAGACTCCCAGACAAGGCAAATCATTTCTAGTAAATGCATAAGCCTTACAGAAAAATCACGTGTGACTCCCCTCGCCCACCCTCTCTCCAGGGGCCACCTGCAGATTCTGCAGAGCGCTGTCCAACTCAGCGCAGCTCTTGAATCCGGATCCTGCTGCAAGACCCAAGGAGATGACTCTCAGCCTTTTGAAAATAAAACAAAAAACAGTTCATAGTCGTGTTCCGAAACAAAATTAAAGTTTGTGAATCCAAAATAAGATGGCACAAGGAATAATTCTCCCAAATGTAGCAAATGTAGGGCATGAGAAAAGGGGTAAGAAGGTCATAATGACGCTGGAAGAAGAGAAGTCATGTATACCCGCCTGGCAAACATTCCTAGGCAAGGTAGAGTAAGAACATTCATAACAAAATTACAAACTAACAAGCTTAAGAAATTAAACAATAGAATAAAATGACATAAAATGTCCCCTCCTATGTTCTCCCTCTCTTCTCTGCCTTCCCTCTTCCCCCACCACGCCCTTAATTAAACTTTTAACACACAAGATCTGCTCAAATATGAGCTGGAGGACACACGTTGTAATTGTGTTAGGGGGCGCCACTCCCTGCATCCCCCACCAAACCCCCCAGAAATTATGAAATCATAGTGTGCAATACTGTGAAACACTCTGTGAGAATCATCCTTCTTCCTTCCACTCCGATTACAGTTTTCACTGCGCGCCAAGCTCCGGAGGCTGAAAATGATACCACTTGGTGAGTTAACAGCTCCCACTGCTTCAATCCACCGCTCTGTTAGCAGATCCACCATTGGTGTCTCCAGATGTTGTATTCAATGAATCCATTCCCTGGCCTTCCATCTGGTTTAGAAAAATCTCTCTGCTTCAGCTGCGGATTCCAAAAAAATGCACATTGTTCTTACATAGAAACATAGAAATGACGGCAGAAAAGGACCAAATGGTCCATCCAGTCTGCCCAGCAAGCTTATGGGAGCATCAGAAGTATCAGACTTATTGGTTAAGGGTAGAAACAGCCGCAGCAGCAAGTTACCCCCAATCTTATTCGTTTCCCCAGACCTTAAACTTTAGTGTCCTTGTTGGTTGCTGTCTGAGTCTGATTCCCTTTTTTTCCTTTTCCCCTACCGTTAAAGCAGAGAGCAGTATTGGAGCAGAGAGCAATACTGGAGTTGTATCAACAATATGAAGACTTATTGGTTTAGGGCGGTAACCACCACACCAGCAAGTTACCCCCATGCACTTCCTTCTTCATTTCCATTCTCAAGCCTTTAGGGATCCACATTATTTATCCCATGCCCCTTTGAAATCATTCGTTGTTTTTGTCTTCACCGCCTCCTCCGGAAGGGCATTCCAGGCATCCACCACCCTCTCCGTGAAGAAATATTTCCTGATGTTGGTTCTGAGTCGTTCTCCCTGGAATTTCAATTTGTGACCCCTAGTTCTACTGATTTCTTTCCAACGGAGAAGGTTTGTTGATTGTGCATCATTAAGACCTTTCAGGTATCTGAAGGTCTGTATCATAAATCCCCTGCACCTCCTCTCCTCCAGGTTATACATATTTAGGTCCTTCAGCCTCTTCTCATAAGTCATTTGATGGAGACCCCCCCCCCCCCCCATCATTTTTGTCATCCTTCTCTGGACAACCTCCATCCTGTCTCTATCCCTTTTGAGATTCGGTCTCCAGAACTGAACACAGTAATCCAGGGGAGACCTCACCAAGGACCTGTACAAGGGGATTATCACCTCCTTTTTTTACTGGTTATCCCTCTCTATGCCACCCAACATTCTTCTGGTTTTAGCTATTGCCTTGTCATATTGTTTTGACGTCTTCAGATCACTAGACACTATTACTCCAAGGTCCCTCTCTTGCTCCGTGCACAGCAGCCCTTCACCCCATCACATACAGCTCCTTTGGATTACCACACCCCAGTTGCATGATTCTGCACTTCTTGGCATTAAATCCCAGCTGCCGTATCTTCGACCACCGTTCAAGCTTCCTTAAATCATGTCTCATTCTCTCTACTCCTTCCAGCGTATCAACTCTGTTGCAGATCTTAGTATCATATGCACATAGACATACTTTATCTTCTATCCCTTCAGCAATGTCACTCACAAAGATATTGAACAGAACCAGTCCCAACACCGATCCTTGTAGCACTCCATTTAACACCGTTCTCTCTTCAGAGTAGGTTCCATTTACCATCACATGCTGCCTTCTATCCATCAATCAGTTTGTAATCCACTCCAACACCTTGGCGCTCACTGCCAAGCTTCTCATTTTATTCATAAGCCTCCTGTGCAGGACCATATCAAATGCTTTGCTGAAATCCAAATAGAACACATCGAGCGCTTTTCCTCAATCCAATTATTAGGCTCCCAATCAAAAAAATCAATCAGATTTGCTGACAGGACCGTCCCCTGGTGAATCCATGCTGCCTCAGGTCCAGCAATTCTTCTCACTGTAGATAGTTCACCATCCTTTCCTTCAGCAGAGTCTCCATTAATTTTCCCACCACCAAGGTGAGGCTAACTGGTATGTAGTTTCCAGCCTCCTCTCTGCTCCCACTCTTGTGAAGCAGGACCACCACCACCATTCTCCAATCTTGTGGCACCCATTTCCAGGGATCTATTGCACAGGTCCTTCAGTGGACCCGCCAGCACATCTCTGAGCTCCTTCAGTAACCTGGGATGTACCTCATCTTCAGTTTGGCTAGAAATTGGAGGACAAACCAGATTTGATGCTGTACTAATTTTGAATAGATTGGGGCAAAGGCTTTTCGCTGAGTAGAAACAGCCATTGAGTAATCAGAGAAAATTAGCATACATTGCCCTTTGTATTCCAAGGATTGGAGTTGCCTGTACCACCTCACTATCTCTTCTTTATGCCAAACATTTATGAACTTTGCAATTACAGGCCTCGGTCTCCCTTCATTATTACTCCTGGTTCCCAGGTGATGCACGTTTTCCCACAGTTCTGCAAAGTTCAGGGCTTTCGGTAACCACAGTTCCAAAGCGGTTCTCAAATCTTGGTCCTGAATGCTTTCTGGTAACCTATGAACCGTAGATTACTCCGATGAGACCTAATCTTTAGGTCTTCCAATTTAGCCTCTGTCTTTGCTGCCTCTACTTTCACTGCTGCCATTCCCTGCTCTAAAGCGTACACGCATTCATCAACTCCAGTTAGATGCGTTCCCACCTCACCAATGCGTTTAATATTATCTGTTAGCAAATTTTGTATATCATCCAAGCGCATATGTATTTAGTCTAATTTGGCATCAACTGCAGAAATAATCATGGACACAATATCTCCTACCTCTCCCACTACCGTTGCTGATGACTGGGGATTACTGACGTCATCTGCCATCTTATTGACTTGTCAACTTGCCTTTTGTTTTGCAAACTGATTTTGTTGCCATTTGTTCCTTGTTTCAAGTCGCACGGGATTTCTGCGCAATCTTTGTTCGCTATTTGTGCTCCCAGGATTATTAATCTGCTATTATCCGTCATTTAAACAGCTGATAGGGATGTGCAGAGGGACGCCATATGTTGCATTTGGGATTCGTATTCATTGGGGGGCTGATACGTTGCATTCAGCAAGGGGGTCCCCCGATACATTTATACGTTAATTCTTATTCATTTCCTGGCTAAAATTAAATTAACTACAACCCCCCCCCCACCCTCCTGACCTCCCCAAGACTTACCAAAACTCCCTGGTGGTCCAGTGGGGGGTCTGCTGGACCACCAGGGACATAGTGAGGGCAAAAGCTATCAGTGCCATTTTGAATACTGGCAGCCGACGGCCCGAGTGCAGGAGGTTGCTCCCGAACCCCTGCTGGACTTTTGGCAATTCTTGTGGGGGTCAGGAGGGTCCCCCAAGACTTGCCAAAAGTCCCTGGTGGTCCAGTGGTGGTCCAGGAGTGATCTTCTGCACTCGGGCCGTCGGCTGCCAGTAATCAAAATGGCACGATAGCCTTTGCCCTTACTATGTCACAGGGGCTACCGGTGCCATTGGTCAGCCCCTGTCATATGGTAGGAGCACAAGATGGCGCCAGCCATCCATTGCTCCTACCAAGTAGAAGAGGAGATGGACACAGGCAGCGAGTCAGGGAACATGGGCCCTCGAGGAGCGAGTACCGGTTCCTGATAGCGGTAGAGAGGCCCCCGAGGAGCGGGTACCCCGTTAGCAGCAAAGAGTCCAATAGAAGTTGGAGGCAGAGTAGCTGGGTACGGAGAGCGAATCCCATCCATAGGAAACGCCTTGCTAACTCAGAGGCTAGCAATAAACAACAGGCTTAAATATCCGGGCAGCGTGATGTCATCACAGGGGGACGCCCCTGAGGTTCGCGCCAAAGAGGAAATAAGAATGAGGGCGGCACGGCACGCATGCCCTAAGGTACCTGGAGAGCATGGCGGGAGGCAGCGCCCAAGCTGGTCCGGGGATGACGGAGAGGAAGGCAGGCAGACGCCGCAGCAGTCAGACGTCCACAAGGAGCAGGAGGAGTCGCAGAAAAAGAAAGGTAGGCGGAGTGAAGCCGTCGGGCCGCGACGGTTGCAACACATGCTCAACTGATTTTATTAGAGGCCAGAGTTGGATGGATTCTCAAATAATGAACATATTAGAAATTCTGTCCAGGGCCGGTACAACCATTAGGCAGGACTAGGTGACCACCTAGGCAGACATCAGTGAGCAGGGCACCATTTTCAAAAGGAGAAAGAGAAAGAGAGAAGGAGAGAGAGAACTGTAAGGGGCTAACCATAACTCTATATATCTGTTAGGATTCGTGGGTTAGTGGACCCCTGGCCCGAGGTGAGCATTGTTACAGGCTAAGGGGAGGAGTCCCACAGGTCCTCACCATCAGGAGGCGTGGCCAGCAGTAGTAGGACACACAACTGTAGTATAGCGTAGGAGCAGAGTCTCTGGTATGATGACGTAGGGGCTGCCCTGAGGAGCGGGGAAGCATCGAGTCAGTCCTAGCAGCAGTGACCTTGGCTGTCCCGAGGAGCGGGGAGGAGCAGAGTCAGATTAGCAGTAGTAATGGAGACTGCCCCAAGAAGCGGGAAGCCGGAACAGAGTCACTCGAGTATGTCGACACGGCCCGAGGAGCGGGGAGGCATGCAGCAGGTTGCTGATGTAGCGACGTAGACCCTACCCCGAGGAGTGGGGAAGAGCGGAACGAGTCACAGATGTGGAGACTTGGACACTGCCCCGAGGAGCGGGCAAGTGCAGAGCCAGTTGCTAGTGAACAGATGTAGTCACTGGCATGGAAGGGTGGACACTGAACCGAGAAGCGGGGAAGTATGGAGCAAGAGTCTCTGTAAAGTAGTTCCAGGGCGACCCCGGGGAGCGGGGAGGCCAACAGGCAGGACCTCTGGAGAGGCGCAGGAACCACCCCGAGGAGCGGGGCGGTCTGGAGACAAGTCTCCCGAGAAGCGCGCACAGGCCCCCGAGGAGCGGGTACCTGAGCCAGAGTCCAGGAACCAAAGTAGAGATCCAACTGGAACAGACGTCCGGGCAGACAGGCACAAGCACCAGTAGCGAAGGAACTCGTTGCCAAGTCGATTAATGCAGGCCCCGGGCGGTGCTTATCAATCCCGGCTGATGATGTCATCAGTAGGAGACGCCCCTGAGGTTCCCGCCACAGCATCCTTAAAGGTAAACGCAGTGGTGCGCGCGTGCGCCTAGGAAGGCCCCGAGGAGGCATGGAGGTCGGCGACGTCCCGGCCGCCATGAGAAGTCCCCGGGAGATGGGCGGCATGCGTCGGGAGCGGCTGGCCCCAGCCGCGAGCTCGCCCGGAGAGGAGAGCAGGGCAGCGCATGATGTAGGTTGGGTCGAACGCGGGCGGCCGCGGCCGACGGTCGTAACAGTATCTGTCACTCTCAGAGGGCACATTCAGCTCAGGGTGGGTCTGGGGCTGGGCGGTGTGACACTGGTCTGCCCAGGACGCCACAGACCCTCGCGCCAGCCCTGATTCTAGCAAAATATAAGCAATCCGGTAAGGAATGGGAAGTAAGGAAATAAAGGGAAGAAGAAAAACAAACAAACAAACAAACAAGAATAAAGAAAGAATAGAAGAAAGGTCAAAAGATGAAATTAGCTAGGTGCACAAAACAGAGGCTGGAAAATAATATGACTTTTCGAAAGAAAATAATTGAAAAAAATAGACATTTTGGTTTTATTTATTTTATTTATTTAAAATTTTTGTATACCGACATTCGTTAAGAAAACATCACATCGGTTTCCATGAAACATAAACTGGGCAACGGGGCTTTACAATGAAACTGATAAGAGAACTGGGTAGGGGGAGGAGGGGGACAACGAGGGGAAAAACTAAGTAAAAAGATATCTACATTTATTCAAATATACCAGACAGTCTCCGAAGCGCTGGCTGTCACATGATAGGAGCATTAATAGTGCAGCAGACAGAGCCTTAGGGGATGCTCCGGGTCCCTCCAGCCTTCAGGGATTGCCTGGAGATGGGTTGGGGTCCTGGAAGCTGGGGGGGGAGGTTTGGAGGCTGGGACAGGGTCAAGATTTTCAGCGGGGAGTAGTTCTCCACCACCTCTGCAGGGAGGACATTCCGGGCATCCACCCCCTCTTTCCCTGGAAAAAAAAAAAAAAAATGTTTTCCCTACATTGGGTCCTGAGTCTTCCTATCGTCTCCCCTAGTTCTAGAACTTCCTTTCCATTCAAAAAGCTTTGCTCTTTCGGGTATTTAAATATCTGCATCCTCTCCCTCCCCCATGGTATACATACATGCGATTTAACGTTTATTACGATGGTCAGAACTCAGCATACGTACTCTGAAAGTTTCACCTCCAGAATGCAAGCAGCCAGCAGACACTCTCACTCTCTACAGCCAGTAAACTGAGAAGCCTTCCCCTATAGGCTGCGCATACGGAATTACTGAGGGCACAGGCTGCCTCCTTATGAATTCCGGTGCGGTAAAAGTCAAAATGGCAGCGTTAAGATTGTGTGCATGCATGCGTGCGGGAGCATTTTTTAACCGGAAAATTAGACTTGCTTCATGAAATTAATGGAAAAGGCTAGCATGGGAAGGAGGAGAAAAAAAAAGAAAGGAGCGCGCCGGACAAATTAAAGATTTTATCTTAAACCCAAACTAGAGTAATTGGCTAAATTAACTTGTCTTAAAGGGACACGTTCTGAAAAATTATAAAATGAAGAGGGAGATAAAAAAGGAAATTAGGAATGTTAATATGCCACGTTTAACAGCCGGGGAGGAAGGGAAGGGTGGATGGAGAGATCCCACAGCAAAGAAAAGAAACAGATTGCATGCCTGCAGGAGACTAAAACTTGTCCCATTTCACAGATTAAAGGAGAATAGGTGCGTCCCTGTGCTTCAGGGCAGGAGGGCAGTGGCTGATCCGCACTGGCGCAAAGCGGCGTAAGCAGCCATGTCCACGTAAAGACGAACTGCTGTCTAATCATGGGAGTTTTGGGGCCGCAACGGAAGCGTGACTGTGCGCCTAACCAGAAAACCATTTTTTTTTTTTTTACATAGCGCTTTAACATACAATCCGGCTAACAGGAAGAGAGCCATTTTGATTGCTTGGGATGTCGCTAATGATGCTGGCGGGGAAGGAGGGGCAAAGTCCACAGGTGAAAGTCCCCAGCAGCCCCAGATTTTCAAAGGGAAGCTCCATGGTAGAGTTTCCCTTTGAAAATTAGCTTTTTATAGGTCCAAGCTCCCCCGGTCAGTTTCAAAAGTGCGTGTTTTTATGCAGTGATAGGACATGGATGCACTTGAAGGACCGTTGTAAATGTCAATGCAAATCAAAGTCTCTGTAATTCTAGGACAAAGATTTGTCTTCAAAACATCACAGAAATTATTAAAAGGACTAGAAAGAAACTCAGTTTCTTGTAAAAATGTAAAGAGGTGGTGGTATAGAGGTCCGATTTCATTTTATTTTATTATTTTTAGAGGGCAGGTCTGGTCATTTTCTCCTCCTCTCTTGGGTTTGCCGCCCAATCAGAACAGTCTCTGTTGGGCTATGGCACCATGAGCCTTCACTTATGATGATAAATCCCATTTTATATCCCCTCCTACGTCTTCCCAGCTATCACAGTGGCAGTCCTTGGCCAGGCTCCACAAACAGGCCACTGCAATATAGCGCGCTCAGCTGAGATCACGGCTTCACACGTGATTGGACGCGCGTTTTGGACTCGCGAACATAACCCCCCTCGACGCAATACGGGGATCAGCGCGTCCAAAATGTGTCCAAACCACCGTGAGGCCGATAGCGCTCATCACATGAAACGTACATACAGATGAAGCTATGGGCTAGTCCCCCTGATTCCAAAAATCTCCCGCACAGCCAAAGCGCCCGCTGCAATTCGGCAAACTTCACGCCAGCCTTTACGCTCTAGAGCACACGGCCAGGCCATGCGTCCTGTGCATGTGTATTGTGCTGGTAGCGGGAGAAACAGACCGTCATATTGAGCGTCCCTTTTCCTAACCCGCACTGACAGCCACCTCTCCCGGGCACCCGATGCTGAGGAGGTGCTAGGGATGCACAATTTTCCCACGTGCCTCCTGTTTAGCACAACCCCCTCACTTAAATATTGGATCGCGTGCCCAGGAGAGGTGGCTGGGAGCGCCTTAGGAGAGCAGACGCTCGGCATTGAGCGCCCGTTTTCTACGCTCGCATGCTGCATCTGCCTGAAAGTGCAGCTCCCTCTGGAATTCAGCTCAGTCTGGCCACCGGATGTCAACGCTAAACGTTGACCGAGAATCCCTCCGCCTATGAGGTGGCTGTGAACCACTGCCTCCGTGGCATCACCTACCCCGGTTGGCCCAAGGAGTAGAGGCTGGTCTGGGAATTAAATCCAGGAGGCGGGTCACACAGACACAATCTGTCTCTTGCATACATACACACACACACACACACACTCCTTCACACAGACTCCCTCTGTCTCTGGCAATACACTTTCACACAGCTCCCTTTCTCACACACACACACACATGCACTCTCATTCCCTCATCATACAAGCTCCTTCTCTCTCTCTCTCACATACACACCCCTTTGCTTTTTCAATCACACACACACATCTTTCCAATCTCTCTCACAGGCTCTCTTGGTTCCTCATTCTGGGCCTCACCTTTTTTCTTCCATCTGCGGGTGGTATGATCCGCCCCCAGCTCTCCCCGGCCTCTCTCTCTCCTCCAACTTCTGCCGCGGGCTGGACAAGTCCCCACTCACGGCCCCTGCCGAGCCTCTCGCTGTCTTCCGCCGAGGGCAGGATGGGCTTCACTTGTGGCCCCTACGTGGCTGCTCTCTGCTGCCCCCTCATGGTTGGCGCTCTAGGCAACTGCCCAGTTCAACCTAATGGAGGCACTGGGCCTGTGTGGAGGAGCACAGCCACTGAGCCAACAGGCCGGCCCCATTTCTTTTTATTTTATTCCTTACAAAAATGAGCTCTTTAAAATCACAATAGCAGTTGTGAGCAACAGCGTCAAAGAGTTGCCTCTTTTCTTTATTTACATATTTATTTTTTGTGATTACTGGTATAGGCCGCAGGATGCACGAAGCTCTCCAAAGGTGGAAAGACACACTCTCTTGAATTAACAAATTGGAAAGGCAGTAAACTGAGATCCGTTTGCTCAGGCTTTCCAGATACCTTCAGCAGCTGGCAGCCTGGCCAAGCTCTGAGAAGCAACGGGGGTCTCCAGAGGTTGCTGCTGGAAAGATCCACAGGCTCTAAATGCATTCAGACATTAATGTCTACTCTGGGATCAGTTCTCAACTTAACAGGTTAACCTTTGGCCCACTGGGAAATAGCAACCAGTGGGTCCTCGTCAAGAGTGTGCACCGAGCGTAATTGATAGCTGTAGCCCACCCATTTCAGATATTTTTTTTTTTAATGAAGCTAATTTTCATCTCATGAGAGGGGCAATCCATAAAGGTAATTTAAGTTGACACGCTAACAGTAAATCAAGCTGCTACAATTTGACATCTAATAATGCCAGATGAGCAGACTCCTGCAGCAAATAGGAACGAATTGCATCTGTTATGATTTACTGTGAAAGAAAATGCGTTTCAGATTTAACTGTTTATTCACGTGTTTTTTTTCTTAGCTGCCCATATATATATATATATATACACATATCTAATGAGATGTAGGTGTCAGCAGCGCAAGTCTGTAAGAAACATTGTTCTATGCCCACATTATAAGTGTTTGAGGGCTCAGAGAGTAGTGTTCGTCAGAGGCGCATAACTTATGTTACATCTTCAATTGGAAAGGCGGTTTCCAAAAGCCACGTTTTCAGTAGCTTTCCAAAAAGTAGTGTCTTTGTTGCCAGGCTGATGTCGAGCAGCAAGGAGTTTCCACGGTTTCGGAACTGCACCTGGGAATATTCTCTCTCCGGTGCTGGTCCTTCAGTGCTAGCGTCCTTGGGCATGTGGTGGTGATCTCAGAGCTGGGCCGCACTGATTCAGGTACAGTGCGGTACGGCTGTTGTTTAGGTCTGTACAGGCCAGATCCAAAATGTTAAACTTTAGCAAACTATCGTGGCCAGTGTAGAGACTGTAATGTAATTCTTTTGGATTTTTTTTAGCACTTCACAGCGTTGGAATGATAGTGTTCTGTAGGAACTGCAGGTGCCGGGATAGGTTTTTGGGGATTCTGATGTACGGCGAGTTGCGCAAGTCGAGGCGAAAGATCACACAGGCCTGAATGACTGTGAAAAAGTCAGGGCCATCTAAGAAAGGAGTTGAATTTCAGGGGCCACCCATATTTTAAATAGATGAAGCTGCAGCTTCCCAGCAAAGATCATAAGACACCTACGTATAAGGTTAGCATCAGATCTTTCTTGTCATCAATGGGTACTACTGGTATTTGATTTTTCTTGAATGGCTCCAAATTGATTTACAATAGGAATCTTGGGATAGTCTTAACTGTGAGACTTTCAACTTGTTGTGAATGGCATGAGTGTGAGCCCTCGTGCCACGGCACAATTGATGCAACCTCATGGGCTGAGTTCCAAGGTTTGTGCTGACGGCGAGCAAACGAATCTTTGCATGGGCCAGACCAGGACAAGGGCCAGGAGTCTGCAACTACAGTCAGATTCGAACAGCAGGCAGGCCTGAAGCTGTGACTGAAGACAAAGCAAGGTGGGTGGTGAAGACTGAGGCTGGAGGCAAAGCAAACCTGAAGACGACTCAGATGAGGGTTTGGATGAGGACAAGGCAGGCTGAAGCTGAAGATGAAGGCAAGCAAGAACAAGGATTGGATGAAAGCACAGCTTAGGCAAAGACAAGGAACCTGTTGCTGAGGCAGTTCAATGTTGCACAGTTAGGGTTAAATACCGGCCATGTGTCATCATCAGGAGGCGTCAAGTGCATGGGTTCCTGCTGCGGGCCTTCATAGCTCAGCACACACTGGGTGCACGTGCCTAGGATCAGGGCAGAAGTGGTAGCGTTTCCCTGCCGCATGGAGCAGCGGAGCATGACTGCTAGTAATTGGGTGAGTTTAGCCACCGTGAGCGGTAAATATAACAGTACCCCCTCCTCTAAGCCCCCTCCCCAGGCCTCTTATCTAGCTTCTGGGGAGATGTCGAAGGTACCTCTTTACCATAGGGGAACTCAGGGGATTCAACATGATATCCAGCGATTCTTTGGTTTCAGAGTTGAACTGAAGAAGCATCTGCTGACTGATCTTGTATCACAGACAACTACCCTTTGGCAGGAGAAAGATATGACTTCTAGATTCCGAAATCATCATGTTGGATGAGGACAGCCGCTGCTGTCCTGGCAGTGACTTCTACCTCCCTGATGGCAGACTTCAGAGGTTTTGAGCAGTCAGCAGGACTGCAAGCTGCTAAGACTCCTGGTTGTGACTTATGGCAAAAGCTGGAGCAGGGTGTATACTGGAGCAGTAGATCTGGAATTTCAGGCAAGTGGTCCGGAGCAGAGAGCTTGGAGATAAGGATGAAGCATCACAATGCTCCCGACAGGATGGACCCCAGTGTTTGAGCTGTAAAGTGCTCCAGTCAATGGATGGTTGATGGAGTCTGAGCCAGGGTAGTCCAAGTACATGAGGACTGGATGTCTTTAGGAAGCACATAGAACTGAAGGCTTTCTTGATGAGACCCAATCTGCAAATGTGATAGGCACGGTGGTTGTAGTCACGCGACCAGGTAAGGGTTCTCCGTAAAAGGAAGAGATAACACAAGGGTTGGTCAAGCTGGTATTAGGACACCTACACTGGTGTAGCAGCGAATCCTCAATAAAGTTGCCCCCAGCTCCGGAATCTAATAAGGTTTCAGTCCAAACTGGATGGAGCAGAGGCCCAACATGAGCTTCACCAATACCAGCCCTCGTTCCCCTTAGGTTGAGCCCTCGGATGCCAGGGTTGGCTGGACTTAGGTGCCACATCTCATCTCTGAGGAGAGGTGACTCTGACACGGAAGTTATGCAGGCCAACAGGAGTGAAATGGAGTCAGTCCAAGCAGAGGTAAGGACCAGCAGCAGACAGCAGAGACTGGGGCAGGCAGTGGTCAGGGGCAGGCACAGTTCGTGCAGTGTCATGGTCTGAGCAGCGGTCTTTGCAGGCAGAAAGGGCAGGTGGTGGTGAAGCAGCATTGAAGAACAATCCAAAGTCACTCTAGGAATCCAACCAAAGACAGGGTCAAGAGTCCAAACTGAAGTCAAGCCAGGAGTCCAATCCGAGGGGATGAGGTGAGATGGAATAATAGGGCAGGCTGGACACTGAAGACAGATGAGGGACCACAAAGACAAGAACTCCGGAGAATACCAGACCGAGGAAGGACCAGGGACAGACATTGGAACTCAGATGACATACAGCAGAACCAGGAACACGAAGACAAGGCACAGACACAGGATCAGGAATCAGGAACACAGAGCCAAACTGCTACTCTGGGGAGTCAACCTATTGCTGAGGCATCTGAGGAAGGTCCAGGCAGGCTTTATATGGTAGAGGCCCTTGATGTCATCAGGGGGCACTACATTGGATTTCCCACCATGGGCCCTTTAAATCCTGAAGCATTGGGCGTGTGTTCACCTAGGGATAGCCTGATCAGCTGGAGCGGCATCCCTATCACGGCAGCCTGCATCGCCCTCATTCGGGGGGTCTGCTGCAGTGCCGGAGGGCTCCCTTCATGGCTCAGAGCTGGAAGTAAGTGCGGCCCTGTCGCAGGATGGACCCGCAAGCGGCCAAACACAACATATTCTTCCAGATAAACCTTGCCAGAAAATGGTGGTTTATTTATCTTTGCCCCAACTGAAATCAGAAGCCAAGGTATGAAATTCCACTGCGTACTTGCCAACTGTGCAAGTGCCTTGATGAATACGAAGACATTCTGTGACGGCAGATGAGACGCACCTGGGTTGGTCAAAAATCAGGCGAAACTGTTGGGTGAAGTTATCCATGTTCCTGAGAAGCAGATCATCTTGTTTCCACAAGGGAGATGCCCAGGTGCGAGCAGGAATGACCAACAAGGAAAGAATATATGTGATCGTGACATGGTTTGAAAAAAAATGAGCAAGCTGTAGCTCAAAATGCATCTTGCAAACATTGAGGAACCCTCTGCACCCCTTAGGGTCGCCATTATACCTCAGAGTTGGTGGGAGATGTAACAAGGACACCATGG
The DNA here is from genome assembly GCF_901001135.1 of Rhinatrema bivittatum. Taxonomy (NCBI): domain Eukaryota; kingdom Metazoa; phylum Chordata; class Amphibia; order Gymnophiona; family Rhinatrematidae; genus Rhinatrema; species Rhinatrema bivittatum. The sequence goes on along the minus strand of NC_042623.1, from coordinate 14,365,391 downwards.
TATGGATAGGTGCTGGCGCAGGATTCCAGAAATTGGGTTTGTAGTGTATCAAAACTTCAAGACAAGGTTTGTAGCAAATTGTTTACTTGTTTAAATTGCTGCTGGGCCTGTTGCATGAACCTGTTCATGCAACAGGTTCATGCAACAGGTTCATGCTGCTGGGCCTGTTGCATGAACCTGTTCATGCAACAGGCCATTCAGTTTGGTCTTTTATTCCTGCATCTCAGTGGCCAAAGCGACTACGTCCTGTTGTGGGGTCACATTCACCAAGCTCATGGCCTCAGGAATCTCTTGCGAACTGCGTGAGCCCCTTTTGCCGTGGTACAATTAACACAACTTCATAGGCTGAGGCCCAAAGTTTGTGCTGCTAGTGGGCGAATGAGTCTTTGCATGGGCCAGTCTAGGGCAAGGACCAGGAGTCTGTAACTATGGTCCGATCTGAAGAGCGGGCAGGGCTGAAGCTGAAGACTGTGGCTGAAGACGAAGAAAGGCGGAGGCTGAAGACTGAAGCTGAAGACAAAGCAAGGCTGATGCTGAAGACTGGCTTGAGGCAAAGCACAGCTGAAGATGGTTTGGATGCAAGGCCGGCACATCCCATTAGGCAAACTAGGCAGTCGCCTAAGGCGCCAGCCATTAGGGGGCAGCAAAGAGCAGCCATGTGGGGCTGTGAGCGGAGCCCATTCCACTCACAGCCGAGAGGAGTAGAAACTTGGCGAGCCGCGAGCCAAAGAGACTCGGCAGGCCATGAGCAGCGCCCATCCTGCTCATGCAGAGAAGCAGAGACTCGGTGGGCCATGACTAGCACCTACCCTGCTCACAGCCAAGAAAAGCAGACACTTGGCGATCCCAATCAGCACCCATTCTGCTCGCAGCCAAGAAGCAGAATCTCGGCGGGCCACGAGCAGCACCTCTGTTTCTGTGCGTGTGAGTGAGACGGATTGTATGTGTACAAGAGATCAATGGTGTTAGTGAGAGAGAGAGGGAGGGAACCTGTGTAAGGATGTATGTGTGAATGAGACAAGGAACGCTATGTGGACGAAGGCAAGGTGATGCATATAGCAAAAAATAACCCATGCCGTAGCTACACGATGTTAGGTTCCATATTAGGAGCTACCACCCATGAAAAGAGATAGAGATCATAGTAGATAATACATTGAGTTTGTCGGCTCAGTGTGTGGCAGTCAAAAAAGCAAACAGAATGCTAGGAATTATTAGGAAGGGAATGGTGAATAAAACAAAAAATGTCATAATGCCTCTATATCACTCCATGGTGAGACCACACCTTGAGTACTGTGTACAATTCTGGTCACCGCATCTCAAAAAAGATATGGTTGTGATGGAGAAGGTACAGAGAAGGGCAACCAAAATGATAAAGGGGATGGAACAGCTCCCCTATGAGGAAAGGCTGAAGAGGTTAGGGCTGTTCAGCTTGGAAAAGAGACAACTGAGGGGGGATATCACAAAATGACCACGAATGGCTCAAGGAAACACCACGTTTCCGTACATCCAATCGTCCATCCAGAGCCTCCACGGCGGGCACTTTACACATCCCACCCCTCAAAATAGCACACCACTCCACTACCAGAGAGAGAGCCTTTACCATAGCCGGCCCCTCCCTCTGGAACTCTCTTCCCACGTATCTCCGCCTTGAACCTTCCTTACCCAACTTCAAAAAAGGCATCAAAACCTGGCTCTTCTTACAAGCATACCCTGACTCCAGTCAGACCTAAACCCCCTCCACTGCCACTTCCAATTCCCTTACCCCTTCTAATCCGTTGATGCATCCTAGGGAATTGCTGATTTTGTAAATTTGTAAATTTTCTTTTCTCAGTTTTTTTAACACAGTTCCTATCAATTTCTCTCTCCCCTAGCACTTCACTACCTTTCTCCTTCCCGCAACTTCTGCGCTTACTGTCACCTGACCCCCATCCTCTCCTTTTTCCTTCACTGCTCCACCTCCCCCCTCCCTGTTATTTGTAATTTCCTCTTCCTCCTTTACAATGTTGATTGTGAACCGGCATGATATGTCCTATGAATGTCGGTATATTTTAAAAGCATTTAAATAAATAAATAAATAAATAAATAAATATCATAGAAATCTATAAAATCATGAGAGGTCGACAACCGGTAAATATAAATCGGTTATTTACTCTTTTGGATAATAGAAGGACTAGGGAACACTTAATGAAGTTGAAAAGTAGCACATTTAAAACAAATCAAGGAAAATTCTTTTTCACTCAATGCACAATTAAGGCTCTGGGATGTGTTGGTAGAGGATGTGGTTAAGGCAATTAGTGTAGCTGGGTTTAAAAAAGGTTTGGATAAGTTCTTGGAGGAGAAGTCCATTAACTGCTATTAATCAAGTTGACCTAGAGAATAGCCACTGCTTTTACTAGCATCAGTAGCATGGGATCTATTTAATGTTTGGGTACTTGCCAGGTACTTGTAGCCTGGATTGGTCACTGTTGGAAACAGGATGCTGGGCTTCATAGAACCTTGGTCTGATCCAGTATGGCAACTTCTTATGTTCTTATTAAGTGTGTGTGAGGTGGGGCCTGTCTGAGTGAATGAGGGTGGGGCCGGAGCTGGAGCCTGGACTGAGAGGGGGGGGGGGGGGGGGGAGGGATGTCTAATACCCTTACACTGGCCCTGCTTGGATGAGGGCTTGCATGAGGACAAGGCAGGCTGAGGATGAATATGAAGGCAGGCAAGAACAAGGCTTGGGTGAAGGCACAGCTTAGGCAAAGGCAAGGGACCTGTTGCTGAGGCAGTTGTGTATTGCATAGCCGGAGTTTAAATTCCTGGCTATGTGACATCATCAGGAGGTACCGAGTGCAAGGGAATCCGCCATGGGGCCTTGAGTGCTCAGTGCGTGTGTGCCTAGGATCGGGATAGAAGCGGCTGGCGGCATTTGGGCGAGTGCAGCAACTTGTGGGGTTATCCCGTGAGCAGTAAACGTAACACAACTAGGGCTGATTTATCAGCTATCTTTATTTTGGGCAATGGTTTACTGCTCAAGCCAGGTCAATTTATTTCTGATATACAGTACACTGTATCGATTTTTAATGCATCTATTATTTATAAAACTGAAATTTGATGAACTGTTGAACAGAAGAGCAATTGGATTTCCTCAAAAAGACAATTTAAGCAATTTGCTTATCAAACAGTATTTCAAAGTTGATCAACAGAGATAGCCTGCATTTTATTCAATTTTTGTTTGACGAATATGACAGAATATTAGAGCGCGTGCCTTTCTACTCTTGCTGAGTGTTGGGATATCATTTTCCTTCTTATTTAGCTTCTTCTCTTACTAATCAGTGACCTGCTACCAAATAGTTGTCCGTGGCTTTCTCCAGCTTTGCTCAGCTCGATCAGGCACGTGCTGTTTTCAGGTAACCCTGGATCTGCCCTCCTGCATGTCAGAAACTGCTTTTTGTAAGATTGCGGTCTCCATGAATTAATTGGGCAGGGACCATGGGATGGGAGGAGTTTTAAATAGACAGAAAGATTATATAAGAATATGCAGAAACGTCCACCATTGAGGATGCCGTCTCCATGATGACCAATGGCGAAGTTGGCCATCCTCGAACTAATGTTTGATACTACACAGTGGAAAAGACTGTCTTGACGCTGAAGACTTAACTCTTGAACAAAGGGCCTGTGGGAGATACAGCAGCCTCACAAAAGGAGAAATACCCCCTTAGAATTTCACATTCCATTTAGACTTGCGACTGACTTTCAAGTTTCTATACAGGTATAGCATGATGCCCTCTGAATAGGAACAAAGAACAAAAATACAGTTAAAAAGCATATTCAAATGTGTGCAGAGAAAGGCCTAGTAAATGAATACTGTTTAGTTTGCTGACATAATTACTTGAATGCAATTTTTTATGTGTGGTAGAAATCTTGGCATTTTCACTGAACCAGATAATTAGACTCTGAATGGAGCAGGGTCAGAATAATTAATACATCAAAGCTAGATGAACTTTTTCTAATTATTTTTATTTAATCTCTATTATAATTATTGTTCTACTCTGCTGAGCATGATTGCCTCGTGTTTGTAGATTTGAATGCCGTCTTACAGGTGCATCCTGGGACTGCAGAATATTAATAAACCGTGGCATGGAGAAATCAGAGTGGAGTGGTTTTATGATGGAATTCTAAATTGGAATTTTTTTTTTTTCTGTTCTTAGATTATCACAGGAAATTTGCTCTGTTCACCTACGAATATCATTTTTTTTTAAAAGTTGTGATTCTTTCTTAAAAAAAAAAAGTAAAAATAAAGGTGACCTTATTTGTTCAGCCATTTTTATTCCTTTCTTTAAAAAGCTCCTCATAATGAATTATTTGCATAACTTGATGTTTGTTTACTTGGTCTCTCTAAGTATTTCAAGGATTAATTTGAACTTGTGGAGAGAGGAGGGCGGCTATGATAGAGACATTCAGATATCTCAAAATTATAAATAAAGCACAAAGATGCATTTTTCAGTGGAAAGCAATTTCTAGATGAAGAGATCATGGTATGAGGCTCAAAAGGGGATGGACTGGGGAGTAAGATTAGAAATGATTTCTTCCAAAAAAGGAGTAGTGGATGCATGGAACGGCCTCCCGGGAGAAGTGGTGGAGAAACAGAAAGGGAGGTGCTTTCACGGAAACAAAATGAGAAATTCCCAGGAAATGCCCCATTTTGTTTCATTTTGAAAATGAAATGAAAGAAAAATCAAGAACATTTTGTTTGTGTCGTTGCAAAATATTGAGACTATGTCACTCCCTGCCTTCCCCCCCAATCCCGCCGAACCCCTCCCAGACCTTAAGTTCTTACTCTTACAAAATATGGCTGCACGAATCGTAATGGGTCGATCTAGGCGAGAGTCAGCGGCCCCTTTGTTATTGAAATTGCATTGGCTCCCAATTAGACTTAGATGTAAATTTAAGCTATTGGTACTTACTTTCAAAATTCTCCATGGTCACGGCCCAGCTCACATGTCGCCTCGACTGGACTTCATGCCCACAGCATGGCTATCAGCTTCAGATACCATCACTAAAAGCTTTTCGGCATGTAAAACTTCAAAGAAGATCTTTTTCTATGACAATGCCCATGCTGTGGAACGAACTCCCATTATCTATACGGGGAGAATCCGAAGACCTGGCTGATGACCTCAGTCTCACGATTGAGCCTACTTCAGTCTGGCAACATTATGTTTCACTACAAGTTTATAGAAGTGATGTTTTGACCGGCAGTATTGTGGTTTATGACTGTTTATGTTGTGTTTTATTATTTTCGTTTTAATAGAATTCTCTTGTATGTATGTATTATTATTATTTTGTTGTGCATCGCTTAGACAGATCTTATTCTATGAAGCGATTCATACATTTTATAAATAAATAAATACTCTCTTTGCTGCTTGAAATGTTCTTCACAGAGCAGGGACAATCACCAGTCGCTCCTGTCCTGCCAGCAAGTCAATTGGAGCTGATGCCATTTTTCATTTGTGCCGTACAAAACGGTGCTGGTGCCATTCTGTAGTGCAAAAATGAACAAAGGTGCCAGGCTCCATCTTCCAGGGCCTTTTGCAATTGATTTCAGGGACGGGGGGAAAGCCAAGAGTGCTTTTTTTTTTTTATTAAATACTTTTCTGACAGTGGCAATAACCCAACTTTTTTTAAAATTTAGTTTTGTTTCTAATTTCTTTTTTTTGGGGGGGAGTTTAATTCAAGAAAGCCTGGGATAAGCCCAGAGAATCCTTAATTGCAAAGAAGTGAAAGAAAAGCCAGAGATAGGTGAAGGTCTCTGGCACTGGAAGAGGAACTAGGCAGACGAGATGAGTCTCACCATCCCTATCTGCCACCACATACTGTTGCGATTCCGGGCCGCCCCCGGAATCGCCACTCACCGGCTCGCGGGTTGGTGCGGATCCCGCGCTCCCCAGGGCCCCGGGGACGCCGCCGACCGCAGGCCCGGCGTCCCCCCAGCTCGCCCGGGCCTACAGCCGCTTCTGCTGCCGCTCCCCTGCCTCGCCGGAGCAGCCGGCGCCTCGCGGCGCTAAGCCCCGCCCCCTAGACGCACGCGCGCGTCTCTTTTGATTATTTAAAGGGGCCAGCGCGGGAAAGCCTTGGGGACGCCCCTGATGATGTCAGACGCCTCCAGGGTACTTAAACCCTGCAGCCAGGCCTAATCGTCGCCTTGCAACGAGGTTCCCAGGCTTGCTCCTGTCTCCAGTTGCTGCGTTCCTGCTGTCTCGGCTTCCACTTGGTTCCTGACTCGGATTGGCATACGTTTCTTCTTGGCTTCTGACCCCGGACTGGTAATTGGATTTCTTCTGGCTTCTGACCTCGGACCGGCTTCCGTTGACCCCCTGGCTTCCGACCCCAGACCGGCTTACGTGGATTCTCTGGCTTCTGACCTCAGACTGGCTGACGGTGATCCATCGGTTCCTGACTCCGGATTGGCGAGCAAAGACCCTTCGACACTCAACCTTGGACTGCAGCGGACCAGGCCCCCGTGGGCCCTCCTAAGTCCCAGCGGCCGGGTTCCTACGGGCTCCTCCTGGGGGGACTCCGGCTTCCAGGGTGAATCTCCTAAGTCCCAGCGGCCGAACTCCTACGAGCTCCTCTCGGGGGAGGATCGGCTTCCAGGGCGAAGGTTCTCTCAGCACAGTGCCAGCGCCTTCATCTCCGCCTTCCTCGCCAGAGCTCTTGGTCGCATAGAGCTCCCAGGATTCCACCTTCGAACAGCCACTAGTCTGTCAGCTCCGCCTCCCGGTCGGGGTCGCTGCTACAACATCTACAGCAGCTCCTCTTCCGGCTCCGATCGGCCCAAGGGTCCACGAATCCAACACATTCTATGTTTCTCTGCTATATAATGACATTTCTACACACTATAATTAATACAAGCAATAAGTACTGCAGTATTTATATTGTTCCATTTACTGGACATACTTTCTTGATTTTTCTTGAATGTGCTGTGGACTTATCTTGCCCTGTGTAATATTCAGGAGTCCACACATCAAGCAATAACCGTACTTAAAAAAAAAGTTACAATTTGATGAGTGATTTTGCCCTTCTCTAAGCAGTTGTCCTGGAAACTACCATGCCTCCTTGAGAGCAGCCATATTGGACACAGCCTCGCAAATATCGAGCATTCTGATATTTGATGTGTCTGTGCTGAGGTGGAAGGGATGCAGCCCCAGTATGTGCGAGTTAACTGGCAACTCTGTTCATGAAATGTGGCCACTTCCAGGGAACTTCAGTTAGAGCCCCTCAGTTATCATCTAGACCCGTGCAAATAAAGTTATTGCGAGCAATGTAATGAAATACTAAATGCATATTGCTGACAACGAAAGAATAATCTTTTTATCTCTCGTATGAGGCAGCCTTTGGGTCCGAATTTAGTGAACTAATTGTGGGTAAGAATTTAACGTAGTGCTCAGTTTTCCTCGCTGCATCCCTGCTGTGCTGTATGGTTCTGACTAGTTTTCTGCAGTTCATCTCTGCTTTTTCTGAAGCATGATATTCTGTTTGACAGTGCAGAGTCACGTATTCACGCTGGAAACTAACAGTAGCCTCCCATTATACCCCACACAGTGCAACATGATACAAATCAAGAGTAATGCCTCTGAGACAGCAAAATCAAAATGCATCCAAACGACTAATGAGCATGGATGAGTCAGAAATAGGCTCACATGTGTGTTTTTAACAAACGTATGTCCAATAGGGATGTGCAGGTCAAATAATATCATTTTGTTTCATTTCGTATTGTTGGGGAGGTTCTCACTTGAATTTTGCTTTCTTGGGGGGAGGGGTCTGTCGGATGGGCTCCTTTTTTATTTCAGCAAATAGTGCGCACTAAAAACAATAGAAACTAAGAAATGAAATTCCATTTTTTTCTATTGTTTCTTATTTTTAAATGACGTGAAATGATGTAGACAATGTCGGCGATGCCATCGATGTTGTTTCAAACAAAAGCGCATGCCTGATGTCCCGAAGCACGAAGTGAAACGGGAAGTGATAGAAACGAACTGAAGTGCTTCTCCAGGACATTTATTTGAAAACAAAATAAAAGCGTTTGGAGTTTATATTTTGAAAAACAAGTGGACAGTCATTCTGGCATAGAAGGGATGAGTGAGAATCCACCAGCACAGAAGGGGGAAAGAAGCAACAGGATTTGCAAGGCAAGAGAAAAAACTCTATACAGAACCGGACCAGCGAACAAGGAAAGATAAGAGGCGGACGCACAAACGGCTCCTTCAGCAACCCCACAGTGGCCAAGGTGCACTTAAACCTAGACATGAGAGACTGATGGTGGACTGCACACGAGATGGTTCACCACCAGGATCGAAAAAAAAAATGGTAAAATGCAGATTCTGTAAAACAGAACGGGAAACGGTTGCACATCTGGCAGCTGGATGTAATGAGCTGATGTCGGAAGGCCCGTACACAGCAAGGCACAACAAGGGGAGCACGGCTCATGCACAGGAAACCGTGGAAACGTTGCCATGCCAGAAAAATGCCGGGACCACAACTCTAACAGAACTGAAGAGAAGACGTTGTGCTCACCTGGGGCAGGCGCGCGCATGTTATAAAATCGGCGGTTGGCACGCGCAAGGGGGGTGGCACAATTGTGCCCTTGCGTGCGCCGAGCCGCGCTGCCTTCCCCTGTTCCCTTCCCCCTAACCTAACCTTCCCACCCCTTCCCCCTAACCTTTCCCCCTAGACCTACCCTAATCCCCCAATTTTTAACTTACCAGATTTTTTACGTTAACAGATTGCGCGCGCCGGCAGACTGCTGGCACGCGATCCTCCAACACAGCGGCAAATTTTACATTGTTGCACTGCATAATAAATAAAGAACAATTAACCCGCAAATGGCCGCTGTGTCGGAGGCATCTGGCCCCATCCCCACCCTGGCCCGGACCACCCACACCCCGCCCCTTGTTGCAAGCCCCTTGACTTACACGCGTCCCAGGGCTTTACGCACATCGCCGGGCCTTTTTAAAATAGGCCCAGCGTGCGTAAGGCCGGTTACGTGCGTAACGCTTTGAAAATCCGGCCCAATGTGTGTGAGAGAATATAAAGGAGAATGTGTAAGAAGGAACATGTACGTTAAAGTGTGTGTGAGAGAGAGGATAAAGTCTGTGCACGCCTCCTATCCCTGACTAATCCTTGACAATCTCAGCATGTCTGGAGTCTAAAGTTCCCACGTATGGAGAGCAGGGGATTTTTTTTTAGCCTCAGTTTTAATTATTGGGTGTAATTTGATGTGTCTGCTGTTTTGAAATATTTTATTGATGTTTGGAAAATGAAAAAAAAAACCCAATGTTATATGTTTTTAATCACTGGATGTTCTATTCATCAGCTGTTTTGAAATATTTATTCTTTTTATGAGTATGGTTTTACTATTATGATTTATATATCTTGATTTTATTGTTCGATGTTTAATGAAGAATGGTGATGTTTCTGTTTTTCCATTGTTGCACTATATATGGAGTGTGGCTTGTTATGGTTTCCAATTCAGTTTTTGTCTGCGTGTTTCTAGTTATACTTTATTATTTCTTTATTCTGTATTTAGCAAGGGTCTCTGTACTCTGCATGTTTGACTCAGGTGAGGTATTCTGCTAGCCTGCAGTTTCTGTGTATGGATCTTAAGCTTGACTTGTTCTCTTTTCCTAATATTAGGTGTATTGGTGTTTAGGGTCTGGTGTAATATTTGCATTGTTGCCTTTTCATAGCTAGGGCTGTTCCTATTTGAGTACGGACAGTTTGTGCTGTTTGCACATGGGAGGTTTACTATATTTTAATTCAGTTTGCTTATAGCTTTCTGAGGGCCGACCTGCTTTACAATAGTCCCAATAACAATGACTGCAGGTGACTTTTTTGCAGAGTTTTCTGGTTGGTACCATAGCAGTGCATGTAATTATTATTTATTTATTTGTGTTTTATATACCGAAATTCAAACATGGGTATCACATCGGTTTACTTGAGTGATACTGTGACAGCGGTCGTATTATCTTTACATTGTAACATTTTGAAAATTACATTGAAGTGAAAAGTTTAACAATATTAACATTTTAACAAAACCTTGACTGACGAACGCTGTTTAGTTTCTTGGCATTGTCGCTGTAATAGCTGACGGTTTCAAGATTGAGGGAACCTTTGCTGGTGGTGTTAGGGGGTTCTCTTGGTGGGTTAAGTGAGGGGGTTAGAGGGCTGGTTGCTTGGGGCTGGAGCCCAGTAGTGTGGGTTAATTGTTGTCAGGATAGGCTTTGCGGAGTAGCCATGTTTTTAAGGCTTTCTTGACGTTCTGTGATGAGGGTTTCGTTCTGAGTTTTGCTGGTAGTTTGTTCTACAGTGTGGGGCCTGCTACGGATGTTAAAAGTGATATTTTTACCTTAGAACACTGAATATTCTTTTTCATGTAAAATCTGTTACTATGAATGCATATTTTTTAATTATTTGTGGGAAGGGTGGGGCCAGGCTGTAAGGCTCGGTTATGACACCTAATACCTTTGCACCAGCCCTGGCTGCACCGGCTCCACAAGGAAAAGCAGGATTTCATCTGAAGCTGTGCTACTTTGGGTTAGTGGCTCTCTCCCCAGTCTCGGCCAGGGCTTAATTTTCTCTTACTATAAGCCCACGGAACAGTATGGATCACTTTTGGTCCCCACCTCCCTGGAGCCGGTAAGCAGAGCACAACGCGGAAACTATAAAAGCAGCAGACGGTGTAGCCTGCAGTCAATGGGAATGCACTAGAGTAGAGGAAGGAGTGCAGAGAAGTGGAGGGAAGCTACGGGCACAGGAAGGAAGGGGGTAAGCCTGGAGGAAGTGCCTATGCAGTGTTAGGGAGGCTCCTGCCTGAGGTGACTGCACTGAGCTCTGAGAGGAGCAGCTGGCTGTGGAACCAGCGAGTCTCCTAGAGAATGGGATTGGGGATCTGCTGCAGAATGGGGACGGGCTGCCAGCAAGCCAAACCTTTACGCCATGATGCAGCAGTCCTGGACTGGGGGGTGCTCACTGTGTGAGCAGTGCAAAAGTAGCAGGTCAGAGAGAGTGCGTGTGTGTCTGTGTCAGAGAAAGTGAGAGACAGATACACTTTGTCTGTGTGAGAGAGTGTGTGTGTGTGTGTGTGTGGGTATCTTTCTCTCTGAGACAGACACACACTCTCTCAGTAAGTGTGGGTGTGTCTTTGTGTCTGAGAGAGAGAGAGCATGTGTCATTGTTTGTGTCAGTGTGAATGTGCTAATAAAGTTTCTGCAATCTAAAAATCTGTTTGTGACTGAGCGTGTGTGTGTCCGACACCGGCTGGCAGTGTCAGTACCTGCCTCTGGTTAAAGAACCAGACCGAGAATCCAGAATATTTCTCTATAAGAGATATAAGCAGATGTGTAGGAGGCCCAACCAATTTGCCAAAATTATTCATTTTTTTCATGTCATTCAGTCATTTGTTTCCCATTAAAGTCAAGGGGGAAGTAATGCCCATGTTTTGGGCTCAAAAATTGTGGTTTTCTAGGGAAGTTTAGTGAAACTTCTTCAACGGCACGGGACAAAGTCTGATACTTCACTTTCAATGCATGTCCAGCATAGCTCTCTGCTTCAACGGCAGGGGGAATGAAGAAAAGAGAATCTGTATACAGACAACAACCAAAAAGGGCTGAATAACATAGTCTGGGTAAACAAAAGCATGGGTGTAGCTTGCTTATTGCGGCGGTTACTACCCCTAACTAATTAAGCTAGATATTTCACTTAGATGCACTTCCAACACTGCTCTCTACATTAATGGCGGGGGTGGAAGGGAAATAGAACCCAAAGGTTACTAAGAGCCTAGAGAAACAGATAAGTATGAGAACGGGGGCTGCAGCTCTGATCACCTCAGTCTAGAATGTGCTCAACTTCTTAGCTATTTAGGAAAGATGAAGATTATTTTGGGGATATTGTGGCTCAATTCTGCCGGGTCGACTTGGCGTGCTTTTGGGAGCTGTTGACACACGTGCTACAGGGAAAGTGCATGAGTGCGTCAGTTGCCCATAGGCCGGTTTTGAAAAAAAAACCCGGGCTGATATTTTCCTGCAATCCACCCTGAATGCAAGTATTAAGAAAGGCATTAGCAGTAAATATGAGAGACTGAGATCACTTCCAAAATGCCCTAGCTTACGAATTAAGATCATTCCTGTCAAGGTATGTGCAAAAGAAATCCATTTGCAAACACTGTCCCCTCCCTGGAGAGAAGAAGATTCTGCAAGATATCTAGGGTGTGAAAAGGCACTTTAGAGCTTGCAGAATGCACTCACTGTTGTAAGGCCATCAGCAGAAGAAAAATATTAGCACATCTTACAAACAGTGCCATTGGCACTGGCTTCAGAAGAGACTAGCGGTACCAGCCTGGAAACTCTGGCGTCTACCACTCAGAGCAGCCCCCTCCCCCGCCTCTTCTTCCAGTGAGTTGACAGGCAAGCAGCCCGCGGAACACATACATGGCAGTGGCATGCACCGTGGAGCACATACATGGCAGTGGCATGCACCGTGGAGCAGATGGGGTGCAGTATCACGTCGCTGTCCCATGGTACAAGACGGCGACGCGGAGCATCAGGGGAAATGATCTCCTTGCGTGGCCAGCCTCTGCAGAGCACGGAGAACGTGGGATCTAAGTGACTACCGCACCTCTTAGCCCGGCGAAGCCCACGACTACACAACACACTCCCGGAGGACGTTCAGCAGACATTAAACCCATGCCCTGGTCACTCGGTGCCATGCTTGCATGCAGGCGCAGCTGGCAGAGGTAAGGAAGGCTGGCATTTATCTCAGCAGCTAGAATGCTGTGCACGCCTACCTCTCCTTGAGAGCTGGATGAGGCAGGGGCAGGCAGCAGCTCTAGCAGGCGCAGATCAGTGCAATACAGGGGGGGCCGCGCTACATTCCCAGGTGATGGATATCCACCATACGTCGGTCAATATTTTAGGAGCAGTAAGAAACATGATGGTGGTCCTGGCAGCTTTACCGAAGATACAAGAGCATTGTACTTGTATTTTTTTTTTTGTCACAGACAGTAGTGCTAACGGTGAACAAGGCAGTAGACAAAGGGAGCTACGAGGGGGGGGGATCTATGGCTTTGTACACTCTCTGCATCTGGCAGAGGACACCCTGGAGGCCGAGAAGAAATAAGGCAGCAAAGTCCTGAAGGAACTGACAGAGAAGTGCAGGAAAACAGCAGGGCCTTTTTTTTTTTTACTGAGGGTGGGCGGCAGATCTGCGAGAATCAGGAAGCTGCGGACGCACCCCTGCACTGGCTTAGTCAGGATTGTAAGCATAAGTGGAACTCCAGCTGTCTGGTGCTGCAGAGGTTAGTGGAGCACGGACAGCTCCTCGTGTCGTCGCTTAGAAAAGTGAGCTAGGTGCCTGGGGCATCATGATGGGTGGGGCCTTTTGTGGCCGCCTTGGGCTGTTTTGCCCCCCTCACAGCGCCTTGCGGGTGCTGACGTAACGCTCGTTGCCGCATTGCTCTGCACGTGCAGTTTGAAACACCTGTGCTCCTACAGCTCTGATCCTCTCTCAGTCCCTGTGGGAGATTCTGCCCCTGTTCCTGCAATCTTTAAAGTTCTTTTCAAATTCCCCTAAAGTACCTAACTCTCGGTCTTACCATGTTGATGTGATGCTTTATGCAACTGCTGCAGGTCTTAGGGTCCTTTGGGGTGTTTGTGCTATTGCTGGCACCACTCTTGGTGTCTTGGAGTGCTCTTCCCTCTCCTGCTGATGTTTGCCTACAAGTTTAGAAACATATAGAAATGATGGCAGAAGAAGACCAAACGGCCCATCCAGTCTGCCCAGCAAGCTTTGCAATTTTTTTTTTCTCATACTTATCTGCTTCTCTTGGCTCTTATTAACCTTTTGGTTCTATTTCCCTTCCACCCCCACCATTAATGTACAGAGCAGTGTTGGAACCGCCTCTAAGTGAAATAGCTTAATTAGTTAGGGGTAGTAACTGCCACAATAAGCAAGCTACACCCATGCTTATTTGTTTACCCCCACTATGTAATTCAGTCCTTTTTGGTTGTTGTCTGTATATAGATCCACTTTTCTTCATTCCCCCTGCCGTTGAAGCAGAGAGTTATGCTGGATATGCATTGAAAGTGAAGCATCAGACTTTGTCCCCTGCCGTTGAAGAAGTTTCACTAAACTTCCCTAGAAAACCACAATTTTTGAGCCCAAAACACAAGGCATTACTTCCCCCTTGACTTTAATGGGAAACAAATGACTGAATGACATGAAAAAAATGAATAATTTTTTTGTCCCCCAAAACTAACGAAATGAATCACTGAGGCAAACGAACTGAATGAATGAACCAAAAAATGTTTTTCACATAGATCCCTACTTACTGGTCCCTGGGGCTGCTTCTTGTTGGTCTATTTTATGTGTATATATATATTTTTTATACATTGTTTTAATTATAAATGTTATTAACTTTTGCAATCTGTAATGTCTCAGATTTGAAATCCATGCTAAACATTCATACAGAAAGTCTGACTGCAATATTACATAAATGAAATGAAATATAACTCCTTGGACATTTTCTGTTTATTTACAGCATATTTTCACCGACGCTCAGGTAATCATCGGCCAAGCTAACCCTAGTACTTTTTGTTTAAAATTGATATTTGTATAGAAGCTTTATAGAGTTTAGAAAGTAAAAAATAAAGACACGTATTTAAAAGATGTGAATAATGATGAGCATCAAATCTTTATATTTTCTCAGACTCAAGGGAGTGATGGAAAGTTTGTCAAGTGTGCTGGACTCACATGGTGCAAGGTCACTTCTTCCCACCGCTAAAAATATTTGTTCAAACCCTAGAGAGACCCTAATGATCTGCCCACATTATCGTACAGATCCTCCACCTCTGCACCCACTACACTGTCAACAATTTTTTTTTTTTTTTTATGGGATATGAAGTTCTATTTAACCTTTGACAATCCTACATTTGTAATCCGTGTCATTACGGGTCTGCTCCTTCAACAATCTACGTCTGATCTAGGTTTCTGAACTTGGGACTAATTATTCCTGCAAGGTCAAACTTTCAGAAGGAAGAATCTCGAAGGCATGTCAGAAATTGGTTTGTTTCTTTTAAGAAAACAATCGGCATTCTAAATGACTGCGACTTTTTGAGTTCTGTGAGTTATAACAGAGGCATCCAGGCTCTGAGCTGAGCCCGACAAAGACTTTAAAGACGGTGATGATTTGTAAGAGAAAGTACAAATGAAGGTATCTGGAGATGTGAAGCTAAAACGTATTACACAATCGCAAGCTAAAATAAAAACTGGAAACATGGAAATCTGTGGTGCAAATCGAATTAAATGAAAATCTGGGGGCTACCAACTCATGAGTGATATGATGTGAGAATTTCAAACACGGGGGCCATTTACTAAGCATTTTTCCGACAGACACAAAAGGCCAGAAAACCTTTCGTAAATAGGTCCCAATAATAGAAAATAAATAAGAAGTAACACTGAAAACAAATGTGCAGAATCTATAAAATATAAATTAGTGACAAACGTTTTAGTAGGTACTTTCCACTCAGTGGGACTTTAAAGAAATGAGATATTACAGGCTATGAAATTTGGAAAGTACCTGCTAAAAGTTGTTTGTTTTTTGATTTTTTTTTTAAGAAAAGTAGGATTACCAACAAAAAAATGAAAAGTATTCATCACTATTGATTCTTTAAGTATATGGCACAAAAACTAGCGATAAGACAACCCACTTTTCATGAGAGACTATTACAGGGGTAAACGTCTGGTCCTGGAGTGTCACAAACAGGTCTGCTTTTCAGGACATCCACAATGAATATGCATAAGATATATCTGCATACAATGGAAGCACTGCATGTAAGACCAAGAAGGCAACCTTTATACTTAATCCTTATTTCACCGCATCTCAAAAAGGATATAGCTGCACTGGAGAAAGTGCAGAGAAGGGCGACCAAAATGATAAGGGGCATGGAACAGCTCCCCTATGAGGAAAGGCTGAAGAGGTTAGGGCTGTTCAGCTTGGAGGAAGAGACAATGAGGGGGGGATATGATAGAAGTCTACAAAATCATGAAAGGACTTGAACAAGTTAATGTAAATCGGTTATTTACTCTCTCAGATAATAAAAGGACTAGGGGGCACTTCTTGAAGTTAGCAAGTAGCTCATTTAAAACAAATTGAAGAAAATTATTTGTCACTCAGCGCACAGTTAAGCTCTGGAATTCGTTGCCGGAGGATGTGGTTATAGCAGTTAGTGTAACTGGGTTTAAAAAAAGTTTGGATGAGTTCCTAGAGGATAAATTCATAGACTGCTATGACGGTAATTAATAAGCAATAGTAACTTGTAATCTATCTAATGTTTGGGTACTTGCCAGGTACTTGTGACTTGGATTGGCCACTATTAGAAACAGGATACTGGGTTTTATGATCCCTTGGTCTGACCCAGTATGGCATATCTTATGTTATGTTCTTATGTTCAAAAAGAAGTCAATGCAGGTCACATAGAGTAGTTGAAATATGTGCTCTCTTGCAGAGTCCAGAAATAAGCTGAGCAGTAGAAGTCTGAAGCAACTGTATGGCACAAAGTAACATAATAATGACGGCAGAAAAAGACCAAATGGCTCATCCAGTTTGCCCAGCAAACCGCCCATGGTAGCAACTCTGCTCCATGCCTTATGTTAAGGTAGTAACATTAACAATCTAAACCAAGCAACTTTCAAACCATAACAGAGTAAGGATGTGCATTTATTTTGAACTAATGTGCAATCCGCAACATATAGGTCCCTATTCGTTGCATTCGTAGGGTTCCGAAACATATAGTGAACCCCCACAAATGCAACGTATCACTAACGAATAAAACCCCCACCCTCCTGACCCCCCCCCCCCCCCAAGACTTGCCAAAAGTCCCTGATGGTCCAGCGGGGGTCCTGGAGCGATCTCCTGCACTTGGGCCTTCAGCTGTCGGTATTCAAAATTGTGCCAATAGCCTTTGCAATTACTATGTCACAGGGACTACCGGTGCCATTGGTCGGCCCCGTCACATGGTAGGAGCAATGGACGGCCGGCGCCATCTTGTGCTCCTACCATGTGACAGGGGCTGACCAATGGCACTGGTAGCCCCTGTGACATAGTAAGGGCAAAGGCTATCGGCGCCATTTTGAATACCGGCAGGCATCAGCTCGAGTGCAAGAGATCGCTCCAGTACCCCGCTGGACCACCAGGGACTTTTGGCAAGTCTTTGGGGGGGGGTCAGGAGGGTGGGGGGTTGTAATTAATTAAGTTTAAAGGGTTGGGATGGGTTTTTTTTTAAACTTTAATGGGAAACGAATCCCATATGTAACTAATGGACGAATCGGGGTCCCCCGAAAACGAATGTAATGGATTTGGGTCCCGACAAATACGAATACCGAATCGAACGTATCCTTCCCTGCTGCACATCCCTATAACAGAGTTACTGCTAGCAACATTTTTACAGGGTGAGCAGCCATCCTGATAATTCATACAATGCTGCTGCTTGAACGTGCTTTGCCTTTAGACTTGGCCGCAGAAGTAGTCCTGCACTTTTCCCTAATATCTGCGTAACAGAACACTGAACCATGAAACAGAGAAACAGAGAAATGACGGCAGAGAAAGGTCAATCGGTCCATCCAGTCTGCCCAGCAAGCTCCCACACTTATTTTCCCCATACTTATCTGTTTCACCAACCACCAATTTCAGGGCCCTTGTTGGTAACTGTTTGATTCAAGTTTCCTGCCATCCCCTGTCATTGATGCAGAGAAATGTTGCAGTTGCATCCAAGGTAAATCATAAGGCTTAATGGTTAAGGGTAGTAACTGCCGCATCAAGCAAGTTACCCCAATGCTTGTTTACCCAGACTGCACAGATCATTGCCTTGTTGGATGTTGTCTGAATGTAAAACCTGTTTTCCACATTTCTCCCTGCCATTGAAGCAGAGAGCAACGCTATATATGAATTCAGTGATGTATCAGGCTTAATTGGTTTAGGGTAGTAACTGCCATAATAATCAAGCTACCCCCACACTTATTTGTTTACCCCGATTGTGAAGTTCAATCCTTGTTGGTTGTTGACTGAATACAAATCCTCTTTTCCACATTTCCCCTTGTCGTTGAAGCAGAGAGCAATGTTGGAGTTGTGAAGCCTTGTGAAGGCTTATGGAGTAAGGGTAGTAATCACCATGTAGTAGCCTCCATTCCAGTAAGCCACCCCCATGGCTCTTCTCTTCATTCCCCTCCTCGAGCCTTTATGGATCCACAGTGTTTATCCCACACCGCTTTGAAATCCTTCACAGTTTTAGTCTTCACCACTTCCTCCGGAAGGGCATTCCATCATCCACCACCCTCTCCGTGAAAAAATACTTCCTGACATTGGTTCTGAGTCTTCCTCCCTGAAGCTTCAAGTCGTGACCCCTAGGTCTACTGATTTTTTTTCCAACGGAAAAGCTATGTTGTTGACCATGGATCATTAAAACCTTTCAAGTATCTGAAACTCTGTATCATATCACCCCTGCTCCTCCTCTCCTCCAGGGTATACATATTTAGGTTCTTCAATCTCTCCTCATAAGTCTTTTTATGAAGAGCCTCCACCTTTTTGGTCGCCCTTCTCTGGACCGCCTCCATCCTGTCTCTGTCCCTTTTGAGATACGGTCTCCAGAACTGAACACCAAGGACCTGTACAAGGGGATCATTACTTCCTTTCTCTTACTAGATATTCCTCAGGGTCCAGTGATGGTTGCTGTCTGAATCCAATTCCCCTCCCCTCCCCCCATCAAAATGGAGAGCGATACTGCAGTTGTATAAAAATCATATAAGATAATTGGTTAAGGGTAGTAATCCCCATGCCTTCTGTGAGAGGTAGCAGTTGCCACTCCTTGCAGATTAACCCATGCACCCTTTTCTAAATTTCCAACTAGCCTTTAGGGATCCACAATGTTTATCCCAATCCTTTTTGAATTCTTTGACTGTTTTCATCTTCATCACCTCCTCTGGAAGGGCATTCCAGGCATCCACCATCCTATCTGTGAAGAAATATTTCCTGATGCTGGTTCTGAGTCATCCTCCCTGAAGTTTGATAGTGTGAATCCTAGTTTTACTGTTTGCTTTCCTATGATAACGGTTAGAGAAACATGCATCATTAAAACTTTTCAGGTATCTGAATGTCTGCATCAAAGCTCCCCTGCACCTCCTCTCTTCCAGGCTATACATATTCAGATCCTTCAGCTTCTCCTCATAGGTCTTTCGAAACAGATCCCACACCATTTTGGTCGCCCTTCTCTGGATCGCCCCCATCCGGTCTCTATCTTTTTTGAGATACGGACTCCAGAACTGAATGCAGTAATCCACATGAGACCTCACCAAGGACCTGTACAAGGGGATTATTGCCTCCTTGTTCTTCCTGGTTCTTCCTCTCTCTATGCAGCCCAGCATTCTTCTGGCTTTAGCTGCCGCCTTCAGATCGCCAGACACTATCACACCAAGGTTCCCTCTCCCAGTCCGTGCGCATTAGTCTTTCTCTCCCCAATACAGACAAAACAATATAAAGAGTGTTGCAATAATCCAAGATGGTGGGGATGATTGCTTCTACCATTGACTGAAAGTTCTTTTTAGTCAATAGCTCCTTCAATGGTCTTAAAAGGTGGCTGCATATATCTGAGCAGGCATGGACAGATCCCTATCTAAAATATAAAGACAAGACTTTTAACTTGGGCAACCACTGGAGTAATAATATTTTTAAACTCGAAACTGGGTGGAATTTTCAAAGCTGTGCATTTGGACCTGGTATGCCTCTGCAGCACCAGGACCTCAGTTGTTTGTACTTTCAAGGTAAGACTGTTGTTTCCCAGCCATTGTCTGATGGCAATGTGTCATCAGATGTCACAAATCACAAAGTCATCCCCACCGACGATACCTGATGAACAGGCTCAATCTAAGGCCAACGAACTTGCATCATTCTTTCAGCAGAAGATTGAGAATACTCTGACACTCCTACCAACCAATTCCACCCCCTGCTCTACATTCACCAACTCTCATATCTACACAGGAGTCAAGCTCAACAACTTCGAATTAACATCCCCTGGTGAGATCGAATCCCTCCTCAAGAGACAGAAACCATCTAGCCATCCAGCAGACAACATCCCATCTAAACTTCTGCTACTGATTCCAAACAGGATTTCTGGACCTCTAGCTAACATTATAAACTGCTCATTAACCCAAGGGAGGTACCCAGACAGCTTAAAAACCGCTTCTCTTAAACCCCTCCTCAAGAAGCACAACTTAGACCCCAAAGAACCTGCTAACTTCTGCCCATCTCGAATCTCCCTTTCTTAGCCAAATTAACAGAGAAATTGGTTAATACCCAGCTTTCAGAATACCTAGAAGAACACAATATCCTATACCCATCCCAATACGGATTTCGCAAATCTCGCAGCACCGAAACACTTCCCATATCATTAACAGACCATATTATAATGGGATTAGACAAGGGCTACTCCTTTCTTCTAGTACTCCTAGACATCTCGGCGGCATTCGACACCGTCAACCACTCCATCCTCCTGAATCGTCTAGCGGACATAGGTAAATCCGGATCAGACCTCAGTTGGTTCACGTCTTTCCTCAGTAATAGAACCTTCAGAGTTAAAATTAATAATAAAGAATCTCCCTCAACAAGGTCTTCACTTGGTGTACCTCAAGGATCCTCTTTATCACCCATTCTCTTTAACATCTACCTCCTCCCCCTCTGCCAGCTTCTTACAAACCTTAACCTAACACACTACCTATATGCAGATGATGTGCAGATTTTGATTCCGATAACAGAATCCATCACAAAATCACTCATGCAGTGGAACAACTGCCTAAAATCGATCACCAGCCTTCTCAACAGTCTTAATTTGGTTCTTAACGCATCTAAGACCGAACTCCTCCTCATCTCCCCCAACCAAGACAACCCACTCTCACAGACCATCCTCAATACACAGCTCACGCATACCCATGTAAGAGATCTCGGGGTACTACTCGACAATCGCCTAAACCTTAAGAAAATGATCAACACCACAACCAAAGATTGTTTCTATAGACTTCAGGTCCTAAAAAAACTCAAACCGCTACTATTCTTCCACGACTTCAGTTCTGCAAGCCTTGCTATTTGCCAAAATAGACTACTGCAGCGCTCTCCTCTTGGGTCTCCCCAGTTCTACCACCAAGCCTCTACAGTTGATACAGAACGCCGCGGCAAGAATCCTGACCAACACCAACCGCGGAGAACACATATCACCCATCCTCCGCAACCTACACTGGCTCCCAGTGAACTACAGAATCCTTCACAAATCACTCACTTTAATTCACAAATCCATTTACAATCACCTACATTTGGACCTTGAATTCCCCCTCAAACTCCATATCTCCAACAGACCAACCAGAGAAATATATAAAGGAACCCTACAGGCCCCACCTACAAAAGCCACTCGCCTCATCTCGACCAAAGATCGATCCTTCTCGACAGCAGGCCCAGCTATCTGGAACAACATCCCCTACGACCTTAGACTGGAACCCTGCCTCGTAACATTCAGGAAAAACTGAAGACCTGGCTGTTCCGCCAAGCCTTCCCAGATCCCCCCGATACCCACTAGATGACCGAAAGATCCTTCATGAACGATGGATCTCCGTACTACATTCAAGTTCTTGATAAGAGCCTCTCCTGACTCTTCAATTGTTTTCTACTCTTTGTTTACTGCGTTCCTAGGCCTTTCTTTCTTTCTTTCCAGCAGTCCTTGCTTCCAAGTTTGCTTTCCTTGTTAAATGTAACTTTATTCTTCCTTTTTCATATTATGATTTGTGTTACAGTTCCCCAATTCGATGTAAACCGATCTGATATGGTCTTTTAACCATGAAGGTCGGTATAGAAAAGTGTTAAATAAATAAACAAATAAATAAATAAATAAAATGGCAGAAAGGCAAATAGCGAGGCAAAGGTAAAGAACCAAGAAGATGTGAAAGGGATGAATAATAATTGAATATCATCCGCGTAAATGCAATATCCTGTACGGGACCTGGCCAGCAACTTACATTAAGGTGCCAAATAAAGGTTAAAGAGCATGGCCAGCCAGGCCGAGCCCTGTGGGACCCCAGTTTTTATTGGTCCCCATTGTGAATAATTGGGCCTAATGGATATTCTGTGGGACCTATCTAGAAGATATGAGTTAAACCAGCTTAACACAATGCCAGAGATCCTACATTCATGCAACTTGGATAACAAAATGCGATGGTCGGGAGCATCAAAGGCTGCAGAAAAATCCAAGAACGGCCAAGCATCCAAAACCTGCATACCTGGGAACTTTTGAGTTGTGGTCACTCTGAGATTGCTGTTGATTAGCAGGGGGGGGGGGGGGGGGAGGACAATGGAATAACATGTATCGGCTTTCTATCTTCAACCACCCTCCCATCCAACTAATCCACACTTTCTTTTTCTCTCGCCCATCACCATCCCCTGTCCCCTCCCGTTGACCCAGCATACTTCGACCCCAGCACACTCTTTGCTCCCTCCCCCATAAGTCTCAGCTCCATGACTTTATGCATTCCTCACCTTACCCTTAGCTGAGTGACTCCCAACTCCTGGAATCTGCAGACTGAGTTCTGAGTGTGTTGCAGCCTCTCTCCAGTTTCTCCCATGCTGCTTGCAGTGTCTACTCCAGACTCACACCCCACTTCTGTTCTCTGCAGGTTTACTGAGGAAGGGGAGGGGCTGAGCTGTATACAGAGAGGCCCTGAGGTTTCTAATGTTTCCCCCTGAGACCCTGAAACTGATGTAAATTCCCCGAGTCTCAGTGGGAAATCCTGAGAGTTCCCAGGTATGGAAAGGCTACATTTTAGCAAGGGAATGGCTTCTCTGGATAAACTTTCACTGCTGAAAGAAGTGGCAAATTAAAAGTTCAGGGTTTGTCCGGGTAGCTCAAAATTTACCTGCACAAACTCTTTTGAATATTGAGCTCATGCGGTTCTTTTACAGCTATTCCTTTAAGTGCATTTCTGCATTCCAGGAAACTTTATGTTCAACTTTTGTGCCGGGGAGAGGGCAAGGAGAAAATGTTACTCAGGGTGCATGAGGAATTTATTTCTGGAAATTTCTTCCGATAAGTGTGACTACTCTCTGTGCCTTCAATCTGATTTAACTGAGATGGGGGGGGGGGGGGGGGGCAGAGCTGCTGCATGGTACCAATTTATTACCAAATGTAAACAGTGCCACCTCGTGGCCACAACCACTACTGCATGCCTTCCTATGACCGGTTTCTTGCGTTCGCTGTTCAATACGCTGCAAAGTTTTCTTTCAGGCAGAACTAAAGCGCATGGCACCGACGCGCCCTAATTATCTACCTCTTCAGTCCCTCTCCATGGAGGCAGAGCACGTCTGCTGGGGGCTTGGTGGAGAAGGCCATGGAGTGCATACAAGTAAGGGCCAGGGGTGCACGGAGGGTGCTCGCATGCAGTCTCTACTGGCACGCGCCGGACCGAGGCCTTCTCAGCTTCCCCAGGGTTTAAGGGCTCCACTTTACAACAAATGCGTTACAGTAATTTCCCTAAGCTCGGCGTAGGTGGCGCACAGAGAACTGATGTCCCGTTTCAGTATTTTAAAGGTCGAACGACCTTTTGTTTGGATTCACATAGGAATTACCCGAAGGTGACCCTGTGGAAGAGCTTTCGCAGGTCAGGAGGGTTCCCTTCTTCAAATGACGTCATCCTCTGAAGGAGGGGAAACCCCCCCCCAGGTCTGCGAAGCTCCAGGGCGTCGATTCTCATTTTTGGCCAAATAAAGATCCTGCAGCCTGCAAAGGATCCGGCTTCCCCCCCAGGACTAATGATACGGCTGCTTTAAGGACGTTTTGTAGGGTGATTTCGTGGCATCTAACCACTTACACATTCCTTCTTTATTATTTATAGACATTTCCATTCTACCTTTTACCAAGAAGGGCCTCAAGGCGCCTTACAACCAATTCAAAACAGGCAAAAAGCAACTGCGATAATTTACAGTGGAGTTGAAATTTACAGCTGGAAAAGCATTGGGAATCCAGGGGATATAACTCTGAGTCCTTAATCAGTACAACTGGGGCAGCGGGGTCTCTGCAGGGAAACCCAAACCAAGCCATCGCTTTTTTTCCCCCTGAAAGCCAGGCAGCGAGGCGGAAGTCGTAGGGGTAGCGGGATCCGGGGCACAACAGCCGAAAGCGCGATGTCTAGCGCAGGGCAGAGGAAGGCAGAGCCATTTGGCGGGTGCGCAGGAGACGTGGGGGGAGGGGCGCTCGGGTGCTTGCTTTTTTCGCACCCTTGCAGGCGCGGTAGAGAGTTTGCCCTGCTGTCCGGCCGGGCGCCGGGGCTGGTGGTGGAGTTTAGGCTGACACCGGGGCTCTTTCGAGGGTGGGTGCTCTCCCACCTCTGGGTCCCTATAGCTCTGCTTCAGGAACTCTCTGGAGCGAGAACGACAGGAGAGTGGAAAGGAGGAATAATGGCGCTTTTGCACCGAAATCCTCGGGATTTTTGAGCGCAGAGACGCCTTTTTCTCTTCCTTTCTGTACTTTTGCAGCGTTGTTGATTCATTGCACCTTGACTGGTTGTGGGGCTTTTTGTAATTTTCCACCCGCTAGACCTTTATTTTCCTGTCTGCTCACACATCTTGTGGAAACGGATTCACTTCACAGAAGTCGCCTGCACCAGTGAATGCATTTCTTTTCGCTCTTTTTCTCCTCCCCCCTTTGCCGATCCATTGCCCTCGCTAACCTGCCCGGCGCGGTGATCTGCTGCCGTTTCAAAGCTCCTCATTTCTATTACCGTCCATGGTTCCTCCGCATCTCTTGCAACCCCCCCCCCGAGAAAGCCTCCTGAACGTCATTATTCATCGTCTTAATGTCGGCCCTTATGAAATCTAGGACTCTTCTTCTGATTATAGTTTGGTTCTGATCCAGTGCTGACAGAGAACCGCAGAGTTCCCCTACCATAGCCACCCTGACGCTGTCTCCACTTGTCAGCACCAGGGCCAGTGTCCCCTCAGCAGAGCAAGGACTGCAGGCAGGATCCCCCTACCTCTAGTTAATTGGGGTAACTGCATTAACACTTAAAAGAAACAACCTTTACATTAAGATGCATTAGTATTAATTGCATCAGTAGCGTGGGATCTTCTTAGTGTTTGGGTAATTGCCAGGTTCTTATGGCCTGGTTTGGCCACTGTTGGAAACAGGATACTGGGCTTGATGGACCCTTGGTCTGACCCAGCATGGCAATCTCTTATGTTCTAAGAGGGCACTTACCGGTAGGCGTGGCGGCTGCTATCACCTGTGAGCTATTCATGCCTGTTGCATGTCGGCACTGTGCAGGAAAACAGTTTTTATATGGGATGGGTGAGTGAGCTGGTGGCAAATCAGGTCACAGCTAAATGGCCCATAAGACTTTTTATTAGAGGGGTGAAAATAAATATTACTCTGTTTTATTCTGATGCAGTTTACTGGGGTTTTACCTTCTGCTGCGCTAGATGTCATTCAGGGCTGGGGAAAGCTGTCATAGACCTTGGTTCAGATTCGCGTGGGGAAGGAGTTCAGGTTACAGCCTCCTGTTCCCAACGGAATCAGCAGCCAACGATGAGCACCTCATGTGTGGATTTTTAAGTTTAGCGTATTTTATTGATTTGCTTTTGCGATAACCAGTAGGTTTACACAAAGAGACCACCATCGTAACCACTGGAGGTGAGCAGGGCCAAATTTGAATTGCCCATATTCCTCGCGATGCTCACGGGCGCTCTTTTCGGTATGTCACTCCCAATTTTCCAAGGGAAGCCGCTCGTGCCGTTTCCTGATGAAATCTTGCAGCTGCAAAAAAAAAAATATATATATTTATTTATTTATTTATTTATTTAATAGCTTTTATATACCGGCATTAGTACGAGACATCATGCCGGTTCACATTTTAACAAAATGAGCGGAAAATACATTAAAACAAGGAGATGGGGGAGGGGAAAAACAAGGCCAACTGGGCAACGAGAGTGCAGGTTTGAGAAGAAAGAGAGAATAAGCAAAATCAAAAGGCAAACTGAAACTAATTACAACAATTCAGCAAGATAATTACAACAGAAAAGGGCATAATATGGAGAGATTACTAAATAATGAAGGGGGGAAAGAGAAAAGAGAGGGCACGGAGTTCTCGGCAAGGAAGGTTGGGTATATATATATATATGCACTATGCACACTCAGTTTGCACGGGAAGGCCAAAGGGGACCACAGTACCCGACGTGCTTTTAAAAATGTCAATTCATGCGCTGTTTACATGCCCCCCCTCTCGACCCAAACACGCCCACAGGAACGCCTCTTTTTAACATGCTGAAAAGTCCATGGGCCGTCAAACTTTTAAAAACATTTTTTATTTAGCAAATTTTTTAACATATTCCAAGAAATAACTTCTTGTACACAGCAGCGCAATGGTACGTATTAACCCGTGCGTGCTTTGGAGCTCAGAAGGGCAAATGTCAGCCCCTGGGTACCCAGGAAACAGCTTAGCATGTGTCTGTTACACACATCTCATGGGCAATAGGGAGACCTCCCCGCAGGACCGTGAGCTGATTTTCAAAGGGAAAAAATCCTTGTGCATTTGGTTCCAGGTTTGAACCTCAAGAAGATTCTGGCACGTGTGAGTAATTTGTACTAACCCTCATCGTGGCAGCCAAAATGCGATTTGAAATGCAACTCTCTGCTGATTACGGGGGACAGTCATTGGACAGTATTATGTGAGTTAAACTGTGTTTATCCACCTTAAATCGTGCACCTGAAAATATGAATACTTGTGGAGTAGGGAACAGAAGGAAAAAGCCCCCACATCCTTTAAGCTGCATTGAAGCAGGTGCAAAGCGTGAGCCAAGAATGATGCGTGGAGAATTGATGATGCAATCTCTGCGCATCATTTCCCACTCTACACTTAACCCCGCCCACTTTTCTCCTTGGCTAAAAGTGTGCGTAACCTGTTCACAGCAAACAGGAATTTAGGGCTGTGCATTTGTTTGAAAATGAAATGAAAAGCACAGCGAAACATCTTTGCTTCATTTCATTAAATCAATCCTGCTGAAATCTGGATTTTCTTATTGTATTTATTTATTTTGGAAAACAGTGTCTGCACCATCAAAAGTGTTTGCTGAAACGAATAAAAACAGCAACAAAAAAATTTCCCCTGAGATGAAATTTACATGAAAACCCTCTCCCCAGCAAAACAAAACAAAATTCAGTGAATGTGCAGAAAAATTCTTTTCATTTCAGTTTGTTTTATTCATTTTTGGATCATTTTCTATTCATTTTGTAGGGTTTTTTTTTTCCTATTTCCCGTGTTTATTCATTTCAGAAAACAGCACACACACTGTTTGTAAATACTATGCATTGTCCAGAAATGATGCCTATTATTTTCCGAAATGAATGAATCTGAAAATTTCAGGGATTTTCAGGGGGATTGTACATTCATTTTGGGGTGAAACAAGCAGAAATGAAAATGCCTGATTTGGTTTTAAAAGCCATTTGTTTTAAAATGAATATATATAGCCCTATAGGTCACACAGAAGGGGAGGCAATAATCAGGCCACGATTTAATATGGGTCACCCCATTTAAAACTGTCCGACTTTTTGCCCCCCTCCATCATCAAACAATTGCGTCTGAAAGCAGAGTTGTGTTGCCGCAGTGAATATTAGAACAAATTACTTTTAAAATCTGGTTTCTTGAGATTCCAACCTACAGTTCTCCAACCAAAAACCAGGGACGTAACTTTAGAATCCAAGAGCAGTTCCCCTGACTTCCTTCTGACTCCCTCCTCGTATCATTCTACTAAATCTATAACTCTAGGTTATCACAGGATGGGTCTTCGAATGGAATTAATATCTTAATGATACTAGAGGAGGGAAAAATGATGCATAATCAAAGAATCACCCATAATAAAGGTCTCACTTCTGCATAATTCCCGAGTAGTGAACAGTATATGGCTGAATACCTAGAGCCATGTGGACCACGGCAATGTTTTCATGCTCAACTCAAGAGACATATCATGCTGTCACATGGATATTAACTCCTTTCTCTAATATTTTTGCACGGCTGAATTTCATAGACATTTCAAGATTTTTCTCTTTTCTGTTATTTATTTGTTTGTTTATTTATTTTTAATTTTTATATACCGACATTCTTGTATAATATACAAATCATACCGGTTTACATTAAAACAGGAGATGCAGGAAAAAAGTTACCTTTGTCAAATACATTTGTTTTAAATGTGCTACCCATGTGAAGAGCTTGCGCTAAAAAATTAAAAAAAAAAAATGAAATAGAAATGAAACCAAGCAAACCAGACATGAAAGAAAATAGAAAGGAAACAAAATGAAAAATGAAACAAAACATTTTTTTGTCATTCCCACTCCTAATGAGGACACGAGAGAGGAGCTACGGATGTACGAGTGGTAAGATTATAATTAAACCACGGAGAATGTTGCACACAGGTATCCCCCCTTCACGTGACTAAAACCTAACGTTAAGATTTACAAGAACAAAATATATATATTTGAATTAAAAGACAGAAGAGGACATGTTCTGAGCTTTGAAGAATACCATGCGGTTATCCCGAGGTGTACTGCAGGTACATGTGTGCTCTGAAAGGCTGAACGAAAGTGTTTCAGGGGGAAGGCTTTGTTAGCATCCCCCGTTATGCATCCGAGCCAGCATGAAATGTTCGTGGTAAGACAGTTCCAGCAGATTCAAATGATGAAAAGGGGACAGGAAGGTGAAGGGCCGCGGGGGTCCATTCCCACCAACCCGTAGGCCATGTGGCGCCAATTTGCGCCGCGCTCCATGCTTGGCTTGTAACAACACGCACGGGCGCCTCGTGCGACACAAGCATGAGTCACCCCCTCCTCTTAACGAGCTTTCTCCACCCCGAAGCTGGGAAAGCGTGTTCCTTCCCAACCTGCATGACGGGAGTGGGTGGGCGGTTATGCACGCCTCGCCTCTCACCGGGCAGTGACCTTGGGATGCTTGCATGCTTATCTGGCAGGATGAAAGGTACGCGCGCCCCGAGGAATGAAAACAAGGGCCCTGTGGAAGAGGGGGAAAAGCAGGAGCAGCAGCTGAAAGGGAAATAGGAACCAGCACGCTGAGCTATTTAACACCGTCTTTTTTCTGGCTGCAGAGGTCATGACTGTATCACATTGACACTAATGAGGCTGGCCGAACAGGAGGTTTTGATCATAGGGAACAGTGATGTTCTAGGAACATTTCATACAGCACCGTAGGATCCCAACATCGGGACTCTAAGGGCACGGAGAAGTTATTTATTACTGATGAAGATTGGGCATCCAAATGGCAGATGAAATTTAATGTGGACAAGTGCAAGGGAAAAATAACCCTTGCTGTAGTTACACGATGTTAGGTTCCATATTAGGAGCTACCACCCAGGAAAAAGATCCAGGCATCATAGTGGATAATACTTCAAAATCGTCAGCTCAGTGTCCTGCAGCAGTCAGAAAAGCAAACAATGTTAGGAATTATTAGGAAGGGAATGGTTAATAAAACGGAAAATGTCATAATGCCTCTGTATCGCTCCATGGTGAGACCACACCTTGAATACTGTGTACAATTCTGGTCACCACATCTCAAAAAAGATATAATTGCGATGGAGAAGGTACAGAGAAGGGCAACCAAAATGATAAAGGGGATGGAACAGCTTCCCTATGAGGAAAGGCTGAAGAGCTTAGGGCTGTTCAGCTTGGAGAAGAGACGGCTGAGGGGGGATATGATAGAGGTCTTTAAGATCATGAGAGGTCTTGAACGAGTAGATGTGACTCGGTTATTTACACTTTCGAATAATAGAAGGACTAGGGGGCACTCCATGAAGTTAGCATGGGGCACATTTAAAACTAATTGGAGAAAGTTCTTTTTTCCTCAACGCACAATTAAGCTCTGGAATTTGTTGCCAGAGGATGTGGTTAGTGCAGTTAGTGTAGCTGGGTTTAAAAAAGGTTTGGATAAGTTCTTGGAGGAGAAGTCCATAAACTACTATTAATCAACTTTACTTAGGGAATAGCCACTGCTATTAATTGCATCAGTAGCATGGGATCTTCTTAGTGTTTGGGCAATTGCCAGGTTCTTGTGGCCTGGTTTGGCCTCTGTTGGAAACAGGATGCTGGGCTTGATGGACCCTTGGTCTGACCCAGCATGGCAATTTCTTAACATATGATATGTAACTATAGTCTACGAAAACGGATTTATTTCAAACTGACTTCTGGACTCTGTAAGACCCATTGAAGGACCTCCTCTTCCTTCTCTTTCTGTAACACATTACCCTCTCTTAATGTATCCTGGGCATCCTCTTCCATACCCCCAGCTCCTTCCCTGCTCTCTGTTCCCTTCTCCACTCCATCAACAGGTGTGGCTCTCCCTACCTTCTTGGGATTCCTCTTCCTCCCATGTGTAATTTGTCCTCCTTTTAACTTCCTTTGTGCTCCCGCTTATTGCCTATCTGGCCTCTTTGCTCTTTACCGGGCTGCAGTGGCCGTTGGATTCTCTCTGCTCCAAAATTTATCTTCAAAGGCAAAAAAACAGAAAATTAAAAAAAAAATTGACATGGAAAATACTTTCAAGCACTTTATCCCTCTTCATATTTCCATTCTCTTTCCTCTTTTCAACCCTGCCACATAACTGCTTCTAATATCCTCCAAATTGCATCACAACTATATATAAATGGTGGGTCTTTGTGCAAACACTATATAGGTGACACCACTGAGTCCCTGGGAGGAGTCGTCAACGGGAGGAGCAGTGGAGAGGCAGCAAGGGGCTGAAGAAAGGGCAGAGAAACCCAAAAACATGGTGGCAGAAAACGACCATTATGGCCTGTCTAGTCTCCCGATCTCACTCCCTCAGGGATCCTCTGTCTTTATCCTGTGCTGTTTTCTATTCAGATCCTGTCCTCATCTCCACCACCTCCACAGGGAGGCCGTTCCATGCATCCACCACCCTCCTTGTAAAGACAGTTTTTCCTTAGATTACTCCAGAATAAAACCCCTTTCCCTCTCATCCCATGACCCCTTTCCTCTGAAAGAGGCCCTGCCTCCTCTGCATGCACGCCTTGAAGGGATTTAAATATCTCTATCATATCCCCCCCCCCCCCCCCATCCTGGCTTTCCTCTGAACTATACACGTTTAGATCTGTAAGTCTGTCCCCATATACTTTAAAGGGAAGACCACCAACCGTTTCAGTAGCCACTTTCCGGACCGACTCCAACAATTTGTATCGTGTTGAAGGTGCGGTCTCCAGAATTGTACACAGGATTCCAGATGAGGTCACACCAGGGACTTACGTAGGGGCAATATCACCTCCCTTTTTCCCCTGACCATCCCTCTGCCTATGCACCCAGGCATCTTTCTGGCTTTTGCTGTCACCTTATCCACCTGTATGGCCACCTTAAGATGATCAGATACCGTCACGCCCAGAGCCCGCATGCGTAGAAGAATTTCACCCCTCGCTCTACTTGTAATTGAGGATTTTGCACGCTAACTACATAACTCTGCATCTTTTAGCACTAAATCTTAGCTGTCAGAACCCAGACCATTCCTGGAGCTTTCCTAGGTCTCTTCTCATGTTTTCTGCACCTTCCTATCTGTTCTACTCTGTTACAAATGTTGGTATCCTCAGCAAAAAGGCAAACATTTCCGGATAATCCTTCCGCAGTGTCGCTCATGAAAATGTCGAGAAGAACTGATCCAAGGACCAGTCCCTGCAGCGCACTGCTAGTAAGGTCCCTCTCCCTGGAGGGAAACGCCTTTTATCACTACCCTTGGTCACCTCCCACTCAGCCAGTTTCTAATCCAGTCAGTTACTTTAGGGTCCAGAGTTCAATTTATTTAAAAATTGCTTATGTGAAGCCGTGTCAAAGTACTTACTGAA
Source organism: Rhinatrema bivittatum (assembly GCF_901001135.1). Classification (NCBI taxonomy): domain Eukaryota; kingdom Metazoa; phylum Chordata; class Amphibia; order Gymnophiona; family Rhinatrematidae; genus Rhinatrema; species Rhinatrema bivittatum. The sequence goes on along the minus strand of NC_042623.1, from coordinate 14,333,428 downwards.
ATTCAGGTGTACTGCATCTAGCAATCTGCCCCGTTCCCACTCTCTGGTCACCCAATCAAAGAAATTGAGCAGATTCGTCTGACAAGATCGACTTCCGGTAAAACCCTGCTGCCTTGGATTTTGTAATCCAGTGGATTCCAGAAACTGCATTTTTCTCTGTTTCTTCAGCGATTCCATTAATTTGCTCAGCACAGGGTAATTCCCAGCCCCCCTCCTTACATCCACTTTTGTGAATAAGAACCACATCCGCCCGTCTCCAGCCCTGCAGAAAATTCTCGACTCTAAAGATGCCCTGAAAACGTCAACCAGCGGAGTTGCGAAGACTTCTCTAAGTTCTCAAAAAAAACCCTTGGATGTATCCCTGCTTCAGAGCAGGCCTAAAATTATCCGGCCCGGATAACTTGCTTCTTAACCGGATATCTTCAAAAGGTATCCAGATAAGTAGCATTTAAAAAAAAAATAAATAAAGAGAGAATTCAAAGCCTGTGGCCTGATTCTCTGCCTCCCCCACAAACATTTAAATATGCCCTGCTGTGCCGTGCACTCCCCACCCCAATCCCCTGGATCCACTGGCGGCCCCCTCGCCTCCTTCCCAGAATCTGTCATTAATGTAAATGCAGCCACTGCCTTCCCCCCGCAGTCTCGGCGTTCTGTGCCTCGCTCCCCGTCCTTCCCAGACACTCTAAACCATAAAAATCCCTGCCGGGAGCGAGATACGCACAATTAAACTCTGGAATTTGTTGCCAGAGGATGTGGTTAGTGCAGTTAGTGTAGCTGGGTTTAAAAAAGGATTGGATAAGTTCCTGGAGGAGAAGTCCATTACCTGCTATTAATTAAGTTTACTTAGGGAATAGCCACTGCTATTAATTGCATCAGTAGCATGGGATCTTCTTAGTGTTTGGGTACTTGCCAGGTTCTTATGGCCTGGATTGGCCACTGTTGGAAGCAGGATGCTGGGCTTGATGGACCCTTGGTCTGACCCAGTATGGCATGTTCTTATGTTCTTATATGAATTTACCCACTTCCAGCACTGCTTCAGTCACAAGCTCTGTGGAGTTTTTCAAAATGCACTGACCCGACCCCTTGCCTCTATCATGTGACATGGGCGACCGCTACTATTGGGTAGCCCCGTCACATGACAGGGGCAAAGGGCCGGTGCCATTTTTTAAAATGGAGGCTGTTGGTCCGGGAACGGAGGGATCACTCCCGGGCTCGCATTAGACCACCCCCAGGATGATTTTGATACATCTGGGGAGGGGCGATAGGGTGGGCTAGAGTGGATGATCTGGGGGCTGGCAACCGAGGTGGGACTATTTTTTAAGCAAAAGGGAGGGGGTTGAAGGTGGGATATAGGAACAATTTTTTTAAATTGCTAATACTACCTTTGGAATTCAGCCTCTCACAACGTGAGATTGGAAACAAATAATTTGTTTTTAGAAAGAAGGTAAAAGCATGGTTATTTTAAAATTGTTCATGGAGTGATTGATCTTATGCCTGGGTTTGTGGATTATCTTTTATTAATTGCTGTATAAGATGATTTTACTTTATATTTTTATTGTGTTATTGTATTGTACACTGTTTTTATCAGACTTGTTTTTCTGCTTTAGCTGTATAAAAGAATTGAGAAAATATTCGGGGAAATTTGATCAACTCCAGGGGTGACGGGGTCTCCAGACACCCCCCGGGATATTATTGTATATGCAGGGAACTGGTGGTTACTATTTGCAAATAATGCGCATATAAAAACGATACAAATAAAACATGAAATTTCATGGGCTATTTTTCTATTATTTAGTTTAAAAAATGACTTGAAATGTCGTTGCCTATGTCATTTCAAATGACAGCACATCCCTAACATATATATATATAAATATGAAGAGGCAAATATTCAAAGGCGTTTATCACAAGTTATTTGGATAAATGCCACGTTTTCAAAACCTCCGGTACTTATCCAGCTAATGTTTGGCCAGAGAAGTCAATTTCTGGATAAAAATCAGCCAAATAAGTATTGGGCGTCACAAGAACGTCAGGTGGAGCTGGGGGGGTGAAAGTTAAGCCATGAAACTTATGCAGTTAACTCCAATATCCCTGGAGCAGGTGTAAGGTTATCCGGGAATGTGCTCGCAGATAACTTTCTTACTAACCACCAGCTCTATTCACAGGAATATCGTTGATCAAATAGTGATGGCCTGTAAAAAGAAAGTGCTGGCTGGGAGTATGGTGGGAACATACTGCAGTCCATGCAGATGAGAAGATTGTTGAAAAGTACCAGGAGTGTATGTATGTGGGGGAGGGGGGGGAGATCTGGAGTGGGGAAGGAGGGAAGGAGAAGGGGGAGCAGGGAGATAGGCAGAGGATGTAGATGGTGGGAGGCCCGGTGAAGAGGCCTACCATATTGGGGGTCATTTTTCAAATTGCGTTAGGGCATTATCGTGGGCATTAAGGCCCAAACGTCCATGATAACGCCATAACGCACGCAATAATTAATGCGTGGCGAGATACCTATGCAAATTTGAAAAACTTAGTCAAATGGGAGGAGTTTATGGAAATGAGAGGTGCTTAATGTTGTGTGTGATAATTACACCTTTTTTATGGGTATTATGCCCGAAATGGGATTTATGATATTTATCGCAAATCCCGTTTCAGGTTGGGGGGGGGGAGACAGAGAGAGGGGGGGGGGGAGAGAGAGAGAGAGAGACTCTGGGGAGGCACACATATAAGGCAACTTTTTATACCATTTAAGAGCGGCCATTCTGAACTCGGGGTGAGGTTTTTTGTGGAGGCCTAGGTTTTGGGGACCAGTTTTACATGCACAGTCACAGGTATGAACAGCACAGTAGACATCAGTGAAGATTTTATGTGATTTGGAGTGAGGAAAGGTTTAAAAAGATGAGATTAGTACATTGTACTCTCGACCTAGCTTTATAGCAGGTAGGTAGAGAGTGCATCAAGTTAGGTCGAGAGTACAATGTGATTTCCCTGGCGGTGCCTTCCTCTCGTTCCTATGCAGGGCCCGGGAGGAAGGCACCGCTGTGGGAAACGCTTAAACCTTTATTTAATTGTGATTCTCATCGTGCGGCTGCCTGTCAGAGGGGTGACCCCGTGCTTATAAACTCCGTTGCCTTCTACAAATCTGGAAATACCCATAGGTGCTAACGCTCAGATGTTAAAGGTTGCCTTGTCACATCTCCCCTGTGAGTGAAGGAAACGTCCTATGGATACTAACAACGTAATCAGCACCTCCCGTGCTTCTTCTGTTCCTAAATGACCTTCAGCCAGTGTAATAACCCCATCGGCTCCCCTGCTTTGGCATGTGTGGAGCCCCATAAGATTTCTGGGTGTCTGACTCGTCGGAAGCCGCATTCGGCAAAACAAGGGCCTTGTCGGGGCAACTGACATCATACCCAGGAGGACACCATTTTCAAGCTTTTGACTAAACGCAATTTGCTCCCACTCACCACCGTGTCGGGACTTTGTTCATATACTTTTTGAGCAATGCTTTTTGAGAGTTGGTATTTACAACAAATTGTTGTGTCCTTTTGATAAATAAACATTTGTAATGTTAATTGCATGTTTTGAGCTCATCCATATTATAATTCAGTGCAACGCCATATGATCTTGTTTGTGAATGATCATCATGTGCTGTAACAGTGATTTGGTATCTGCACAAAAGCGGGAGACGTTTATATCAGATTCTCAAACCTATGCATGCACATAGGGACATAGGTTTGGTTGTTTGATGTGCAATGTTTAACATCATCAAAGTGTTCTTTTATTTTACTTGTTTCAAATAACATTAAGAAAGCCTTGCTTTTAATTGTTACCATATCATCCACGTAAGTGCTCTTTCTCCATTCCTTCGGAGCGTTCTTTGGTCTGTTTATTGAGCACCTAATATATATATATATATATATACACACTCATATATCTACAGTATATAGACTGAGTCAGTCGAGTTATGAAATATAAGGCACAGCCAGATGCATTGAGTTCAGTCAGACCATGGCTTTTTACCCTGTATAAACTGATCTGTACCACATTATCTTTAAAAAAATGCTTACAAAAATAAAGATATGTGCCCCAGCACAGTGTGTCATGTCAGTGTACGGATCCCGCCTCCGTCGATGGGGATTTTGTATAAATGTACACACAGCAGGTCAGCCTGAGTTCTTTACCGCACTGACTGAAGAGAGAGATTTTGGGATTGCGCGCTCCGGCAACCGCACAAGCTTCGCTCCCCGCAGCCAGGGCTGGTAAAAACCGAGACCAGAAACGTAAAGGCCAACCAGTGTTTCACCCGCCGCCCCCTGAATCAGGGGTGACTTCCCCCATGGCGCCCTTGACCTTGCAGGTCACCTGTCACTGGAAGACGAAGCTCCGGATAAACAGAGGAGACCTTCTGCCGTCTCTTATCTCCCCGGCTTGCCTGCAATCTGCGGGCGGAGCTTTAAATTATTCATCCCCCAGGCCTCTCTGTGAGCAGCACATCTCCATCAGGGCCCCCCTCCCATGCACACACACACACACTCCCCATCCTCCACCAGCACCCCGCACCTTGCCGCTGGTATCCTTGGGAACCTTATCAGAGATCGCAGATTCAGGCTCCAGAGATGAAATAAAAGAGGAAATTGGGCTGTTATTAGCATAAGAGGAATCCGCCTGGAGCTGAATGCACAGGAGCACACTGGCATCTCTTATCAGCAACGTTTCATCTCTGCTTCCTTTATCTATATAAACAATATATATGTGTGTGTGTGTATATATACATATATATATATATATTCTTTAATTCCATCCAGTTCTCTCTCTGCTGCCAGCTTATATGACAAAGCATAGAGGAAGCAAAATCTATCAGCCCCAAGATACCTGTGAGGTGCTATTTGCATGGATAGAAAACTTGCACGCAAAAAGCAAAATAGTGCAAGCAAAAAGTCACAATTTCGTATATAATGCCGCCTCCTTTGTTCTGAGGGGCCCATTGAAGGAAATGGACCGGCTCCATTGAAGGAAATTTACTGAGGCTGCTTTTGTATCCAGAACATAATAACATAGCAACAACGGCAGAAAAAGACCAATTGGTCCATCCTGTTTGCCTAGCAAGATTCTTATGGTAGTAATGGCCACAGCATGCAGGTAACTTCCATGTTTTTGTTAAAGGCAGAAACTGCCGCTCCCTGCAGGTTACCCCCATGTTTCTGTTAAGAGTAATAACTGCTGCTCCGTGCAGGTTACCCCCATGTTTCTGTTAAGGGTAGTAACTGCCGCTCCATGCAGCTTACCCCCATGTTTCTGTTAGAGTAGTAACTGCCGCTCCATGCAGGTTACCCCCATGTTTCTGTTAAGGGTAGTAACTGCTGCTCCATGCAGGTTACCCCCATGTTTCTGTTAAAGGTAGTAACTGCCGCTCCGTGAAGGTTACCCCCATGTTTCTGTTAAAGGTAGTAACTGCCGCTCTGTGCAAATTACCCCCATGTTTCTGTTAAGGGTAGTAACTGCCACACCATGCACATTACCCCCATGTTTCGGTTAAGGGTAGTAACTGCCGCTCCGTGCAGGTTACCCCCATGTTTCTGTTAAGGGTAGTAACTGCCGCTCCATGCAGGTTACCCCCCTGTTTCTGTTAAGGGTAGTAACTGCCGCTCCATGCAGGTTAACCCCATGTTTCTGTTAAGGGTAGTAACTGCCGCTCCGTGCAGGTTACCCCCATGTTTCTGTTAAGGGTAGTATCTGCCGCTCCGTGCAGGTTACCCCCATGTTTCTGTTAAGGGTAGTAACTGCCGCTCCGTGCAGGTTACCCCCATGTTTCTGTTAAGGGCAGTAACTGCCGCTCCGTGCAGGTTACCCCCATATTTCTGTTAAGGGCAGTAACTGCCGCTCCGTGCAGGTTACGCCCATGTTTCTGTTAAGGGTAGTAACTGCCGCTCCGTGCAGGTTACCCCCATGTTTCTGTTAAGGGTAGTAACTGCCGCTCCGTGCAGGTTACCCCCATATTTCTGTTAAGGGCAGTAACTGCCGCTCCGTGCAGGTTACGCCCATGTTTCTGTTAAGGGTAGTATCTGCCGCTCCGTGCAGGTTACCCCCATGTTTCTCTTAAGTGTAGAACATAAGAACATAAGAAAATGCCATACTGGGTTAGACCAAGGGTCCATCAAGCCCAGCATCCTGTTTCCAACAGTGGCCAATCCAGGCCATAAGAACCTGGCAAGTACCCAAAAACTAAGTCTATTCCATGTAACCATTGCTAATGGCAGTGGCTATTCTCTAAGTAACTGATGCTCCATGCAGGTTACCCCCATGTTTCTGTTAAAGGTAGTAACTGCAGCTCTGTGCAGGTTACCCCCATGTTTCTGTTAGGGGTAGTAACTGCTGCTCTGTGCAGGTTATCCCCATGTTTCTGTTAAGGGTAGTAACTGCCGCTCTGTGCAGGTTACCCCCATGTTTCTGTTAAGGGTAGTAACTGCTGCTCTGTGCAGGTTACCCCCATGTTTCTGTTTAGGGTAATAACTGCCGCTTCGTGCACATTACCCCCATGTTTCGGTTAAGGGTAGTAACTGCCGCTTTGTGCAGGTTACCCCCATGTTTCTGTTAAGGGTAGTAACTGCCACTCCATGCACATTACCCCTATGTTTCGCTTAAGGGTAGTAACTGCCGCTCTGTGCAGGTTACCCCCATGTTTCTGTTAAGGGTAGTAACTGCTGCTCCATGCAGGTTACCCCCATGTTTCTGTTAAGGGTAGTAACTGCCGCTCCGTGCAGGTTACCCCCATGTTTCTGTTAAGGGTAGTAACTGCCGCTCCGTGCAGGTTACCCCCATGTTTCTGTTAAGGGTAGTAACTGCCGCTCCGTGCAGGTTACCCCTATGTTTCTGTTAAGGGTAGTAACCACTGCTCCCTGCAGGTTACCCCCATGTTTCTGTTAAAGGTAGTAACTGCTGCTCCGTGCAGGTTACCCCCATGTTTCTGTTAAGGGTAGTAACTGCTGCTCCGTGCAGGTTACCCCCATGTTTCTGTTAAGGGTAGTAACTGCCGCTCTGTGCAGGTTACCCCCATGTTTCTGTTAAGGGTAGTAACTGCTGCTCCGTGCAAGTTACCCCCATGTTTCTGTTAAGGGTAGTAACTGCTGCTCCGTGCAGGTTACCCCCATGTTTCTGTTAAAGGTAGTAACTGCCGCTCTGTGCAAATTACCCCCATGTTTCTGTTAAGGGTAGTAACTGCCACTCCCTGCACATTACCCCCATGTTTCGGTTAAGGGTAGTAACTGCCGCTCCGTGCAGGTTACCCCCATGTTTCTGTTAAGGGTAGTAACTGCCGCTCCATGCAGGTTACCCCCCTGTTTCTGTTAAGGGTAGTAACTGCCGCTCCATGCAGGTTAACCCCATGTTTCTGTTAAGGGTAGTAACTGCCGCTCCGTGCAGGTTACCCCCATGTTTCTGTTAAGGGTAGTATCTGCCGCTCCGTGCAGGTTACCCCCATGTTTCTGTTAAGGGTAGTAACTGCCGCTCCGTGCAGGTTACCCCCATGTTTCTGTTAAGGGTAGTAACTGCCGCTCCGTGCAGGTTACCCCCATATTTCTGTTAAGGGCAGTAACTGCCGCTCCGTGCAGGTTACGCCCATGTTTCTGTTAAGGGTAGTAACTGCCGCTCCGTGCAGGTTACCCCCATGTTTCTCTTAAGTGTAGAACATAAGAACATAAGAAAATGCCATACTGGGTTAGACCAAGGGTCCATCAAGCCCAGCATCCTGTTTCCAACAGTGGCCAATCCAGGCCATAAGAACCTGGCAAGTACCCAAAAACTAAGTCTATTCCATGTAACCATTGCTAATGGCAGTGGCTATTCTCTAAGTAACTGATGCTCCATGCAGGTTACCCCCATGTTTCTGTTAAAGGTAGTAACTGCAGCTCTGTGCAGGTTACCCCCATGTTTCTGTTAGGGGTAGTAACTGCTGCTCTGTGCAGGTTATCCCCATGTTTCTGTTAAGGGTAGTAACTGCCGCTCTGTGCAGGTTACCCCCATGTTTCTGTTAAGGGTAGTAACTGCTGCTCTGTGCAGGTTACCCCCATGTTTCTGTTTAGGGTAATAACTGCCGCTTCGTGCACATTACCCCCATGTTTCGGTTAAGGGTAGTAACTGCCGCTTTGTGCAGGTTACCCCCATGTTTCTGTTAAGGGTAGTAACTGCCGCTCTGTGCAGGTTACCCCCATGTTTCTGTTAAGGGTAGTAACTGCTGCTCCATGCAGGTTACCCCCATGTTTCTGTTAAGGGTAGTAACTGCCGCTCCGTGCAGGTTACCCCCATGTTTCTGTTAAGGGTAGTAACTGCCGCTCCGTGCAGGTTACCCCTATGTTTCTGTTAAGGGTAGTAACTACTGCTCCCTGCAGGTTACCCCCATGTTTCTGTTAAAGGTAGTAACTGCCGCTCCGTGCAGGTTACCCCCATGTTTCTGTTAAGGGTAGTAACTGCCGCTCCGTGCAGGTTACCCCCATGTTTCTGTTAAGGGTAGTAACTGCCGCTCTGTGCAGGTTACCCCCATGTTTCTGTTAAGGGTAGTAACTGCTGCTCCGTGCAAGTTACCCCCATGTTTCTGTTAAGGGTAGTAACTGCTGCTCCGTGCAGGTTACCCCCATGTTTCTGTTAAGGGTAGTAACTGCTGCTCCGTGCAGGTTACCCCCATGTTTCTGTTAAGGGTAGTAACTGCTGCTCCCTGCAGGTTACCCCCATGTTTCTGTTAAGGGTAGTAACTGTCGCTCCGTGCAGGTTACCCCCATGTTTCTGTTAAGGGTAGTAACTGCCGCTCCCTGCAGGTTACCCCCATGTTTCTGTTAAAGGTAGTAACTGCTGCTCCGTGCAGGTTACCCCCATGTTTCTGTTAAGGGTAGTAACTGCTGCTCCGTGCAGGTTACCCCCATGTTTCTGTTAAGGGTAGTAACTGCTGCTCCGTGCAGGTTACCCCCATGTTTCTGTTAAGGGTAGTAACTGCTTGCCTGTGCACATTAATCCCATGCACCATTTTCTTCATTTTTAACCTCTAGACAACCGGCTTTGAGCCCTCTCTTTTACGGTTCTGGGATACTGATATGCAAACATTAGAAAAAAGGCACAAGACTGCTTCTAGTCCAAGATCAAAGCACTTTCAAGCAGCTCTGGCTGAATTATCTAGAAGGCTGCTTAACCCGTAAAATTGTTGCTAGCAGTACTTTTTGTTCTGGGTTTGACAGTTGCTTGCTTTTGATTGTTAATGTTACTACCCTTGGGGGCGGCCTGCACGGAGCTAACAGTTTTGCATCGCGCCGTCTCATTAATTAATTCATTTGGCCAAAACTTCGCAAATGACAAACCACGTGCAAAAGCGTCCTCTTGGCGAAGCAGCCGAGTCGCGCGTGGGAATGCCAGAGCGCATGCGCGACCGCCGTTTGCTGGTTTTGGGCGGGAAAGTGCACCTGGGATGTTCTTGCGCCCCTTGGGGACGCTCCAGGACTGGGAGTCTGGCTTGGTGGAGTCTGAAAGTGACTCAGGAAATAGCGCTAAAGCTACCGGAACGCCCGATGCCACCTGAATGTGATCCGCTTTAAAAGGGGGGGGGGATCTAAAGGTAATGAGTAAAGAAATTCAATGAAGAGAAAATCATTATTTTAAAATAATGAATCCCTTTAGACTGGTTATAAGAAACGAACGTCCTTTATAAATCCTTTATAATCGGAGATTGGCGGACTTCCTGTATTTGGAACCCCCCCCCCTTCTCCTCTGTCTTTTCCCTAAAATAATGACATTTCCGCTCGGGTCTTGAGTGCAATACTAATGACCTCACTTCCGCTCGGGTCTTGAGTGCAATACTAATGATCTCACTTCCGCTCAGCCCCGCGCACGCGCTCCCCCACCTGCCCCCGCGCTCTGCACCCTTAGAAAACAGAAGGAGTCCAAACATGGCTTGGAAATATTCTCAGGGTTTTAAGATAATAAGACATAATAATAATATTTTTTTTTAAGGAAAGGTACACATTTAAATTTAGGGGAGTAGCTCAAGAAGTGGTGACTAAACCAAAAGTCCTGGCTGCATTTTCTTTAGGAGGCTTTGGATGATGCTGAAACGATATCTCGCTCATATTCCTAGAGACAAGGCTGGCATAATAAGCACCTCGACAATTTCCTGATGAACGCGCTACCCAACGATGAAAAACTGAAATCACTGTTGCCGGGCAGTGTACCTAAATAGCGCCTGTTGAACTTGAAGCAGGGAAACGTGTCCTTTTCCCAGAAGGATCACATTAAATTAGCCTTGTTTAATGTTAGATTTTTGGCTACTTACGGGCTAGTATTGACCATAAAACCCTGTACCTCCCCACCCCTGGCAGAACTCAAAGCGGACGGCTTGTTTTCCACGGTGATGCAGAATGGTGTGGCGGAAGTAGCAGGCTTCAAGATCACACCGTCTCTACACTACCAAAAAAAGACTGATTTCGGCAGAGAACATTGTTCCATGGTGGTTCATCATCCCACCGTGAACTAGGATTTTACCAAATTGGGTTGGCAACATAGCATGCTATGCACTAAAGCCCACATTTTTAAAAGCCCGTCGCACGCAAAAAACGGGCTGGTACGGGCGCAGAGCACATTTTAAAAACGGCCCGGCCGCGCGCGTATTCCCCCCCCAGGTATGCATGGAAGTGCCGGGCTCCTTGAAAGGGGAGGAGCGAGGGCCGACAGGGACAGTGGCCATTAGGTTCTGTCCTGGGAAAGCGCGTGCCGGCAGCCGACTGGCGCGCGGATCTAACTTCATCTATTCAAGTATAGAGCATTTTGCTTGAGTAATGCCCAGTTTTACTCGACCAAATGCTTTTTAAAATCAGGCCCCAAGCCCCTAGAATTCAGAGTATGTTAGCAAGTCTGCACGAACATTAGCAAGTAACCGAAAGAACATCATAGGTAAACAAGGTATTAGTGGGTGCATGGAAAATATCATGGTGTGCTTTTCTCCACATGCTATTTAGTGATCACGTGCTAAGGTATCACTTTTAACACTCGCCTCGGACCAGCTGCTAAATTTGGTTGAATGCAAGCTATATAAAGGGCTACCAAAAGTAGGGTTGCCATAATTTGCAAAACAAATAAATAAACAAACAGCTACCTGCCTCTTCCCCCCTCCATACTCTCTACAGCCAACTCTGTACCAGCCTCGTGGGCCCTTTGCTTTAAAAAGAGGGACCACTCAAAGCCCAATCACAGCAGCAGTAGAATATTATTAAGGCACGTAGGCCAGAGACTGAGTAGCTGCATGCTCAGTCAGAGCCCAAGCCGTGCCTCCAGTCCTGATCAGGAAACCGGCCCCTTTATCTTACACTTTTCAGGTCTTGCTGGCCGCTGATCTATCTTAAAGAAAATCTACGCGACTGTACAACTTGCTGCTGGCCATGATGACATGACTTTGGAGCCACTCAGGAGGGCAGGCGTGAGTAGGGATCACTCCTGCCCTTTAGAATGCACTAGAACCCCACGGAAGGGGTAATTGGAGGAGCAGGAGATCCACAGCCCAGCAAACATTTTTAGGAAGTGGGAGGGGAGATCGGAGTGGCCCAGGGGGGCCCCAGCTGGGCCGGCTCAGCCTAGTTGGGACCGTTGCAAGGAGGGTTGGAGAGGCCTAATTGGGCTCTGGTTGGGCCTGGCCAGGCCCAGAGACTTGAGTTAAGGCAGTAGGGGGGGGGGGGGGTCAGAGGGCTTCCAGGAGAGCTTTTGATCCCCCCCCCCCCCCCACCCCACACTCACTTCATGAAAACAGAAAACTATTCAAACATTTTCAGGTATTTTTTTTATCAGAGGCCACTTTTGGTTCGTTACATTCAGAATGAAGCAAAAATGGCATCACTTGTTCTGTTTTTTGCATTTATTTCCAAGGAATGCACATCCCTAATTTTTATAATACCAGCATGCTATTAAAGATGACGGGTGCAATAGATTGCATTCATGTAGCACTTACCCCAGGAAAGGTTTTTAGTAATAGCACAAGCTTCCATTCCCTGTGGGGATAGGGAAATTCCTACAGTCTGCTCTGAAGCGTCTGAAAAGCAGAAAATAAATAATTTTAAGTAATAATGATAAACAAATAATGTGCAATTCATGTGTGAGGCACACGTGTGGGCTCTGAATATAGTGACTCCTTTCCTGACTCCTTTATCCTGTGCCAGTCTCCTCTCCCGTCTTCCAGCAATTTCAGGAGAGCAGGTAAGGTAGAAGGCGGCTGCAAGGTAAATTCCCCTTTATCTTATCGAAACTTAAGCCCCACACTCTGCCTCCTTCGCCCTCTGCTACTGTCCCTTCACACGCTTCAGCCAGCTCAGCCATGGAAACCAAACAGGACAGCTTGAAAACTACTTTCAAGGCCGAGAGAAACCTAGCAGACCAGGCACATCCATTCCTTACTAACGAATGGAAAAAGAAAATGCAACAAATGAAGCCATTTCGGTTCATTCAGAAAAGAACAAACTGAAAATAGCCTCCTATGAAAATACACCAACATTTTGGGGGCATTTTCATATTCGTGACATTTAATAAAAACAACACAAAACAAAACCCCCCAAGTCTCTGGTGACCCTGGCTGGGCCTTCCTGGGCCACAAGTCACCGGGACGTAGCCCTGAGCCAGGTCTGGCTCATGCCCATAGCTAACCTGGGCGCCCCCCCTTCCCCTCTATTTACAAGTGCCGAAGCTGGAGAGCTCCCACCCTGGCCCCTGCGTACCCCCTTCCAGGATCCTGGTTTGAAACAGGTAGAAGTGCCACTCAGGTTGCTCCCAGTGCTTTTAAATCTGGCATTTTTCACCTGTAGGACAGAGCCAAAGGATGGTGACTTCAGTGCCTTCCACCAGTGTGATTAGTGCCATTTTGTTGTTTTCTACAGTTGCACATCAAAATGGTGGGGGATCAGGAGCAGGCAGATCAGGCGAGAGGTCTTCTGCAGGGGTCAGAAGCAGGCAGGACAGTCATGGGTCTTCTGCCTGACCAGCCACCTGCCCTTTGGGTTGGGACCTTTGGTGCTGGTGGCTGGCAAGTCTTATTGGGGGGAGGGGGGCAGTGTGCAAGGCCAGGGACAGGACACTCACTAGAACCAGCAAGAAGTAAGAAGCAAGGGACAGGAAGGTGCCCTGCCCACACTGGTTTTGTTGGTGAACACCGGATAGCACAAGAACAGACAAATAAGCACACGGCAGGGTAGATCCAGAGAGCGAACAAGGAACCAGACAAAGCACGGAACTACGACAGATAGCACAAGGGAAACACATGGACAAGGGGGCAAGAAAGGCCACTTGAAGGCCTAAACAGAGCAAAGATTAGAAACAGGCAAGGTGAACAGGGAATCCCAAAACAGGGCCCTGGCATGAGGTCCAGCTCAGGGATAGTTCCTAGCAGTGGGTGAGTTCCAGGCACGCCCCAAAACTGGGCCCAGCTGGGGGCTAGGCCCTAGCGTGGGACTAGGCCATGGCACCTGGCTTGGAGCTAGGCCCCGGCACCAGAGCCAGGTAAGGGCTAGGCCACAGCTAGGAGCTAGGCCCCGGCACCAGAGCCAGGTAAGGGCTAGGCCACAGCTAGGAGCTAGGCCCTGCAAACCAGACCCAACTCAGGGCAGTAATTTTGCTTGGGAAGGCCAAGCCAGAACTGCCAGAGGCACTTCTTTCTTTTAACCATTCTTTTTATTTTTGGTTTAGATATTTTTTTTTTCTCGATTAATGTTTTTATTGGTTTTGGCAAACAAAATGAAACAAAAGAAAAAATTTAAGCAAACAAAAATAAAAAAAAAACCTAAAGTGAAAAAAAGAGAACCGAACTGAAACTTTTGGGCTGTGCATCCCTACAGTGTAAGGGTTAACTTTCTCACAAGTCATCCTCCTTTTGCTTGAGTTGCTAAACAGTCAGCTACAGTTTTCTCCCAGCTTCAAATATCACAGAAAACTCAGTTCTCAATGGCAAAATATTTATTGAACCAAAATTAGGAAATATTTCTTCACGGAGAGGGTGGTGGATGCCTGGAAGGCCCTTCTGGAGGAGGAGGTGAGGATAAAAACTGTAAACATATTCAAAAGAGCATGGGATAAACACTGAATCCCTAAAGACTAGAGGTGGAAATTTAGAAAAGGGTGCATGGGGGTAACCCGCACGGAGCGGCATTTTACTATCATAAGAAACCTATTGGCCAGATGGGATGGACCATTTGGGTCTTTTTCTGCCGTCATGACTATGTTACTATGTAAACAATTTAACACTCATTGCGAATGACTTGGGATCAAGGACAGCAGCACAGACGGCAGAAGCTGGTAAAGCTGTGATGAGAATCTCTGAAAGCCCAGGAGCCAGAGGCAGACAATGCAGCTAGAGAAGAAGCTGTGGATATTATTGGATGAGGTATAAAGCACACTGATGCTGCTAGGAACTTAAGAACATTAGAACATGCCATGCTGGGTCAGACCAAGGGTCCATCAAGCCCAGCATCCTGTTTCCAACAGTGGCCAATCCAGGCCACAGTAACCTGGCAATTACCCAAAAATTAAGTCTATTCCATGTTACCATTGCTAATGGCAGTGGCTATTCTCTAAGTGAACTTAATAGCAGGTAATGGACTTCTCCTCCAAGAACTTATCCAATCCTTTTTTAAACACAGCTATACTAACTGCACTAACCACATCCTCTGGCAACAAATTCCAGAGTTTAATTGTGCGTTGAGTAAAAAAGAACTTTCTCCAATTAGTTTTAAATGTGCCCCATGCTAACTTCATGGAGTGCCCCCTAGTCTTTCTACTATCCGAAAGAGTAAATAACCGATTCACATCTACCCGTTCTAGACCTCTCATGATTTTAAACACCTCTATCATATCCCCCCTCAGTCGTCTCTTCTCCAAGCTGAAAAGTCCTAACCTCTTTAGTCTTTCCTCATAGGGGAGCTGTTCCATTCCCCTTCAAGAGAAAGATTCAGGAAGAGACGTTTGCTTGCCAAGAGCCTTTTTCCAACTGAATAAACCCGCAGGAAGTGAAACAGTCTCAGGCTGCTTTTGGTAAAGAAACCATTAGGAAGAGAGAGAGAGAGAGAGAGAGTAACAAGATGATACGGTTTCGCCTGCTGTGCAGCCTGCCCTCCACCAGGGGTCCTCAGCAAGCCCCGCTCCCAGCTGATCACCTGATCCCTCAGCCCTACGTAACTCAGCCTGTCCAGTCCCTCAGTGCCTCTTCATTAAATCACCTCGGCTCTTTGGCCTGGCCAGCCTTACTTTATTACTCTGCCTTGTCTGGTTATTCTCCCTTGCCTTGTGGCCTCTCTTGCCTTGCTTTAGTCTCTTCCAGGCCTTCTAGCTTTGCTCTGCGGCCTCCCAGGCCTATCTGTCATGCTCAGTGCACTCTTGGGATTTCCTGCCTTACATTGCAGCCTCCGGACCTGCTGGGTTCTCCTAGCTAGCGATGTACCCAGTTGAGCTTTGCCATTTATTGTTGCCTGTTGTATGTAGTCCAGTCTTTGTCTAAGACCTGCCCTTGTTCAGTTCTGTCCTTATCCAGTCCTTGTTCTGTCTTGCACTGCTCAGTCCAGTCTCTTGTCTTTTTCCCAAAATTTTCCCTTATTCTTTTGCCTCAGGCTTTGCACATGTCCTCTAGCCCCAGCCTGTGCCCTGTATCCATCCACCAGCCAGAGTCTGGATCCAGCTCTCTACCAGTACCTGGTTCCAGTTTCCAGCCTGTACAAAGCTCCAACTCCACGCCGGCACCATGATGTTCTCAAGAAGGCAAGTCCTACCGGCCCCCAGAACCTAAGGGCTCAACCTGCAGGAAGAGGGGGCTGGTTGGGCTGAAGACCAGCTCCAGTCTGGCCCTGCGGGCCTGTCCTGCTTCTGCGGGGGTTGCTCCCTGACTCCAGCTTGCCCCCTGACACAAGAACAGATTCAGTAAGAAGTTCAGAAACATTCAAAACAGTAACCAATCAAGACAGAGAAAACTTGCACCCTGTAGAAAATCTAAGCCAAGCAATCTCTAAAGATGACACAGGGCGGCAGTATACTGAAATAATACAAAGACACTGAGGAGACAGGTGCAGCAGGGTGGGTGTGTGCTAGACAATCTCCTCAGAGGGAAGTAACATGCGTGGTAAGCAGATATTAGGACTCTTTCTTCACGGCATCCTTCTGGATGACACAGGATATGGGTTTCACCATGGCTCTTCACTCCAGTGACAGTCCTGAGGCCCGTGGGCCTGCTTGCTCTTCAGTAGAGCAGAACAGACATTTTGAATGTTAAGAATTCATTGCACTTGTCTTGATCACTAAGATGGGGGCCTTACAGTCTACCTTCATCCAGCAATATGCACATAAGTTACACCCATTTTCAAAATAGACTTATGTGCATAAGTGTGCTTTGATGAAAATTAGCCCTGCAAAATTACACTCACACAGTGATGCCCGCTGTTTGGTGTACATAAGTTTTACTGAGAGCATAGAGACCGATATTCAAAACGGCACTTAGCAGGATAAGTACTGCTTATCTAACTGAATAGTGCTGCTGAATATCTGGCTAGGAAATGTGATGATGTTATTTTTTATCTTACTGTGGGTTTTAGAGTTTGTTTTTATCTGTGAATGTTTCTGAATCTTTATTACGCATGCCGCACGGATCAATATGTTTGGATGCTGCAGGTTGTAAATGCAACAAAAATAAATAAATAAATAGGATCAGCGGGGGCCACGTAGCCAGGTAAGTGACTTATCTGGCTACATTTTGAACCGGCTGACTCAGGAGCGGGGAATGGGAGGATCGGGGAGGAGTCAAGTTGGCGGATAAGTTAATTGGCTAACTCGATTTATTCAAAGTTAGCCAGCTGAATGTGCAATATTCAGAGTTAGCCACGTTAACTTTATCTGGCTAACTTTAAGATAGCCGGGTACATTTAGCAGTGCACCGCTGAATATACAGTGATTCTTAGATAGGTTTATCTGGCTAAATGGCATAGCTGCATGAATATGGACCTCAAACATTTTAAAATAAAAAAGCATGCAAGTTCCAACAGTGCCTGGACTACAGCCCCAGAAATAGTCCCCAAGTTGCAGGCCTCAAGTTGACCAGTGGGCATTTTGAAAATCCAGAGCTCTGGGACAGGAGCAACCAGAGATCACGCTTGCCCCCTGGAAGGTTCGCAATGGAGTAAGAACTGGGTTGGAGGGTGGGGGAAAGTGGAAGGGGGTCCTGGGAACCAGAGGGGAGCTCTCATTTTAGCTGCAGAGGTCCCTCTGGAACTCACCCTCCTTATATCTAGTTTCAAAGAGAAAGTTCTTGGATAGTTTCTCTTTCAAAATTAGTGGAAAGTACTTGTGCTAAAAGCGCCGCGTGTACTTTGCGCCTGCTATTTTGTGGAAAAGAATGAGATACACAAATTAAACTGCATACTGCTGGAAATGTCTTTTCTTCCCCTACCCTGAACACAGTTCTTGGACTATCTTACCTCAGTCCAGCTAAAAGTAATAATAATAATAATAATAATAAATATATTTCTGGCTTGCTCTGCAGTTTTGTGGCAAGTTACAAAATACACTCAGAATTAACAACAAAACAATACATAAAAGAAAAGCATAATCACCTTTGATGCATCAATTATGCAGTATTGCTACTGCTTATGAATTAGTCTGGCTATTTGTCAAATGATTGAAAGGCCTGCTAGAAAAGTAAATCATGCGGGGAAACAGAAGCATATTTAGTTATTTATTTACTTCTGACAGCTTCCTAACCTATAAGGCTCAAAGCGATGTTCAGTCAAAACACCATTATTGCACATGATTAGAAAAAGGCCAGACCCAGCACAGATTAGATTGTCTAATACTTTCATCATCGTCATAAAACACATGAATTAACAATTAAACCAATAAACAGTCATCCTCGCCCTTGTTATTAATTACAAAAGATGCAAGACCAAATAATTCAATAAGGAAAGGAAAACACTAACTTGAAACCAAGCAAAATATATGGCAAACCTAATATTACAACTTTAAATATTTCCAAAGAATGCTAAGAATATACACTTTTACATTACATCAAAAAGCATTGCAGATAATAGGCCTGGTAAACTGATTAAAGCTTTAAATGATTCAATGAGCGTTGAGAAAGCAAAGCACAGCTTTGAAAGGCATCAAAATGATGCCTTGGCAAGAATCTGCATGATAAACTGATTAAAGCTTTAAATGATTGAAGGAATCGTAAGGAATACATCTTTAAAGGACATCAGATTAAATCGTCTTATACCCAGGAGGCAGATAATATCCTTTAATTAAGCATAAGCCACTTTTCAAAGAGTCTTAGGCCCTTTCTAAATCCAAGGTAGCTCCGATTCCCTTGGAAGGAGACTCCGTTGAGTAGGGTACGCACTCTTTAGCCAGCTGGCAGGGAAGGCAATCTAGAGCTTGAATTTGTTTTAGCACAGAATGCTTTGACAATTGCCCTCCAAATGCGGCCAGCACTGGTTCCCTGTCCTGCATGGAACCATCCGTTCCTAAGACAGAAGTCAGGCGGGCACATTGCAGCTGGTGAAAAGGTTACGGCCACCGAGTGGTAAAGTCCCTGACCAAAGGCTTACGTTTGGAGCTGGGAGGCGTGGTGAAAGCAGGGGGCCTGTGGCCCCCTTACATTTCTCTCAGGCCCCCTTCCCTAGAAGCAGGATCATTTCACCATCCGAGCCAGTCCTTTCAGATTGTCTCTTCATTTTAGCCGTGGATTTTGCACCAAGTTTGAAAGAGAAAGCATGGGGGTCCATAATGAATGATGGCATTTAGCTGGATAACTCAGAATATTTTGGGTACTTAGCCAGCTAAACCTCAGCCAGGTAGCCCATCATCCAGCTAAAATTGAGTTGGTTAATGCAGGGGTGTTTCTGGGAGGAGTTAGGTTAACCCACTAACTCTGATATTCAGAGACAGCTGGATAACTCTGCTTGTGCTGTCCAGCTGTCCTTATCCAGCTGTCTGTAAGATATTCACTAGTGTGGCCGCACCACTGAATATCCCTCCAAAGGTTAGCCGGATAACTATGTGATCCGGCCGGCGAATGAATATGGACTTCTAAGGGTGCGCAGTGAATTCTGACAATTTCCACCGATATAAAGAGCCGCTAATTTTGCACCTGCTTTAATGGCTGCCTGTGTCTTTGTGCGGGGACTAAAACATTATATTCGTGCATTTGGTTTTCGACTGTGCCTGAGCTATTTAGCCTTCGCTTCCCCCGCCCCCCTTCCATTCCCGCACAAATGATAGGCGCAAAGTGCCCGGGTGATTTTAGTGCATCTATTTTGCTGATTTTTAAAGCAAAAGAATGCAGATAATTTCTCTTTGGGGGGATGTGTAACGCAGGGGGTGCTCCAACTGGTCCTACGGGTCCCACCAGCCAGGTTTTCAGGATATCCCCGATGAATATGCATGAGAAATGTTTGCATACACCGGAGGTAGTGCATGCAAATACATCTCATGAATATTCATTAGAGATATTCTGAAAACCCAACTGGCTGGGGGGTCCCATTGGACCAGTTTGAGCACCACTGGTATAAAGCATGCGTGTAAAAAACCACACATCCGTCTACTTTGACGTTGCAGCTCTGCGGGGCTGTTTGAAATTTTACCCCCAACTGGACTCGTGGAATCTTGCCAGCTCGTGGCTAGATCTCAGCGTGACGGTACAAGGGCTTTCATATACATAGTATACATATAGATACATAGGAATGATGGCAGAAAGGGACCGAAACGGTCCATCCAGTCTGCCCAGCAAGCCCCTTATGGTAGTATCTGCCGCGCTGTGCCGGTTACCCGCCCCGTGTTTCTCTTTTACTGGTTGATGAGTCTTCTTGAAAATTCAGACAGTGCTGCTTGCGCTCCCAGTAAAAGTGTAAAACTGATGATAGCCCTTTGGATGGAGGCTTTCATGCAAAGCGCGGTGGCATGGGGGCAATTGAAAGCACAGGAATTCTGGTCATAGCCCCCCCTCAGGTCAGGAGAAAAAAAAATACTGAAGATGGCTATCCTGGGATGGAGAAGGTACAGCGGCTTTCGAGTCTCTGAGATAAGTCAATCAGAAAAGCCATGGGAACGCAGATAACCAGACCACCCTGACAAACTCACATTTAAAGCCGGCCTTTGGAACGCCTACAGAGGTCAGAGCAAGGACGGTGTATTTCTTTTTCACCCACGCAGTCGACATCCATGCCTGCTTGCAAGCATTCTCACCAGCTTATCCTGATAAGTCCCTGGCCAAATGAATATTTTCATTGCACTGCACTTTGGAACCTTCACAAAGAACGACAATCAGATCCCCACCCACAAAATTACAGATTTTCCCATTCACTGATGCCAAATCCTCTTCTAAAGTTTAAACAAACCCAGATCCTTGGGAACATTTAGAGCTGACCCCACACTGCACATCAGTGAATAATACTGCAAGTGCAAACTCAAGTTCCCTCACGTTATATGTCAGTTTGGAACTTTGTCAAACTGAATGGTTATAAAGTCTTATGGCCACATGATATTTTTAATACTCTTTCAGAACATAGAACATTAGACTTGCCATACTGGGTCAGAACAGAGATCCATCAAGCCCAGTATCCTGTTTCTTACAGTGGCCAATCCAGGTCACAAGTACTTGGCAGGATCCCCAAAGGTCGAAAGATTCGAAGCTGCTTAACCCAGGGATAAGCAGTGGATTTCCCCAAGCCCACCTTAATAACGGTTTATGGACTTTTCCTCCAGGAACTTGTCCAAACCTTTTTTAAACCCAGCTACACTAACAGCTTTCACCACATCCTCTGCCAACCAATTCTAGAGCTTAATTATAGGTTGAGTGAAACAGTATTTTCTGTTTGTTTTCAATGTATTACTTACTAACTTCATTGTGTGCACCCTGGTCTTTGTACTCTTTGAAAGAGTAAACAACTGATTAACGTTTACTCTTTCCACTCCACTCATTATTTTATAGTCCTTTATCATATCTCTCCTCAGCCGTCTCTTCTCCAAGCTGAAGAGTCCTAACCTCTTTAGACTTTCTTCATAGAGGAATTGTTCCATCCCCTTTAACATCTTGGTCGCCCTTCTCTGTACCTTTTCTAATTCCACTATATCTTTCTTGAGATGTGGTGACCAGAACAGCACACAATATTCAAGATGAGGTCGCACCATGGAGCGATACAGAGGCATTATGATATTCTCTGTTTTATTCTCCATTCCTTTCCTAATAATCCCCAGCATTCTGTTTCTGTATGATATATGAACACAAGATGAGGATGCACCATGGAGTGATACAGAGACATTATGATATTCTCTGTTTTATTCTCCATTCCTTTCCTAATAATCCCCAGCATTCTGTTTGTGTATGATATATGAACACAAGATGAGGATGCACCATGGAGTGATACAGAGGCATTATGATATTCTCTGTTTTATTCTCCATTCCTTTCCTAATAATCCCCAGCATTCTGTTTGTGTATGATATATGAACACAAGATGAAGATGCACCATGGAGTGATACAGAGGCATTATGATATTCTCTGTGTTATACTCCATTCCTTTCCTAATAATCCCCAGCATTCTGTTTGTGTATGATATATGAACACAAGATGAGGATGCACCATGGACTGATACAGAGACATTATGATATTCTCTGTTGTATTCTCCATTCCTTTCCTAATAATCCCCAGCATTCTGTTTGTGTATGATATATGAACACAAGATGAGGTCGCACCATGGAGTGATACAGAGGCATTATGATATTCTCTGTTTTATTCTCCATTCCTTTCCTAATAATCCCCAGCATTCTGTTTGTGTATGATATATGAACACAAGACGAGGTCGCACCATGGAGTGATACAGAGACATTATGATATTCTCTGTTTTATTCTCCATTCCTTTCCTAATAATCCCCAGCATTCTGTTTGTGTATGATATATGAACACAAGATGAGAATGCACCATGGAGTGATACAGAGGCATTATGATATTCTCTGTTTTATTCTCCATTCCTTTCCTAATAATCCCCAGCATTCTGTTTGTGTATGATATATGAACACAAGATGAGGATGCACCATGGAGTGATACAGAGGCATTATGATATTCTCTGTTTTATTCTCCATTCCTTTCCTAATAATCCCCAGCATTCTGTTTGTGTATGATATATGAACACAAGATGAGGATGCACCATGGAGTGATACAGAGACATTATGATATTCTCTGTTTTATTCTCCATTCCTTTCCTAATAATCCCCAGCATTCTGTTTGTGTATGATATATGAACACAAGATGAGGATGCACCATGGAGTGATACAGAGACATTATGATATTCTCTGTTTTATTCTCCAGTCCTTTCCTAATAATCCCCAGCATTCTGTTTGTGTATGATATATGAACACAAGATGAGGATGCACCATGGAGTGGTACAGAGACATTATGATATTCTCTGTTTTATTCTCCATTCCTTTCCTAATAATCCCCAGCATTCTGTTTGTGTATGATATATGAACACAAGATGAGAATGCACCATGGAGTGATACAGAGACATTATGATATTCTCTGTTCTATTCTCCATTCCTTTCCTAATAATCCCAAGCATTCTATTTGCTTTCTTGGCTGCTGCTGCCGCACACTGAGCAGAGGATTTCAATGTATTATCAACAATGACACCTAGATCATTTTCCTGAATGGTGACCCCTAATGTGGAAACTTGCATTTTGTAGCTATAATTTGGGTTATTCTTCCCTAAGTGCATCACTTTGCACTAAAGAGTAGCAAATCACCTGGACCGGATGGTATGCATCCTAGGGTTCTGAAGGAACTAAAAAATGAAATTTCTGACCTATTAGTTAAAATTTGTAACCTATCATTAAAATCATCCATTGTACCTGAAGACTGGAGGGTGGCCAATGTAACCCCAATATTTAAAAAAGGCTCCAGGGGTGATCCGGGTAACTATAGACCAGTGAGCCTGACTTCAGTGCCAGGAAAAATAGTGGAAACTATTCTCAAGATCAGAATCGTAGAGCATATAGAAAGACATGATTTAATGGGACACAATCAACATGGACTTACCCAAGGGAAGTCTTGCCTAACAAATCTGTTTCATTTTTTTGAAGGAGTTAATAAACATGTGGATAAAGGTGAACCGGTAGATGTAGTGTATTTGGATTTTCAGAAGGCGTTTGACAAAGTCCCTCATGAGAGGCTTCTACGAAAACTAAAAAGTCATGGGATAGGAGGCGATGTCCTTTCGTGGTTTACAAACTGGTTAAAAGACAGGAAACAGAGAGTAGGATTAAATGGTCAATTTTCTCAGTGGAAAAGGGTAAACAATGAAGTACCTCAGGGATCTATACTTGGACCGGTGCTTTTCAATATATATATAAATGATCTGGAAAGGAATACGACGAGTGAGGTTATCAAATTTGCGGATGATACAAAATTATTCAGAGTAGTTAAATCACAAGCAGACTGTGATACATTACAGGAGGACCTTGCAAGACTGGAAGATTGGGCATCCAAATGGCAGATGAAATTTAATGTGGACAAGTGCAAGGTGTTGCATATAGGGAAAAATAACCCTTGCTGTAGTTACACGATGTTAGGTTCCATATTAGGAGCTACCACCCAGGAAAAAGATCTAGGCATCATAGTGGATAATACTTTAAAATTGTCGGCTCAGTGTGCTGCAGCAGTCAAAAAAGCAAATAGAATGTTAGGAATTATTAGGAAGGGAATGGTTAATAAACGGAAAATGTTATAATGCCTCTATATCACTCCATGGTGAGACCGCACCTTGAATACTGTGTACAATTCTGGTCGCCACCTCTCAAAAAAGATATAGTTGCGATGGAGAAGGTACAGAGAAGGGCAACCAAAATGATAAAGGGGATGAGACAGCTCCCCTATGAGGAAAGGCTGAAGAAGTTAGGGCTGTTCAGCTTGGAGAAGAGACGGCTGAGGAGGGATATGATAGAGGTCTTTAAGTTCATGAGAGGTCTTGAACGAGTAGATGTGACTCGGTTATTTACACTTTCAAATAATAGAAGGACTAGGGGGCATTCCATGAAGTTAGCAAGTAGCACATTTAAGACCAATCGGAGAAAATTCTTTTTCACTCAACACACAATAAAGCTCTGGAATTTATTGCCAGAGGATGTGGTTAGTGCAGTTAATGTAGCTGGGTTCAAAAAAGGTTTGGATAAGTTCTTGGAGGAGAAGTCCATTAATGGCTATTAATCAAGTTTACTTAGGGAATAGCCACTGCTATTAATTGCATCAGTAGCATGGGATCTTCTTAGTGTTTGGGTACTTGCCAGGTTCTTGTGGCCTGGTTTGGCCTCTGTTGGAAACAGGATGCTGGGCTCGATGGACCCTTGGTCTGACCCAGCATGGCAATTTCTTATGTTCTTATGTCCACATTAAATTTCATTTGCCATTTGCATGCCCAGTTTTCCAGTTTTGTAATGTCCTCTTGCAATTTCTCACAATCCTCTTGTGATTTGACAAACTTGAATAATTTTGAGTCATCAACAAATGTTGTTCCCATTTCCAGGTCATTTATAAATATATTTAAAAAGCAGTGGTCCCAAAACAGATCCCTGGGGCACTCTGCTATTCACCTTTCTCTATTGGGAAAATTGACCATTTAACCAGTTCCCAAAAGACAATAGGACACTGCTCCCCCCCATCTCATAACTTTTTAGTTTCCTAAGTCTCTCATGTGGGACTTTGTCAAATGCTTTCTGGAAATCCAAATACATTATATCAACTGGCTCACCTTTATCCACATGTTTATTCATGTCTTTTGTTACTGTTTAAAACAGCTTTCAAAAGAGACAACCATTTACATTTCACAATCTTGATACTCATTATTGAAAAAGGACCATTTTTCCCCTTTGCTCTGACTATGGGAAAAATCTATATCAAATAGAACCCGAAATTTATTTCGTATCATCTCTGAAACGAATTCAGACTGAGGACACATCCGTCATGTTCCTGACTGTTTATAAAAACTGATATTTGCATTTTTACTTTCACCATTGAACTGGATCCTTCTGGTGAGTTACATTTCTGGCTAGAGAGGGAAGAACAGTTCGGCTAGGAGATTAGGTGCCTCTCACTCATGCTGGACAGTATTCATCCCATGCTGAATCCTCTATGACCTGAACCTTTGGCTTTGTATAAGCTTGTTTCTTAAAAAAAAGGAGAGCAAAGCACAACCTCATACTGTAACAACAAATGAAAAAGGGGAGGTAGTAGTTTGAGTATTCAAACACTTGTCAAAGGACCAAATGATACAAATTTGGAACAGAAACATTAAAGGCATTAAAAACAGTTTGGGGACTCAATAGGCAAAGTATCCCATGTTGTCCAAAATATCTCAATGATAACCTCACTGAAAAGTATGACTTTATTTTTTTAGTGATCCCAGGGCTGGTGGAAGAGTATTAGGCACTGCAGATTCTCAAATAATGATCTTGGTATGAATATCCAGAAAACTAAAATACTATGGTTGGTAAAAGGTTGCCAATAGACGGTTCCACAGATACGAAGCTCTGGGATGTTAGTATTCCCCGACTAACAGAAGTTAGTAATCTTGGGGTTTACTTAAGTTTCACAGTTAATGTAGAAGTCCCACGTTCGACACATAGGAAGTGTCTCATTTTTTAAGATGAAACCGTTAAGGCCGTTGAGACACATTCCAAGACCTGAGCTATTTCGGACATTAATACAGGCATTAGTCCTGGGGCACCTTGACTCCTGTGGGGAGCCTGTTAGTTGGATTGCCTGCTGCTTCCATGAGGGACTTACAACTGGTTCAACATGCAGCAGCGAGACTCGTAAGCAGGGTTGGGTGATGTGTGCACGTTGCACCCATCTTGCAAGGTCTGCATTGGCTCCCAGTGAGAGTAAGGTCACAGTTTAGGTTACTGGTCATTTTACATAAACTAATGTATTCATATACCCCCCCTGTATAGTAGCAGCCAAATTTAATTGGCATGGACCAACACGTGATCCTTAGGCACTAATCTTTTACAGTTGCCATCATCTGGTTGATAACATGTTCTGAGGCCTTTTATTTTGAGGGACCCACAAAGTGGAATGCATTACCATCAGATTTGAGGGGTGAGAGGGATCTGAAGCTTTTCAGAAAAAAGTTAAAAACCTTAGAGGATATCTTTCAAACAGCTGCGGAGGCGTACGTGTGCGTGCATATGTTGGCTCGCGCCAATGGATGCGGCCACTTTATAACATACCGTGTATATGCGCGCATACTATAAAATAGGCTGTACGCATGTACATGTGCGCACAATTTTATATGGACATGCGCCAGTGCGTGCAAATGCCGCCTACCTACCGCGTAAGTGGGGGGATTTTAGTAGATATGCGCGTCGACGCAATTACCAGTTTCCCCATTCCGTTCCCAGTTGGCTGAGGTAAAGGATAAAACTTCCTAACCCCCCTAGTTAACCTGCCTCGCTTTTACCCTTTTAGTCCCAACCCTTAAGACCTTGCTAACTAGCCTCAGTTTTTAGTTTTATTAGTTACCCGCCATCTATATCAGAAGTAAAGTTACGCAGACAGGGACCCCAGCGCGTGCTTGTGCACGCAAACAGTTACAAACTGGTTTCATTGGAAAATCTAGGAACACCCATGCCCCGCCCCTTTTTAACAAAAATATGTTAGCCAGACAATTTATCCGGCTAAATCCGCTCCTCTCCAAAATGCCTTCCGCCCGCCCCTGGCCTGCTAAATTCTAGCTGGATAAGTTTCTAGAAATGCTGGCATTGCCATTGAGAATCTCAACCTCAGGGTCACATTTTGAGCCACTGAAGCCATAGCAGCAAGCACAGTGCTAACATCGTGCTTTCAGGCAGCTCACCCATAAGTAAAAGATGTGAGTGCTTTTGATCACCAGGCATCTTTCAGCCATGTAGTTTTCTTAAGTTATGATTTCAGATGAATCGGGCCTAGAATACTTCATTTGCTGAAACCGTTTAAGTGAATTTTCTAAGGTGTTATGAGCTTATAGGTAGCAAACTGTATATTATTGTGGCAATTTTCCAAAGCCCGTTTACACACATAAAGTCCACTTACATGCACAAAATCCAGTTTTACATGCCTACATTCTTTGGAAAAGTACCTCTGAAGTGGGTTATAAAGAAGGTTTGTTACTCAAGGTAGACTTGAAAATAAATTTGCATTACAAGCGTTTCAAAGCATTTCCATGGAAACATTTTGGTGTAACCATCGCTGGAAAGATTAGCTAAAGAGAGGGTCTATATTTTCCGCTGTGAGGAAACTTTATACAGTTTGGCAGTGGGACTACAGAACATTTTCGGAGGGGATGGTTTTTCTTTTCTCGGCTAAAAGACCAAACGTGCTTCTGGCAGCCAAATCATATAAAAAGCGGTCGAAACGTGCCACGTGCTTTAACTTGAGATAATCTGATGATGGGGATTATGGAAATGGGGCCAAGCTTGGATTAATTTGCATTTTTATGGGGCATTCTTGCGACACTGAATATACAGATATATTTCTTTCATTGCCAGAACAGCAAAGTATCCGAGGCCCTGACTGTTAACCCTTGCTTTTTTTGAACTAAGCTTCCCAGATCTGGTTTCATGATAATTGGATTTGATTCTGTAATCTGCATATCAATGCTTCTTTAAGGTAAGCATACAATATGTCATATATATATATAGCATTTATACTTATTATTTGGCTGTGGTCTAAAAAGTCTATTAGTGTCAGATCATTTTCCTAACTTAACTTTCTGTAATCATTCCAAGTCAGAAAATATTCTTTCCTATAAACATTTATTTGGCATGCAGCATGCCATGGGTATTAAAGGTATAACCCTTGTCAGCCAACCTCATCATAAATGCCACTGGTTTATTTCCGCATTACAGCATAATGGAATCCTACATTTATATAATTAAGGCTCAGATTTAAGTTTCAGGAGAAATTAGGGGGGAAAAAATGCGCCAAAAAACTGCTGTCCTGATTTTTCCATTTAGCACACTCGAGCAATAAGACGTCCCATGGTGCTGTCTGCACACCTTCTTGCTTGCCTTCCAAAGGTTTCACGGGGAATGAAGCCCTCGGGCGAAACAGACACTGTTTCAAACTTTATCAAGCAACCTAGACGTGCATTTCAAATGAATTGTGAATTAATTCCCTCTGCAAGCTTTTGTATGCTCATCTCTCGCCACGGTGAAGCAGCAACGATATGCAAATGAAAGCCACGGGATTGCCTCCCTGCTTGGAAAGGCAAAGCCTAAGTGAGAAATAAATAACTGACTAGATCCCATTGAGCTCCAGCCCACTAACGTTACTGAACTGTAAATGCTTTGCAATGAGACACAACCCAGGTTCTAATGCTTCCAGAGGTTCCTGCGTCAGCTCTCTCGCAATTTGTGGAAATAAGGGTCAAGAACAAGCCTGTCGCGAAACCTTTCTACTGGACTAATTTAATACGCTTGTGACTAACTTTTGAGAACTGTGCTCCCTTCATGTAGTCAGGGTGGGGGGCGTTAGAAAACTCACGTCAGGGATAACATGCCACAAACAACAGAAGACTGCCAAGCTCATTTCTTTAGAAATGTTTCTGTTTCCTGTTACACCAGTCCCAATGGTATCGCTGTAGATAGGAGAACGATGCTGGTGGTCTTCTGATCAAAGACCTGGGGTTGGCTCTGCACTCTCCAGTGACATCCCACAGCCGGGCTGCAAACCGTGGCAACTAGACGTCCTCGCTCCTTCTCACACCTACAGGCTGTCTCCAAGACTCGCCCTTACTCCATCCACTGGGCACCATTGTCCCAGTGCAATTAAAACCGCTTTGAAGTCCTACAGACTTAATCTATTATGTCAGGGAACTGATGGAATCATTTTTCCGCAAGGACATGGTTTTCTTTTGAGAATACTTTTTGTCTGCTGTTTTTTCTTTTTTTAAATACCATGAAACGACGATGGTGAGACAGACGGGATGTCACAGGATGATATGAATCATATTTCTCTCCCAAGCAAAGGCGGCTTGGCACTATGAGCAGTGCATGAAGGAATCCTGGAGAAAGGGCAGAGATGGAGAGAGAGTGAACGGGGCATGGAGGGCGGGAGGAAGGAAGGAAAAAGGGCAGCTGGAGGGAGAGAAGAGTTTAAGGAAGGGAGGGATGAGAGACAGAATATAAAGCAGAAAGGAGGGGAGGCAGGAGTGGGGGAGATGCGGCTAGAGGAAACAGGAGGAGGGGAGGCACAGGTGTGTGGCGGGGGGGGGAAGGGAGGGGAGAGAGAATTAGCTTGCAGGAGGGAACAATCAAAGGGAATGAGGCGGTATGGAAAGATGGGGGATAGAGAAACACAGGGGAAAGAGAGAGTCAGGGAGAGGAAAGGAAAGGAAGGAGGCGACAGAGAGAGAGGGAGGTCGCATCAGGGAGGGGAGAGGACAAGAAAAAGGAAATGAGCAGAGACTCCACCATAGTAATGAGGGAAGAAAAGGACCATCAGGTCTGCCCAGCAAGCTTCCCATGGTAGCAACTGCCGCTCCGTGCAAGTTACCCCCAAGCCTTATGTTAAAGGTAATAATATTAACAATCAAAACCAAGCAACTGTCAAACTCATAACAAAATTACTACTAGCAACATTTTTATGCGTTGAGCAGTTTTCTTGATAATTCAGACACTGGGTGTGAGAGGTGGCATGGATGAGGGCCCTTTGTGCTGCGGCATAGTTGATGCAGCCTCATTGGCCAACCTATGAGGCCTATGCTGGCAGCTGGTGAATGCGCCTTGTAGTGGGGCAGACCGGAGCTTCACCTATGCCAGTCACCTCCGCAGATTGAGCCCTTGGGTTCGGCAGCAGGCAGGCCATAGGCGAATCTCTAGGGCAATGGCTAGAGCAAGACCCATGCCAGGGTCAGGGCAGGCAGAAAAAAAATGGGCAGGGAAAGCAACAAGTAAGAGTGGTCAGGTCCAGGCAGCAGGCAATCGTGATGAGCCTGGAGACCGGCTCCCAGGAATTTTCCTTGAGTCCAGGAAATAAGATATTGTAACTGTTTTTAGATCCTTTGGGAATCCAAAATCTCTTGGATCTCAAATTGAGCGTCTTCTTCAGTAGCAACTTCGGTGGGCTAGAAGGGCGATTTGCCTGGCCATGACAGGATTGCAGGTTTCAATAGAAAGACATGGAACACATCATGACTCTCTACGGTTGCTGGCAATTCCAGCTTGTAAGCAAACAGGACCCAGTTATTGCTCAATGGGAAAGGGATCCACGAAATGCAGTGCAAATTTTAAAGAGGGCATTTTCAATGGGTTTTTCGTGCTGAGCCAAACCAGGCTTCCTGGGCGAAGTTGAGGCACTGGGTGACGTTTCTTGTCTGCGTGTTTTTATAAATGCTCTGCTGCTTGTTCAAGGAGACTCCGCGTCTTCTGCCAAAATTCCTAGAGTTCCTGTCCCATCAGGTGAGGAGCTGGGCAAGGGACCAAAATCAGGAGAGGTTTTGGTGTATGAAGATGGTGTCCAAAAACTATGCAGAAGGGCGATACCCTGTGGTACTGTTCCCATGGCTATTAAGGCAGAATTCGGCCCATGGCAGGAAGTAGGCCCAGTTATCCTGCTGTTTGTTGACATAGCAGCAACGGTCCTTCTCCAGGGACTTCTTTGGTGAATACCAAACTGAAGTATTTGTTTAATAAGCCTCCTATTTCTTTGTCTCTTTCCACACAGTGCTCCTCGTCACCTTCCAGTTTCACTCTACCACTTCTGACTTCCCTTCTTTCTCTGCTATATCTGAAAAAGGTTTTGTCTCCCCTCTTTATCTCTTTGGCAAGTCTTTCTTCCGCCTGACTTTTTGCTTTCCCGATTTCTTTCTTCATCTCCTTCAGTTTTAACAGATATTTTTCCTGAGTTCCATTTTTTGGGAATCCTTCATACTTCTTGCCTTTATTATTTTAATCACCTCCTTTGAAAACCAGATCGGTTTCTGTTTCCTCTTACTTCTCTTTACTTTTCTAACATATAGGTTTGTTGTCTTTTGACAAAGTCCGTATTTTTGAAATTCAAAACTCGGGTCTTCGTGTGAAGAACTGCGGCCCTCGAGGACAAGTTTGGAGGACCCATCTCTAAGAAAAACCAATACATTTCTCATCCCTGAATACAATACAAATAAAATATACATAAAATGCTATTTTGTTTCTTATAGCAAATAATTTATACTCCATCCCTTTTCTCTTTGTCGCCGTACCCTGCCAGTTTCTGTTGCTTTCAGGTGGTCATACAGATCTGCATCATCAGGGAGAGGTTACACAATCCTGGTGTTACCCCCCCATGGCATGCAGAAAGATTCAGGGGCTTATGCAAGAAAAGGTCACGTAACCCGCTTTTATCATATACGTGTAGGTTATAAAATATGCTTAATTCTTTCCTGCAACAGTAAAGCGTATATGAAAAATACATGTGAATAGATATTCACGTTAACTAGATAAGTCAAAAAAATGCTACTTTTTCGGCTAAGTATGATAGCCAGATAAGTCTCAATTAGTGCTGCTCAACAGATAAGTAGCTCTATTTGAAGCTTATCCGGCTACCTTACTTAAGTGGATAAGTCGGAATTTATCCGGCCAAGAGACATTGAACTTCTGTATACACATTTTAAAAATATACACGTGGATATTTTTTACACTCAAAATTTAAGTAGCACTTACCATGGGTAAGTTGCTTGTTTACGTGTGTAGGTCCGCACATTTTCTAAGATACGCACGTGAGTGAAATTATTGCTTTTATCAATTAGTCTGCCAGTTTGCCCAGTCCTTCTCCAGTTCATCGAGACCCTCCTGGTTATTCAGCCTTAACTCCCTCTCAGTTCTCCCAGACCATCCACCCAGTCTGTACTGCACAATAAAGACGTTTAATGTCACTTCTACCAGATAACGAGCAGGCGTATGTATACGCGAGTAAGTTGTCAAATGTACACGCATAAGTTTCTTATAAAATAGCAACTTACATGCATAAATGTTGGAATGCCCCTGGATCTCAGCTTTTTTACATGCATAAATTTACATGCAAACCCCATTTACGCATGTATATTTGAGGTTTATAAAATATCATTTATGGGAGTACATTTTATCGATACACGTATATACTAATTTTTGTTCACATAACATTTTGAAAATTCACCTTACATTTTTAGTGCACAGGATCAAAAATATACTCAGTTGCACATGAACGCTCTTAATATGTATGCTAACCTAAAAAGTATAGGATCGCAGCGCCATATCCACCTGACTGCTACTTGGGTTGCAGATGTCCTTAAACAAATGCGTATGCACCAAACTGAGCACGTGCAATCCTCTTCCTTATGGCTCAGTCCTCTTGCCTATATAAAAGCAAGCTTGATTCAAGGGACTAGCGTCAGCCCTGAGAGCAGAATCGGTAGAACATCTGAACCATAGGAGAGGAGGTAAAAGAAGAAATGAGAAATAGAAAACAGAGCAAAAGCACACACTTCTGATATTTTTCAAGGAAGCAGAGAATGTAGAGGAGGTAGAATAGGAAGAAAGCTTAGAGGAACTGGAGGTGATTCCTGACCCATCCAGCCAGGAGAGTCTACAAGGAGGAGAAGGAATGACATCAGATGGTGATTCAGCCTTAGCCTCAGGGATGACCTGTGTGGGCAATCTGAAGATGCATGTGAAGGGATGGGAGACTCCCCTGGAAAATAAGAAGCAGATAACTGGAGGGAAAAGTGGTGATTTTTTTTTTTTTTTGCCAGGTCACAGATCTGTAACCTTTTGTCATTGACCTGGAAACTTTTCAAATGTGCTTCCTTTTCCCCATTGCAGAGCTCAGCACCGTCACGGGCCACCTGGTTCCCTGGGCATTCTAAGGGGCAGAGCTGACACAGGGCCTCATCAGATGATGTGGCTGGCCTTTTGGGGACCCCTTTCTGATGTTACAACCACGAGCTGGTGGTCGCATAAGGAATCAGGAGAGCTCCTGTTGCCTGTCTCGCTCACCCGTTGCATCAACTTTAACCTGGTAATATTTTCTTTTTTAGAAAATAATCGCTAGAAGTGAGGCCTGTCCAAGCAGTGGCAACTCTGGTTGGGGCTGCAAGAGCAGGACAACACAGTCCAAGAGGGCCTCAAATGTCTCTGAAAAAAAATTGCAACAGTCAACCAAAAAGACGTGTTGATCTCAAAGAAACCCTGGTTGACCAGATTGCAGATCTGGGTGAATACTCAGCATGCCTGTAACAGCCTTTGGATTGATGACCCAGATCAAGCGCAGCAATGTGTTATTATTTGTGATAATTGTGGGTGGATCCTTGGGCCGGTGGAAGATGACCATGCCCACAGGGAAAGATCCCGAGAGGGACCACCGGTCAGGCTCAGAGTTGAGAGACAGACACACACTAGTTCTTTTATTAAACTGTTTTAAAGAACCACCAGAGGTGGCAGTAGTGAGCTGGATGCGCCCGGCTGGGCTGTAGTCCCTCAGATACTGGAACAGTGATCCTGGATAACTGAGCTGTAGAGAAACTGAATATAGTGAGTAGGCAGGGGATGCAGAGTTCAGGAACAGAACCTGGATGGTAACACTCACACAATAGTCTCTTGGAACAGCCCAGGAGCTGGAAATGAATTAGGCCCTCGAGGAGCGAATACCTGGTTCCAGGGAAAGCTCTGAGAGAGAGATGGTAACTCACTGGTGTTGTAGGCAGCGATGACTTCCTGGCAGAAGGTATATTCAGTAGCAAGTCCGGGAACGTGGGCCCTCGAGGAGCGAGTACCGGTTCCAGGGAAAGCTCTGAGAGAGAGATGGTAACTCACTGGTGTTGTAGGCAGCGAAGACTTCCTGGCAGAAGTGGTATTCAGTAGCAAGTCCGGGAACGTGAGCCCTCGAGGAGCGAGTACCGGTTCCAGACTGCGACCTGAAAAGCAAGAGAGAGAGCGAGGCCCCCGAGGAGCGGGTACCCCTGGTAAAGTCCCAGGAGGCAGAGTAGCAAGGTAATCGGAGAGCGAATCCCATCCGCAGCGATACCTGGAGGCAGCTAGGTAGGAAACCCTTTGCTACCTCGATTAGTTAGCAAAACAAGAGACCTTAAATATCTGGCAATGACGACGTCATCTCAGGGGGACGCCCCTGAGGTTCGCGCCACAGCTGGTACTTGAGTCGGGGCCGCGCGTGCCTTTAGGCCTCAGGAGAACATGGCGGAAGGCAGCATCTAGCCGGTCCAGGGACGCCGGAGGAGGTTGGCAAGATGACGCCGCGGCAGCCAAACTTCCATCAACCAAAGAGGGAGGCGCCAAAGAGGAAAGGTGGGTGGAGTGGAGACATCGGGCAGCGACGGTCGCAACACAGTGACGATCACAATCCTACCATTCTGTAGGAACTTGTAGACTGGGCTTTCATTAAAGACTGTCATACCTACCATTGCGTGTGAAGGGTGCAATAATATTTGCAAACTGCCTGTCGGGTGGTAAGCCTTTTGTTTGAGAAGATATTTTCTTTGTGCCCATAATTGTGGATTTGTGTAGGAAGGTCTAAATTGTGTGTTGGTCTGTTTTCCTTTGCCACAGAGGAGTGCAGAAAAATGTATTATAGCGAAAGGACCTGTGAGAAAACCTTTACCATGGTATCTCTTGTGCACCACTTCATTCTTCAGTCATATGCTTGCAATTAGCTGAGCCTGTTAGATAGAGTGCATGCTAAAAGGTTAACAAGTTAGTGAAGGAATGCCAGATGCTAAATAGGCCTCAATGAACATACTCTAAAGAGCAGGTAGAGGATGCTAAATATTAGATGCCCAAAGCTCGGATCCCTCGGATCCCTCGGATCACATCCCAACCAAACTACTACTAGCAATCCCAGAATCTATCTCCAAATCCCTGGCAGACATCATAAATTGCTCCCTCACACAAGGACTCTACCCGGACAACCTCAAACTTGCCTCACTCAAACCCCTTCTCAAAAAACCAAATCTCGACCCAAACGATCCTAACAATTTCAGACCGATAGCTAACCTCCCATTCATAGCCAAGATAATGGAAAAATTGGTAAACTCACGACTCTCAAACCACATTGAAGACAACAACCTTCTATTTCCATCACAATACGGATTCCGTAAAACCTTAAGCACGGAAGCCCTCCTCATCTCTATGACTGACCACATCATCCTAGGCTTAGACAAAGGACAAGCCTTCCTTCTGATACTACTCGACCTCTCGTCTGCATTTGATACGGTCAATCACTCCCTTCTCATCAACCAATTATCAGCCATAGGTATTTCAGGCACTGCCCTATCATGGTTCAGAACCTTCCTCAGCAACAGAGGTTATAAGGTCAAGATTCATAATAAAGAATCCTCTCTACACCCCGCAGCCGTAGGAGTCCCTCAGGGCTCATCCCTGTCTCCTACCTTTTTAACATTTATCTGTTACCCTTATGTAAACTTCTCACTGACCTCAATCTCAAACATTTTCTCTACGCTGACGATATTCAGGTCCTGATCCCCATCGAAGAATCGCTCGCAAAAACAATGTTGCACTGGGAATCCTGCCTCCAAAATATCAAACAACTTCTTACAAGTCTCAACCTGATACTAAATTCATCAAAAACGGAACTTCTACTCATCACTCCAGAAAACAGCTCCATCACATACACTCATCCTACCGTACCAAGCACTACACAAGTGAGAGATCTAGGAGTTCAAATTGACAATCACCTAAACCTGAAAGCTAACATCAACAAAACCACCAGAGACTGCTTTTACAAGCTCCAAGTGCTGAAAAGAATACGACCTCTCTTCCACACACATGACTTCAGAACGATCCTACAATCAATCATTTTCGCAAAGCTGGACTATTGCAACACCATCATGCTTGGTCTCCCTTCATCACACACCAAACCATTACAAATGGTACAAAATGCCTCCGCCCGTATACTCACCAACACCAGGAGAAGAGAACACATAACACCTATCTTGATGGACCTCCATTGGCTGCCCATCCACTTCAGAATAATCTACAAGGCCATTCTCACCATTTTCAAAAACATCCATCAATTAGCCCCAATCGATCTCCATATTCCCCTCCGATTACACCATTCCACAAGACCGACAAGAGATGCTTACAAAGGATCACTTCAAGTACCTCCAGCCAAGACTACCAGACACATCACGCTTAGAGATCGGGCATTCTCCACAGCCGGTCCAACATTATGGAACTCCATTCCCCCGGATCTTAGAATGGAACCCAACATCTCAACATTCAAGATAAGACTCAAAACGTGGCTGTTCACGCAGGCCTTTCCTAACTCCAACCCCATCTAATCCCCCTTCATGCAACAAGCTATGCTAGTATTAGCGTTAATAGCCACCTCTCACAATGTTATTTATACATATATTTTACTATCTAATCTTCATTTCCCTTCTCATTCCAAGTTATTGTTTTCCTTGTTATATGTAACTGCTTTTCTGCACTTTTGTTAAATGGTAAAGTTTCACCCCTGTTTCTTGTGAACCAGCATGATGGGACCACCGTCTTGAATGTTGGTATATAAAAAACTTAAATAAATAAATAAATAAATAAATTTAGCATCTAATATTCCTTTGTTGGCAAGCACAAATACACTAATTTTAGAACATAAGGCCTGCCAGGCTGAGGCAGACCAAGGGTCCGTCGAGCCCAGTATCCTCTCCCTGACAGAGACCGATCCGGATCTCTAGGAAGTCCCTGGCAAATCCCACAGAGCCCACTGCCAGGGATAAGTCGTGGTTTTCGCCAAGTCTACCCGGCTAGTAATTGTTTATGGATTTTTCTTGGAGGAACTCGTCCAAACTCCTTTTGAACTCAGCTGGTTCTGCAATATCTATTTTGAGATGGAATTTAAAAATGGATGAATACAGAAGCATTATGATAGTCACAGTTTTGTTTTTCCATTCCTCTCTCCAAATAATTCTAAACATTCAATTTGCTCTTTTGATTGCCACCGCATTCTTTGTACTGCCCAATCAAATCAGTGACAGAGCCAGCTTGACTCTTATTTAAGCTTTTTAAAAGATTAAATGGCAAGAAATTGCATATTTTTCTGGCTAACCTTTAACTTGAGGATACCTTGCACAACGTACCCTTCACTGATGTCTAAAAGCTCCAAGAACCCAAAAAGTGTAAGAATTAAGAAAATCAACACAAACAAAAAAAAATCTCACTTGATCAAATAAAACTGTGTGAAGAAATAATTTTTAAATAAAGAAGAGAATGACCATCATATTGCACAGTAAGAAACACCTGTGCTCCTATGGAACTGGCTTTCAAAACACATTTCTGCCTTTGTCCTTCCACCGTGATCAAAGATCTGTTGCAGCCTGCAATAACATTTCTTTTCCAATTCTGAGCAAAAAAAAAAAAAAAACCATCAGCAAAATAGCCCTGCTTAGATTTCCATTACTCATGGTTATGCCCCACAGAATTTTATAAAAAGCCGCAGTCAGCAGATCTGAAAGGATGGGGGACCAGTATAACACACTGTAAATACTTTTTTTCTGGCCAATTGTTTAAAAATGAGATTTTTAGATTATGCAAAAGTTCCTGTCCTTCACCAATGCGTAAACTAAGAGCGGGGCCTGAGAGAGAACATGGAAGATTATTTTCCTTTTCAACTGTACCCATGACTAAGAACTAAACAGTTCAGGCATTATCCCAGGTCTTCAAATGATACCACCATGAACTGCAACACGGCACATCAAAACTGCAAAAGCATACGGAGTCCTTGTGCTTTGTCTCGGTGGAGGATCCCCAGTTCCTTTCTCTGCCATTCTTGGCCACACATTGAATACACAACATGATGACCCTTACCTAGTTCCTCTGGTCTCCTTTAACGGATGCTAAAGGTGAGCTCTAAATGACCAATATTAGAATAACTGACATTTAAGAAAAGTTAGTGTCAGATGTGCAGGCAACATACTGGTCATTAAGTTTCATTTTGATTTCTCTTTTATCAATACTTAATTGTCAAATACCTTGCATTGGATAGAAATACCGGAAGTTTCCAAGGGTGTGCATGCAGAAAGCTTTTCTTTCGTTTTGCTTTGCATTTCGTTTTCTATCCATTTCATTTTCATTCTGCAGGCACTAAAACAAAAGAAACAACGTTTTATGGGTTTTTATGGTATCGTTTCAGATAAGCAAAATAACAAATGTTATTTCCCTGTCATTTTGAAAGGACAACACATACCTAGTAATTTCCCTTTGAAAATTTGCTGCAAGGTATGCAGCTACAACATACTTGGGCACATTTGCAGCAACGTGAGCCATTCAGAATTGCCCCCATAAATTTCCCAAAAACCAAAAGCTGGGTTCATTTGCATATTTTAGTTACTGTGGGAACTGAGAACTCCTGCAGGCTGATGTAATATCATCGCTTAAAAAACACGCGTCCAAATTGGGCGCACGCTTTTTGAACGCGCGCACATCCACTTCTCCTGGGCGCTTGATGCAATAGGCAAATGAGCTGCTGTGTGTTATGATTTGGAAGAATGTGAACCCTGGGCTGAGATGTAAGGTGTCTCCGCCCACAGGGAGGAGCCCTGTGAGCTGCACCGTCAGCAGGCGGAGTCTCAGTGGCGTGGGACACAGCTAGAAGTAGAGACTTTATTATGAAGGAAGGAAGAAGTAATGTTCACAGAGCTGGAGATGTAATAGTACAGTCCTGAGCAATGAGGAATACCAAGAGCGAGGCCACAGATGAGAAGATCCGGTAGTGACCCGCAGAGCGGGGTACGCCGGGGATCCCCTCTGACGAGTGTATGCACTTCAGGAATACAGATCCGGTAGTGGCCCGCGGAGCGGGGTACGCCGAGGATCTCTATACAGTAGATGTTGAAGAACTGGTAGAAATGACGGAATCCGGAAGTGGCTCCCGTAGTTGCTGTGTCAATACTCTTCAGTGCAGGAAAGCTGAATAACTTCTACCGAAGGAAAGGTGGCAGTAGCCCGAGGCTCGGGGTACACCGCGGGAAATCCTCAATACAGTTCATATAGTAGAAGTCAGTAGAGGTACTCACAAGAGATGGTTCCAGGAGAGAAAGAGACCTGAGAAGCAGGTCTGGTAGCAGTCAGGCAGGTAGGCCCTCCGAGGAACGGATAGCCAGGAATGCAGGGGAGCCCCCGAGGAGCCGGTACTCAGAGCTTTGGATGCCAAGAATCTCGAATGAGGCAGATTCAGAAAGACAACTCCTTGCTAACTCGTAGAAGGCAAGGGCCGGTCAGGTTAAATACAATAGTGAATTGACGTCATCGGGAGAGGACGCCCCAGAGGTTCACGCCATGACATGTACAAAGAAGGTAAAGAAATAAAAAAGCTAGACCGATGCCTTGGAAAGATTTTATTAAATAATGCAAGTGCCCGACTCTGGCCAAAGTTTCGCCTTATGGCTGCATCAGGGGCTCTACAATAAAATATCAAATTTATTACAAATAAAAATAATAAAACAACCCAAAAATTATCATAAAAGTATTGTAGGAGAACAGATAAGCTAAAGAACAGAGAAGATATATTTAATATTACTTTTTATATTATCTACACATAGATGAAAGGCTCATTGTTTTTTACCAAATAATATCTATTTAAAAAATTAAAAATTAAAAATAAAAAACAAAACAATAAGATGTCAACATAGAATGCAGATATGAATAAACCTAAAATTATATGTCAATTGGTCTGAGCATGGTTCCATTAATAAAATATTAAAGATCTTGTAATAGTATTGATCTTTATAAAAATAGGTAAATTTACCTTTGGATTGATTGTAATGCAATCTCTTACATTATACCAAAGTAGAATTCTTATTATGTACAAAATGAGGTTATTTGTAAACACCAAAAATTCTAGAGATTGTAAAAAATCAATTAATATATGGCATACTGTCATATATAAGTAAAAAATAATTCATAAAATATCATCAATCTTATGAAATTATTTAAAAATATTGTCAGAGATTTTTGACGCGTTTTTTAAAGTATATAACTTACTCCAACTTAAAAAAACAATCCCCCTTTTTTGCTAATTGTGATGCCGCTTTTCAAAGACATTTTAAGGTATGTCTCATATTTGTGTTCCATATTTGCGTATGAAAGACATTTAAATGATAAGTCAGAATAGATTTGTAGTATACTCCGATCGGAACGCGATGTCGCCTTTACAAGAAATTTTAAAGTTTTTTATATAGGTCCTGAAAAGCCAAATGAAATATATCCTTGTGAGAAAAATCAAATATAGAATTTTAGTATTTTTTCGATATATTTCATATATTTCATGTATTTTATATTTCATGTAAAATAAGAAATTCGGTATATAAAAGCCTTAATAAATAAAAAATAAATAATCTCACTATTGTAGCGATTCGAAAAAATGTCAGACCTAGTACAATTTTTGGCGCGGCTTTTTCATGTTGTCAGTAAACTTTCATTAATTCAATGTGATCAGTAAGTTTTCATTATTTTTTATACTTTTGTCGAATGCGATGCCTTTTTTGCACACACATCTTAAGATACATTTTACAATTGTTCCAATTTTAAATGGATAAGATGTCCAACTAGATTATTTAAGACAATCAGATTTCAGATATACTCCCCTTGTCATTCACTATGTGGTTTATGAAAAAACAAAAAAAGAAAGAGCTAAAATTGACTAATAATATATGGTTTTTATCAAGATGCAATCCAAAACCGATTAAATCGTGCATTAACATCACACACATATTATAATATGCTGTATATTTGTTTTCCTTTTTTACATTCCTCCTTCATTTTTTACAATGACAGGAATTTTGGTGTTTACAAACAGCTACGTTTTTGATATAAAGGACTTGCATTTGAGATAATGCAAGAGATTGCATTAAATTCACTTGAAAGGTAAATCTTAATGATTCTTTCAAAAGATTTTTTAAAATAATTTCATAAGATTGATGATATTTTATGAATTATTTTTTACTTATATATGACAGTATGCCGTATATTAATTGTTTTTTTACAATCTCTAGACTTTTTGGTGTTTACAAATAACCTCATTTTGGACATAATAAGAATTCTACTTTGGGATAATGTAAGAGATTGCATTACAATCAATCCAAAGGTAAATTTACCTTTAATATTTTATTAGTGCAACCATGCTCAGACCAATAGACATATAATTTTATGTTTTTTTATATCTGCATTCTATGGTGACATCTTATTGTTTTGTTTGTTATTTTTAATTTTTAATTTTTATTTTTTAAATAGATATTATTTGGTAAAAAAACATTGAGCCTTTCATCTATGTGTAAATAATATAAAAAGTAATATTAAATAATAATATATCTTCTCTGTTCTTCAGCTTATCTACAATACTTTTATGATAATTTTTGGGTTGTTTTATTATTATTTGTAATAAATTTGATATTTTATTGTAGAGCCCTTGATGCAGCCATAAGGCGAAACTTTGGCCAGAGTCGGGCATTTGCATTATCTAATAAAATCTTTCCAAGGCATCGGTCTAGCTTTTTGATTTCTTCACTTCGTGGCTTTTCTAGCCCGTTTACCGTCCTATTTCTTATGTACAAACGAGGCCCTTGCAGGCGCGTGCCTAAGTAATTCCGGATCCAAGATGGCGGTCAGCAGCACCCATGCTGTCCCGGGGTTGCCGGAGAGGTCAGCGGGGATTAGCAGAGACCACCATTCTTCCCAGACTTGACGGTGTGAGCATGAGGTCGTAGCCGTCTGCGACCGACAGGCGTAACACAGTGCTAAAAGGGACGCACAATGGGTAATTTGTGCGTCCCTAGCACTCTGCTTCGGGCGTCCAGGAGATATGGCTGTGCACCCACAACAGCCTGGCCAGAGTGCCCTCCCCACCCCCGGCAGGGATGTTCCCGATTGGTCCTTTTCACTGACATGTGACAGTGAATGGACTAATTGGCAGTAAATAAAGATGTGAATAAATTAATATTAAGTGCTCAATACTTAATATTAATTTATTCACTCCTTCACTTACTGCTGGCAGGGGATCCAATTGGGTCAGACCTTGGGGATGCTGCTTTCTGTGGTTCCCCCTATGAGAAATGATGCTGATTTCTGTGGTTCCTCCTACTTAGCATCACGACAATACTAATAGGAGGAATCACAGAAAGCAGGATTTTTTGTTTTTTTTGGTGAGCCCTTGAGCGTGGCATGCTTTAATGCCAGCTTTTGGGCAGGCGTTAAATTTGCCACGTTAAAATTGGTGCCTTGGCTGCACGGCAATTTTTGGCATTGGAGAGTAATAGCTAATAGCCTCATCTACATGAGGAAAGGCTGAAGAGATCAGGGCTGTTCAGCTTGGAGAAGAGACGGCTGAGGGGGGATATGATAGAGGTCTTTAAGATCATGAGAGGTCTTGAACGAGTAGATGTGAATCATTTATTTACCCTTTTGGATAATAGAAGGACTAGGGGGCACTCCATGAAGTTAGCAAGTAGCACATTTAAAACTAATCAGAGAAAATATTTTTTCACTCAACGCACAATAAAGCTCTGGAATTTGTTGCCAAAGGATGTGGTTAGTGCAGTTAGAGTAGCTGGGTTCAAAAAAGAACATAAGAACATAAGAAATTGCCATGCTGGGTCAGACCAAGGGTCCATCAAGCCCAGCATCCTGTTTCCAACAGAGGCCAAACCAGGTCACAAGAACCTG
This sequence comes from Rhinatrema bivittatum, assembly GCF_901001135.1. Taxonomy (NCBI): domain Eukaryota; kingdom Metazoa; phylum Chordata; class Amphibia; order Gymnophiona; family Rhinatrematidae; genus Rhinatrema; species Rhinatrema bivittatum. The sequence goes on along the minus strand of NC_042623.1, from coordinate 14,290,719 downwards.
GCAATTACCCAAACACCAAGAAGATAAGTTCTTGGAGGAGAAGTCCATTAACAGCTATTAATCATGTTTACTTATGGAATAGCCACTGCTATTACTGGCATCAGTAGCATGGGATCTTCTTAGTGTTTGGGTAATTGCCAGGTTCTTGTGTCCTGGTTTGGCCTCTGTTGGAAACAGGATGATCAGCTTGATGAACTCTTGGTCTGACCCAGCATGGCAATTTCTTATGTTCTTACATGGAGTTTTAATGTGATGAGTGCTATTAGCTATGCTCTGGAATGGATGCACATTTTTGATGCACTAACCCCCGTATTGCATCCGGGGTTATTTTAGTGAGCCCAAACTGTGCATCCAAGAGAGTGTTACCTGGTGCACTTGCCTGAGTGCACTATATTGCATCGGCCTGTCTGATTTGTAGCAAATAATTACATATATATGGGTAATTAAGAGTGCATTGCAATGGTAAAGGAAAGACAGATCTCACAAGCCACAAACTGCAGCCTTCAAATGTTGCTATAGACGGCAAAGTCCTTAAATTCTCTCAGAGTTGAAAACAAATCAAGAAAATCAATAAAGTGTAAAAGCCATTTGTTCTGTCATATTGACTAATGCATCCACATATGTCACTTCCTTTCACAGATTCTGTCTCCTCCATTGAAAAACAATGACTTTCTACTGGGCTTGCAATCTCTGTAGCTGCTTTAGAATTATGTTGTTGCCATCAACAGAATGGCTGTAATTACCAGGACTTCATGTTCCAAGAGACAGAGGAATGACTGAAAGTCACACGCCATTTAAATTTAAAGGGAAAAAGAAAAACAAAAAATAAAACAGAACAGATTCGCAAGAATGCCTTTCCAGTATTCATCTGTGGAAGGCCGTTGAAAATTGTGGTGCCGTAACAGCCTTCAAGCCATAACACCTTCAGAACTTGCACTGAATCGGGCACGAGAGAGATGTTATCGTTCAAGGACTTTCAAGGCCTGCTTGAAGCGTGTCATGTGCATGCTTGGGAAGCCTGGTGGTACACGCAAACACGCCATTTTGTAAAATTTTCCATTTCTAAAGAGGAAGACAAAATGTCAATAAACACCTGTCAAAAAAATCTGTCTATCCTGCCAAAAGCCCTTTAAAAAAAAAAAAAGATTAAAGAATGGACCTTTTCAAGAGAACTCACCTTTTATTGCACCAAAAGACAAAACAGAAAACTGAACTATTTAAAACTTAAACTGAATTGTCAGGCAACAGACTTAAAACAATTCTTCCTTTCCGCAGCTCTTTGCCGCAGGAGGCTCCTGGAAGACGGATCATACGTCAGGCAGGGATGTCGCCCTGGATGCAATCAACGTCATCATCATCATCAGATGCTGTCTTCGATATGAAGGTTGACAACCATGGGACACCTAGTGGGGGAGGTCCTCTTTGTTTTGTCCATGTTTGCATATCTTTGCCATTTTTTTATTTCATTGCCGTGGACTTCTTACTTCTTTCCTTTCTCTCATGTGTCCTCTACCATGTCCTGTAGATTAGGAAATTCATAACCAGAACCTTCTGAGCAGCTTTTCTATCTTCCATCATCATCACCTGAGCCTTTTCATTTGAAATCATGTCCTTCCAGCTAATTTTCAGAATTAATGTATTCCATCATATAGGGATCCTCTAGGTCCTCACTATCCAGTTGTCCCTCGCTTAAGCCCTAGGTTAGCATTTTAGGTAAGAAGCAGGAGTTTGCAGACCATCCCTTCTGGGCACCTCCTGTGAGATCAACAGCTTGCATAAAAGCAGGCCGAGCATGGGAAGTGTTGTGGCATTTTTTTTGGTTGAAGTTCAGAGCAGCAGGAGATTATTGGAGTGTTTCTCCATTTTTAGGCCCCACAGCCTGATATCAGGGGAAGAGGTTTATTTCTGGCCAGTACCTCTTTGGTCTGGCAGGGAGTCTCTCTGGGAGCGGAAGAGAAGATGTGGAGTGAGTCTGTTTTTGTGAAGAGTTTTTGTTTTGTGCAGAGCCTGGTCCTGCCTCAGGAGGATTCCTCCCCCCGCCTGGAGGAGGTCAGGATATGGAGCTATGATTAGAGGGTCAGCAGCGTCTTGCCATCAGAGAAGTGTTATGATTTCAGCTGCTATGCAGCCTCACCATACCCTGACTATGTCACCTCCCTACCAGCAGAGGCCTCCAGTGAGAACTGCTCAGAACTGTCCTCACCATCTCGTCCCTTGTCTCATGACTCAGCCTGTCTTGCAGCCTCCCTTCCACCAGGGGACCTCAACGAGCATACTCTCCAGACTGGCCAAGTTTCTCTCTGTTCTCACCACGTTCAGGTCTCTGCCCTATGGAAACCAGCCCTGCCATAGCCCCCTTGTTGGTTCATGGTGTTACCTTGGGTTCCTTGGCCTGGCCTCTTGTCTTTCTCGCTACTTTTCCTTTAGCCTTGCCTTGTGGCCATCTGGCCTTTGGTTCCTTGGCTTTGTCCAGCCTTCTTGCTGCTTGCCTTGCCTTGTGGCTATCTACACTTCTGTTCTTTGCCTTGCCTTGGGACCATCTGGCCTTTGGTTCCTTGGCTTTGTCCAGCCTTCTCGCTGCTTGCCTTGCCTTGTGGCTATCTACACTTCTGTTCTTTGCCTTGCCTTGCCTTGGGACCATCTGGCCTTTGGTTCCTTGACTTTGTCCAGCCTTCTCGCTGCTTGCCTTGCCTTGTGGCTATCTACACTTCTGTTCTTTGCCTTGCCTTGCCTTGGGGCCATCTGGCCTTTTCGCTGTTTGCTTTTCTTTGCTTTGCGGTCTTCTCATGCCTTGCCTTAACTTGCGGCCTTTGGGCCTTCTGCTCCTTGCCTTGTTTGTCTTGTTACCTGTGTGGCCTCATTCTGTTACCCAGTGGCCTACGAGCTGTATGCCTAGCAACCTTTGGACATATTCGTTCTGCATTCTGTGTTGCCTCGCTTAGCCTCTGTCCTGTCCCTGTCCTGCCCTGTCCTGTCCCGGTCCTTGTCCTGTCTTTGCTCACAGATCCTACCTTGCTTGGTCCAACCTGTCCACAGCCTTGCCCGATTCTGCCTGCCTGCAGCTTCGCCTAACCCCGACTGTTCATTGTCTTGCCTGACCCAGCTTGTTCTCAGACTTCCCGTTTACTGCCAAGCACTGGACTCCTACTGGCCCCTGTGCGTTGGGTGCGATTAGTTGTGTCAACCATAAAGCCGTGGGCATTTCATGCACCACAGTGGGGCTGGGACCGATCGTCCTGCGATGCATGCGTGGCCTGTTTTAATGAACACCCCCCCCCCCTCCCTGCACCCCCGTCGTTTCTTAGGGATGCGCCGAGAAAGCCGGCGGGGTCCCGGGTACCGCACAGACCAGAGCCTGAACACTCTGCGGGCCTTCCTGTCGTAAACAAGCGGCTGGGAGTGTTCTAATAAGATTTGGTAGCGTTATTCTCTCCCTCCCCCCCCCCAAAATTAATCTTAGATGCGCAGTGAATGAAGTGAAGTCGGTTTATCAATCTCCGACATCTGCCGCAGTGTCGCGTGAAGAGACGGGCGACTCCGGAGCCCCGGACAGTTGGGACAGCTCCCTTAATGCGGCAGGGTATTGTGCAAACGCACAGGCACTGATACGGTCTGTGCCTGTCACAATTACGCAGGCCAGCGATGCATCTTCCCCCTCCCGCGCCAGATGCTTCGGCGGCCCGTGTTTTTCTTTTAAAGAGTAAATGGGGAAACAATCACCATTGGAGTCTGGAGCTTCGAGGAGCAACCCCCCTGCCCAGAAGAGGACACCGGGAGCAGAAATAAATATAGAGGTATATTTAAATAGAGCTGAGCAAAGAAGCAAAACAGGACAGAGCAGATAAAGCACACGAGATCAAATAAAAACGCCACCGTCCAGCGCAAGGCTTAAGTGCGTGAGCTCAACCTCTTCCATTGCAGTAACCTGTGCCGGATCTCCCCCTTCTGCCATCCCTGGGCGCTATCCCTGCTGGGTGCGTGCATGCCGCCACTCTCCCCACCCTCCCCGTCCCTAACCGATTCAATCCCTACCCTCTCCCTCCAGCCGATCTTCTGATTCTGTGCCCAAGAAACAGACCTCAGCGCTCTGGCTCCTTTGATAACTGAATGAGATCGATCGCCGAAATCTGCGTGCCCATTGTAGTGAGGAGCTCAAAGGGGTTTGTCCACGTTAACTGTTGGAGATGCCAGGACAAAAGCCGAGATTTGAATATTCCCTCTCCCTGCCCCGAGGTCCCTAGATAAGGGACGTATCAGATATTAAACTCTCCCTGGCTAAATTTCACTTTGGCCAGGCAGCACTACGTGGACAAAGTTAGCTGGATAAGTCTGGTCAAACAAATACCTGTCCTAAACTTGTCCATATAACTAGATCCAGGTGTATTCCGCGGAGAAGCTCTGTTGAATGGATATCTGGTTAGAGGGTGCTCGGGCATCCTTTGGAAACTGGCCCAATGGTTGTTGCATGACACTTAGCTGCTGCTGGAAGCTCGTGCATTCTTGCTTTCTTTCCATTTCCACTCTCCTCTCCCCCAGAGCAGGTACAAAACGATGAATTTCATTTTTTGGATAATTCTTACGCTGGTCCTGCAGAAGGGCGTCGGGTCGCAGCTGGAAGGGCCTCCCAGCAGAGGTGGGCTGAGGCCAAAGCACTGAAAGCCCGGGATGAGGACAGAGGTTCCCTGATTGTGAGGACGTGAGGGGAAGGATCAACTGGGATGAAACTGGGCAGACTGGGTGGGCCTAATGCTCCTTACCTGCCACCCTGTTTTCTGTTTCTGAAAACCTGTCATTCCTTCCGGGCCAGGGACTGAGTAAACCCGTGGCCCGGAAGTGTTCCCATCCCTTCTGGGCCTCGGTGCTGGGTTTACTTGGTTCCCGTGAGCTGCCTTGCGATAACTGCCGTGACAGCAGGGGAGCTGGAGCCCCGAGGTGGGTTTGGGGAAGGGGGAATCAGACTAGAAGTCTGCTGGGGGGGGGGGGGGGGGGGGCTAGCAGCAGGATGGCGCTGGAGGCCTGCAGGGCGGCAGGAACGATGCTGCCCCCCCAGAACCTGGCCGGTCTAGGCACAGGCTTAGCGAGCCCCCGTGTGGATCCAGCTCTGTCCGGGCAGCCAGAATTTAGCCTCTCATGTACTTCAGGTTGGTGGCTAGCTCCCCAGACTCCAAGAGCGCCTCCAAGTTCACCTACTTTCACGTGGCTTGATTCACCTGCCCGGTGAAGCAAGGTGACTAGGTTTAGACACTTTAAGGAGGGAAATCTCCCTCTCCTGTGGGATGCAGCTGCCACATCTAATTCCTTAGATACACAGCAAGATCCCGCTGAGAATGCACCCCGTAGTGCAAAGACCGCAATGCACAGCGTTTGTGCCTCGCAGAGAAGCCTGATAAAAGGGCAGAGCCTAATAAATCGGATTTCTGCTGGGTCTGCTCTAATTTAAAGGGGTAGGGCCAAGCCTGGTTACCATGGGAATTTCCAGAAACCGATTTTGATGAACATTTAAAAGATTTAGTGCCACATCGCCGTGTCAGGCATTTTGTTTACAGCTTAACTGCCTCAGCTAGAAAGAAAAAGGAAACGCAGAATCAGTAAAAGAGGCTCCCTGGTAGCACAAGTGGAGGCGGCTTGGCAGGACAGTTTAAGTCTGCTTTGCGTGCCCCCCGTGTCCATCCCTGAATCCCTGTCTCGCCAGCTCCCAGCTGTGCTCCTTGTGAGCCACCGTAGGCCACGTCATGATGGCCACGTGGACGGGTAAGGCCCCTACGCTGCAGTAGTCAGAGAGGCAGAGGCGTAAATCTCCCTTCGCAGGAACACAATATCCCCAGGAGCTGCCTGGTACCCTAACGTTTCTGGAGCACTAGAAAAACTTTTGCTGGGCAAATATCGTCAGATAATCGGCCGTCTACATAGCAGAGGAATATGGCAAAATAGAGGTTTTCGTGGCCAGGAAGGGAACAGATGACACATAGTTAACAGCAAAACACCTTTCCTCGTGTCAATTTTATATATTTTTTTATTTAGATTTATCAACCAACCATCGTCTCAGAGGTTCAGGGCAGGATACAGAAACATTTAACATGTAGTACAATAAAATAACCAAGGAAGCCCTATTATTAGTAATCCAGCAACCATTCAAATACACAAAAATATTCGACAAATCCTTTGTTACGATTTGTCAGCTAAGTACTTTTACATTTCTTATATGCTCACGTAACCAGTACAATCTTTTTGGACTTTGAGGGATGTACAAGACATTCGTTCACTTTATTTTTCGATTATTTTTGGATTGGTTTATGGATAAGACTATCATTTAAAATTTGCAAAAAAAATGTTTTCTAAAAAATAAAGTGAACTCAAGCTTAAGAGCAGCTTTGCTGTTATGAGCTGTCTCAGCGTCAGTCCTACAAATTAAGTAATTTCTATATATATTGTTGTTATAATTAATTGAAATAAATGACTAGTTGATCTTATTTTGTCAAATATTTTTGAACAATAAAATAAAACAAACAACACTCAATATAAACATAAAAAACCACAAAAATATGACAAATAAATCCACCTAAAAATTTTGAGAGAGAAACTGCCTTTTTATAAGGCCTTCATGGTATATGCCTATAGAAGGGCCAGTTAATAACTTGAGATGAGGTTTTGGTGGTGGTTTAGGGTTTTGGGGCCAGTTTTACATGCAGAGTGAGACGTAGGAGCAGCACAGTACACCTCAGTGAAGATTTGACGTCATTTGCAGTGAGGAAAGTCTCACAAAGTTGAGATTTCTACAATGTTCTCTCGCCTTAGCTTGATAGTTCCCTGGTACAGAACCCATCATGAGAAAGAGAAAAAGAACCATGTCTTAGGGCACACCACCTTACACTTCAATGCCTTGCAATCACAATGATCTAAGGTGATTCCAGAAGGCAATACTGAGGGTGTGAAATGTAATTTAAAACTAGACCAATAATATGCAGGATTAGTAATCTGAAACTGTTTTGGAGGCCTAGCGTACTGCAGACAGGAGGGTTTAGTACAGACATGTTTACAGATCTACAGTAAACAAGACAAAGAATGTGCAACTTACCTGTTGGTTGGTGTAGACTTTACCCTCTATTTGCCAAGTCTACGTCAACTCATGCCAGCCGTCCTCTTCCTTGTCTTAAGAAAAACCTCGTCTCTCCTCGTTTTACACAGATTCAGAAATGTTGATGAGATATACTATTACTATTAGGGGACGTGCTAATCCCCTAATAGCATAAGGGGCTGTGGACACGGGTCCAACTCACGCGTCCAACCATGGGCTGAGCGCACCGTTTTGCATCGGCCCCTTAGACTGTAAGCCCTCTGGTGCAGGGAGCTACCTAGTGTGCTTAATTGCAACTTACTTTGAGCTTGCATTTAGAAAGGTGAGCAATTCATTTCGGGTCAGACTCTCAGCAGCTGAATTTCTGCCTGGTTTAACAGTGATAAGATTCCTCATGATTCCCCAGAGCAAAGATAAGCTCTGCAAACGAATTTGACGAACCCACAGAATTCTTTTGGGTTTGTGAAACTAGTCAGCAAAATCTTTTTTTTTTGAAAGTGCACGCACCTGTAAGAGTACATTTAGACCCACTAATTGGTAGATAAAAATGGTATTACAACAAGAGAAGGACAGGAGGTGCTGAGTTGAGACCTCCATCCCAACCTCATAACCAGTTGTGTTACAGGCATCATCTGGGCAGGCTTTTTGGGGAAGGGGATGGAAGACCAGGAAATTTGGTGGATATTTAAGAGAAAGTGAAACAGCCCGCATGCTTGCAAGCTGTGTGGGTGGTGTCATCAATGCATGCGCGTTTTCCTGAATTTTCCAAGGGAAACCAGGAGGGTTAACCTTCTTTTGGAAAAGTGGATAGTCTTGAAACACTTTAGTCTTGAAACACTTTCGGTTTGCGCCTGCTCTTTCGTGCAAGTGGCCGAGAGGGGAAAAATAGTGCACGTGCTTGTGAAAATGTCATTAACTCCCGACCTAAACATGGCCAAAGAAATGTCTCTTTTTAACGTGGATAACTGTGCATGCATTGTGAACCCCACCTTAGTGCTTTTTCTCCTCTCCAAGGAGGCCCATTTTCAGACAGGCCAATTGATCAGGGGAAAATGTAAATGGCATTCAAAACTGTCCACCCAAGGCTTCCTGGAAAGGAAGGGGGATTCTTTGGAGGCTGCTCGAGGAAGCCTGAATTTGTCAAATACTGCAAGGATTGGGTGGGGGTGTCAGCTCGGGGTTTGTTGGTTTTTTATGGACCTAGCTCTTGGCGCTTGGCCTAGCAGGAATTGGGGGAGGCTGCAGAAGCAGCACTCGCGGTTCTGAGAAGAAATGAGGTCCCAGTCATTGCTCCAGAGCGACACCTGCTGGCCCGTTTCAGCCCGATACCACAACACATAACTTGCTCGCTTGGATACTCTTTGAGGTTACGCATTTCAAAGGTTAATACAGAGGAAAAGGTCTGCACATAGACTGGACACAAGGCAAGGACCCTTTTTTAGGAACCCGGCATGAGGTGAGATAAGGTAAGACGTCACGGCACTTTAGAAAGATTTATTTCTGTACATTTTTTTTAGATAACTGAATTATGAACAGTTGAAAGATGCGTGAATGAAGAGCAAGCCAGGGTTGAAACCTTGAGGGTTTGCGCTACTGCTCACGAACCTTTCCAGAGTAAGCGGGGACCGGTGCTTGTTGAAGGAACCGGAGCGCGCCAGAAAAGTTGCACCTTGAAAGATTTGTCAGCCGTATAAACAGGGGGGGGGGGGGGGGGGACCATCTCTACTCAGCTGCCCTGTTGGTTTCCCTTTACCTAATGGCGAACGGTTTCAAGCCGTCTGGCGGAGTCTTCCTTCTGCGGCTGGGACTTAAAGTCTTAGCTTAAAGCTTTAAGCAGGCGTATCAGTGATCTCCCACCACCCCAAGAAGACGACAGTATGTTCTGGGGAGCTAAAGGACACTCAGGAAATTTAAGATATCTAAATATATGAAGTAAAATGCCTTTTATTTCTCCAGCTTGTGGTGCTGTTTCTATAGCGTGCTCGCTGCGTCAGAATGAATATTATTTACATTTACATGGTGCAACAGTGACATCCAGTGGTCAGTCTGGTTAATTCTAGGAAAATTAAATACTAAACCCTCATCACTGGAACTGCTCAGTTCTCGGTAACATAGGAAGCAACAGGCCGATCCAATGCAGCCGCGCTCAGCGTTTGGACGTGGGTTTTGGATGCGCCTCCAGCAACCCCTTAATCCATAAGGGTATTAGCACATCCAGAACGCGCGTCCAACCCCCCCCCGCAAAACTAACAGTGCTCATCACATGGAAATGCATGCTGACGAGGCTATTAGCTATTATCCCTCAATACAAAAAAACAAGGTGCGCCCGAACCGCACATTTTTACCCTCAGAAATTAACGCCAGCCCAGAGCAGGTGTTGATTTCTGAGCAGCCCAAAATGTGTACAGAAAAGCAGAAAATCCTATGATTTAATATCATGGCGATATTAAGTCGGGGGAACCAAAAGAACAGAAAGTAAAAAAAAAAAAGTGTTTTTTTAAAGTGCCATCAGTCAGGTTAGGAAAAGGGAGGCTTAATTAACGAGCGTCCGTTTTCCTAACCCGCTGACAGTCACTTCTCCCAGGTGCCCGCTGCTGAGGAGGCGCTAGGGACGCGCATTTGTCCCTAGCGCCTCCTTGGCAGCGCAGCGCTTCATTTAAATACTCTATCACACGCCCAGGAGAGGTGGCTGGGCGCTCGTTAGGAAAGCAGGCGCTCAACAATGAGCGCCCTTTTATTCTGCGTATCCTTTATTAGCTGCACCTGATAGTAACTGATGGCAGAAAAAGATCCATTCGGCCCAGGAAGAATAATTTTCTTTTTTTAGAGGGTAGTAATTGCCGCTCCGTGCAGGTTACCCCTATGTTTCTGTTAAGGGTAGTAATTGCCGCTCCGTGCAGGTTACCCCTATGTTTCTGTTAAGGGTAGTAACTGCCGCTCTATGCAGGTTGCCCCCATGTTTCTGTTAAGGGTAGCAACTGCCGCTCCGTGCAGGTTACCCCCATGTTTCTGTTAAGGGTAGGAACTGCCGCTCTATGCAGGTTACCCCCATGTTTCTGTTAAGTGTAGTAACTGTCGCTCCGTGCAGGTTACCCCCATGTTTCTGTTAAGGGTAGGAACTGCCGCTCCATGCAGGTTACCCCCATGTTTCTGTTAAGGGTAGGAACTGCCGCTCTATGCAGGTTACCCCCATGTTTCTGTTAAGGGTAGGAACTGCCGCTCCATGCAGGTTACCCCCATGTTTCTGTTAAGTGTAGTAACTGTCGCTCTGTGCAGGTTACCCCCATGTTTCTGTTAAGGGTAGGAACTGCCACTCCGTGCAGGTTACTCCATGCTTTCTGTTAAAGGAAGTAACTGCCGCTCCATGCAGGTTACTCCCATGTTTCTGTTAAGGGTAGTAACTGCTGCTCCATGCACATTACCCCATGTTTCTGATAAGGGTAATAACTGCCGCTCCGTGCAGGTTACCCCCATGTTTCTGATAAGGGTAATAACTGCCGCTCCATGCAAGTTACCCCCATGTTTCTGATAAAGGCAGTAACTGCCGCTCCATGCAGGTTACTCCATGCTTTCTGTTAAGGGAAGTAACTGCCACTCCATGGAGTTTACCCCCATGTTTCTGTTAAGGGGAGTTACTGTCGCTTCATGCAGGTTACTCCATGCTTTCTGTTAAGGGTAGTAACTGCTGCTCCCTGCAGGTTACTCCATGCTTTCTGTTAAGGGAAGTAACTGCCACTCCATGGAGTTTACCCCCATGTTTCTGTTAAGGGGAGTTACTGTCGCTTCATGCAGGTTACTCCATGCTTTCTGTTTAAATTGCTGTCCTAAAACTTTGAACTTTTCCATCTTTGCAAAGTAGATAGCGGCAGTTTCAGGTCTGGCACACGTCTCCTGCACAGTCAACCACAAAGTATGGTAAGGTGTGGGTTATGCTGTTTTCTGAAATAAAATAAGTTAATACGCATGAAACCTAAAACCTACATGAGGTAGGTTAGAGTTCTGTTCCTGCCCTTCCTTCTGGACTTCCTAGCAACACAAAATGCCTGTGAAAAAGGCGAGAGATGGATGGCTTTTCCTATGAGCACTGGCTTTCCAGAGAGGCTGAAAGTAGGAGGAAGAAATCCAGGATCTCAAGCTCTTCGAAGGCCTAGAATTTAAATCGAAACTTGCTCCAACAAAACCAGAGCAAAATTCACTTCCTTTTTGAATTGGCCTTAAACCACTTACCACATATCTGCCTTGTAATTTACTGAGGGTAATTGCACACAGGAATCCAACCTCCTCACCACAGAGTTAGGTGCCTAATCCCTGGATTTAAAAACTGCTCCTTGCAGAGTGGATAGATATAGTTGCCTAGACGCTGATGTAATAAGGAGTGCCCATGTTTGCAAACTCTTTAACACCTGCTACAACGGAAAGTATAGTGCACTATTCCAATTGCCAATGTCTGTGTATGCTAAATGCCATTTTAGTGTGCATTGTTTAGCTATCATGGATGATGGCAGAAAATCCATGCAACCTTAGCTAATGAGGTGCCTAATCCTGTAATTCAGCTATTTACCTACTGTAAAATAATGCACGCAGGAAGGTAACCCCCAGCCATTCTTGCAAATTATTCTCATTAGCATGCGATTAACATGCTAATTTGTATATTTGCCACTCACGAACAGAAATATAAGTGACGGCAGATGAAGACTAAAATGGTCCAACCAGTCTGCTCAGTGCTGTATCATAAGGCTTGAGGGGTAACTGCACAGAGCGGCCATTGCTACTCTTAAGAGAAACATGGGGGGGGGGGGGGGGGTAAACCTTCATGGCTCGACAGATACCACCATAAGAAGCTTGCTGGGCAGACCAAATGGACCATTTGAGCCTCTTCTGTTGTCATGACCTTGTTACTACGTTAGGGTTTTAGCTGCTGCTCCATGAGGGTTACCCTCAACTCATTCCTAGAAGCTCAGAGAAACATATCACTGCTGTCATGGGCGGAACCGCCGCTCCGTCCTGCTTACCCCGTGCTTCATTACCATTCTCTGCCTCCAGGTTCCTCTGGGTTTATCCTGCTGTTTTTTCTTTAGCCATTTTTAAAGTAGGTGTTCCCAGGAGCAACCGTGGGTCCGGGAAATAAATTATGCACAGATAGTTTATTTATTTATTATATACCGACATTCAATCTGAGATATCACATGGGTTCACATTCAGGTACTGTAGGTATTGCCCTATCCCCACAGGTTTTACAATCTAAGGGGGTCATTTATCAAAATGCGATAAGGCGTTTTCACATGCGTTAAGGGTTTATTGCATGCGAAAAGCCCCGTTAACGCTTGCGATAGGCCTTTAACGCATGCGAAAACGTGTTTAACGCATGCGATTGCACCATATCGTATGGTGCGATGCAAATTCAGAAAATAGGAGGAGTTAGGGGCGGAGAGTGGGCTGGGTTAGCCTCTGCGAAGAGCTATCGCACAGCCGCAACGCCGATTTTAACGACACCTCTTTCAATTGCGTCAGGCTGTGCAATAGCTGTCATCGCCATTTGCGATGTCTCCTGTAAGGCCTATTTCAGCTCCAGAACCCTGGGGGGGGGGGGGGGGGGAGAGAGAGAGACCCCATAGGTAGGTATTTGTACCCTATGGTAGGTCCACCTAGTAACTCGAGGTGGGGATTAGGTAAGAGTATAGGGGGTTAGGGGCCACTTTGACATTCTACGTGACACCTACGAACAGAACAGTGGTCTCTTGTGAAGATTTGCTGGCCTTCGGAGTGAGGAAACTCACCCAAAGATGAGATTTGGGCAAGGTTCTCTCAACCTAGCTTGATGGACTCTCTACCTGGGTAACATCAAGCTAGGTGGAGAGAACCTTGCCATCTTGTGCTCCTACCATGTGACAGGGGCTGACCAATGGCACCGGTAGCCCCTGTGACATAGTAAGGGCAAAGGCTATCGGCGCCATTTTGATTACTGGCAGCCGATGGCCCAAGTGCAGGAGATCACTCCCGGATCCCCGCTGGACAACCAGGAGCTTTTGGCAAGTCTTGTGGGACCCTCCTGACCCCCACATGACTTGCCAAAAGTCCAGCGGGGGTCCGGGAGCGATCTCCTGCACTCGGACCGTCGGCTGCCAGTATTCAAAATGGCGCTGATAGCCTTTGCCCTTATTATGTCATAGGGGCTACCGGTGCCATTGGTCAACCCCTGTCACATGGTAGGAGCACAAGATGGCGCCGGCCATCCAGTGCTCCTACCATGTGACAGGGTCCGGCCAATGGCACGGATACCCTGTCACATGGTAAGGGCAAAGGGCCATCGGCGCCATTTTGATTAGTGGCAGCCAACGGCCCGGGAGCGGGAGATTGTTCCAGGGACCCCCACTGGACCACCAGGTACCTGTAAAAAGTTTTTTGGGGGGTCAGGAGGGTGGGGGAAGCTAAGGGATTACTTTTAAAGGGTCGGGGTGAGTTTAGGGGTTATTTTTGGTGCCGTTTTTCCCGCCCTCCCCCAAAACGATAAGAGAACCCCTACGATCAATATTGTGGGGTTTTCCTATCGTTTTGGGGGAGCCCCTGATTTCTGACGATTTAAAAAATATCGTCCGATATTTTCAATTGTCCGAAGCCCGATTCACATCCCTACTTGGAATACTGTGTACAATTCTGGAGATCGCACTTTCAAAAGGATATAAACAGGATGGAGTCTGTCCAGAGGGCGGCTACTAATATGGTCAGTGGTCTTCATTCTAAAGCATATGGGGATACACTTAAAAATCTAACTATGTATATCCTAGAGGAACAGCAAGATAGGGGAGATACGATAGAGACATTCAAATACCTCAAAGGTTTCCATGCATAGGAGGTGAGCCTCTTTAAACAGAAAGGAGCCTCTACAATGAGGGATCATGCAATGAGGTTGAAAGGGGGTAGACTCAGGAGTAATCTTAGTAAATATTTATTTAAATAGAGAGTGGTGGATATGTAGAACAGCCTCCCAGTAGAAGTTGTGGAGACAAAAACAGTATCTGAATTCAAGAAAGCATGGGATAGAGGGGATCTCTAAGAAAGTGATGAGAATTATAATGCTAAATTAGTTGGATGGATGGTATTGCGCTTCCCGGCTGCGCTGGTGCCGCGACCGGGCTTGCTCACCTGGTGTGCCTGTCTACCAGCAACTCTCTCAATCAACTCTCTCAATCCACGAGCATCAGGGCCTTCCACCTCGCAGCGCTCCTTGCGCCGGGGCTCGGCGTCCTCCTCGGCATCAGCCCCGCCCCCTAGCGTGCGCACGTGGAGCTCTCCTGACTTTAAAGGGCCAAGTGCGGGAAATTCATGGGCGGTGCCCGATTCTGACGTCACCTGCGTCCTGTATATATAGCAGGGCTCAGCCACTAGCTCATTGCCTTGGCAATCGGGTGGTATAGTCCAGTGTCACTAGTTTGCCTGTTCCAGCATCTCCTGCTCCTTCGTCTCTCCATTCCTGATAGTACCCTTTGGACTGATCTCACGGTACTGACCTTTGCTTGCTCCTGACCTTGTCTGACTACTGCCCGGATCTTGACCTCTGCCTGTCCATTGACCACGTCTGATCGCTGCCTGGAACTTGATCTCTGCCTGTTTACCGACCACGTCTGATCGCTGCCTGGAACTTGACCTTTGCCTGACCTGACTACTCCCAGACTGACTACAGGTACTGACCCCTGCTTCGGCTGAACATTCTGGACTGATACTCTGGCCTTGATCCTCGCTATCCACTCGGACACTCTATTCTGGCCTCCTGTGACCTCTGGACATTCTTGCTTGGACATCAACCGCGCACCCTTGTTCGTGGTGGGCACTCCCCTGTGCTTCCTCTCTAGGAGACCCTGCGAGGACCACCTAAGACCAGGCGGCTTGGGTCCCCAAGGGCTCAACCTGTGGAAACCCCGGGTTGCTATTGGTGAAGCTCCAGCGAGCCTCTGTCTCCTCCTGTGCTCCGCCTCCTGGTGGCAGGCGCTCTCTGGGTCCAACCAGAGGGCCTTACCAATCCTGCACCAGGCCAAGGGTCCACCTCCAGCGCAACAGATGGGCAGACGAGATGGGCCATATGGTCATTTTCTGCCATTATGGTTCTATGTTTCTGTGTTTTTATGCACAAATATTTCCAGTGCAAGAAAACACAGACTTTCTTTACCCGTGTTGTAACCATATGTGCATATATTTTAAGCACAAAATAATTGTGTACATGAATAAATAGCAAGAATCAAACAGGGAGACAGGTATTTTAAAACTTTGTGCGCATACTGTTCTGAAAATACATACGTGTGCACATATTTGTGTAAACAGCCTCCGGGTGGAGAGCCTTGCACTTGGGTGTCCTCAGCTGAGGGCAGGGGTGTGATGGGAGGTAGGGACTCATGATAGTCCCTTGACGGGACACCTCTGAAAGGTTTCTCTTTCCTATCAAGCATTGTGTGGCCAAATGAAGAGACTCCCCCAGACTGTCTCCCAGGGGTTAGGGAGGGAAAGCAAGGATAAAAAATTAGGAAAAACCATTCTGAGAGGGAGATTGGTCCAAAAAGAGATTTTTGTAATGGATGAAAATTGAGGTCAAAATCTTAACAGTTTATTATGTTAGAAAACCAAAATATTTTTAAACGGTCTGACAATAAACAATATATCTCAACAAATATGTTCCCTTTGAACAGTACTTCCAGAGATAAAAGCCTTTTATACACTATTATTCTTACACAAATGTTATAGATTTCAAAGAATTTAAACTTGTTTTGTGTAGTGCAAAATACCTTGAAACACTTAACATGTTATTCATTTTCTTGTAAAAACCTTTGTATCTTTTTCCCTTTGAAGGTTCTTCATACACAGAGTCCCTTGAGATAAGTATATTTGTTTTTCTTTTTCTTTTGTGCTGCTTTACTACCGAGCTCAGTAAATGGTTCAGGACTGGCCAGATCGCGTGTGTTATGTCCTGGGGGTCGGTACTGCACACTTATCTCTGGTCGTCCATTCGGCTAGCAACTCAGTTGTGGTGATCTCTCTGGTAGCAGGCATCCCTAGTCAGAGGATCAGATGGCCCTTCCTTCCTTCTTCCAGATCGCGTGTGTTATGTCCTGGGGGTCGGTACTGCACACTTATCTCTGGTCGTCCATTCAGCTAGCAGCTCAGTTGTGGTGATCTCTCTGTGGTAGCAGGCATCCCTAGTCAGAGGATCAGATGGCCCCTCCTTCCTTCTCTGATGGTCCACCACCCGATTTTACAACATCATAAGAAGAGAACCTAGCTCACTGGCATCAAATATTTTCCACAAGGTAATTGGAATGATTTTTTGGCTAGGCAAAATAAAAAAAAAAAGAAGCAAAAATGTCTCGTCTTGAATTTTATTAAGGGGGACAGCACACATTCAGTTTTACAAACTTCCACCCTTCTCTCTATCAAGGACAGGTATAATAGCACTGCATTCCTGTCCAAGACTAACATTCCTGTCCAAGACTAACATTAGCTCCCACAACCTCCTCATCAACCGGCTATCCGAAATAGGCATCTCAGGCCTAGCCCTACTATGGTTTAAATCCTACTTATCTAACAGAAAGTTCTCTGTCAAGATAGGAAACGCCAACTCCACACTCTACCCCTTGTCTCAAGGTGTCCCACAAGGCTCCTCCCTCTCCTCCACCCTTTTCAACATTTATCTCACACCTCTATGTCAGCTCCTCACAGACCTCGGCCTCAAATTCTACCTCTATGCAGATGACTTTCAAATCGTCATTCCCATTCACAACTCTCTCTCAGATGCCCTTGCCTTCTGGAACACATGTCTTGCCAACATAAATGACTTCCTCACCAACATCCACCTCGCTCAAAACTCCTCCAAAACAGAGCTGCTCCTTATCTCTCCTCACCTCCCTCCCAAACCACCGATCTCCAACGATCCAGCTTTCAACGTCATAACACCCCAACCCACAGTAAGAGACCTTGGGGTTATCATAGATCAACAACTCAATCTCAAAAAACAGATCAACTCCATCCTCAAAGAAGGTTTCTTCAAGCTTCACATCCTGAAGAAACTCAGACCCCTCCTCCACTATCATGACTTCCGCACCGTCGTCCAAGCCACCCTTTCCTCAAAGCTGGACTACTGTAATGCCCTCTTCCTCGGCCTACCCTCCTCCACCACCAAGCCCTTACAAATGCTCCAGAATGCCATCGCCAGGGTCATCACCAACTCAAGGAAAGCTGATCACATTACCCCTATACTCAAAGAACTCCACTGGCTCCCCATCGCATCCCGAATTCTCTTCAAAATTCTAACCATAGTGCACAAGTCCATCCACTCGCACAATTCCAATTGGTTGGATGAACCCTTTCGTCCTATACGCACTGAACGACCCACTCGCACTGTCAACAAAGGCACCCTCTCCATTCCCCCTTTGAAAAAAGCCCACCTCTCCTCTACTAGGGACCGTGCACTATCCATTGCAGGCCCTAAACAATGGAACGCCCTCCCTACCACTCTCAGGCTAGAGCCATGTTACGCCAAGTTCAGAAAAAAACTTAAAACATGGCTCTTCTGACAAGCCTACCCTGATTAAGTACACTGACTTCCGCAAGTATCTTGCCTACGCCTTGTATATTCCTGTAAATAGTCCGTTGCAGTTTTATTTATTGCTCTAATTCCTCCTCCTCCTGCTCTATGTATACTCCTCCTTGTTCGCCCTCCCTGTTCATTGTAATTTCCGCCTTTAAAGTTACATTGTAAACCAGTATGATGTATGCATACTAATACCGGTATATAAAAGTTTATAAATAAATAAATAAATAAATAAATAAATAAGCTATCCTGTCCTCTTATCTTGGCACAAGGAACCAGGTTTAACTTCCAGTCAGAAAACTACTTCATATGCCTCTCTCCGTTTCCTAAGGCACACACTAGTGCTGGGATTATAATTTCCCCGTCTGTCCCTTTTTTAAATTGCTGTCTTGATTCCCCAATTTCTCTGTTTTTTTCCCCTCTGGCCAGGCACAGCCAGCACGGCACTTCTGTCGTAGTCCAGCCGTACCCACGTCCCTCTGACCTTTTAGTTCACCTGCTCTGGTGATGTCCCAAAATAGTGCCTTTCTTTTCAAGCTCTCACAAACCTTGTTCCTGCACTCACCAGCCTTCCCCATTCTGTGGCACAGGGGCCAGTCACTTCTAGCTAATCTGTGACTTTTTTTTTTTTTAAAGCACCCAAACCCCCAGGGGCTGGTCACTTTACTTCCCTGGTATTCCAGTGCTGAATGGGTATTTCACTCCCATGAGCCCACAGGTTATCCTAATAGGTTACTGTGATCGATAAGATTACCTCTCCCTCCAGACCTGAGGTGGGGGTAGAACCCTGGACTGGATTCCTGTTCAGACTGGAGTCCCGGCACAGCGAAATTTCTTGCCAAATAAAATTACCCCAAAACACTTCTGTATAGGTGATGGAGGAATATTACTGGGTATCCTATCCCTAATCCTGCCCCAAACAATTGTTTTTTCAATGTTTTGACTGGGACTGCTTTCTGGGTTTACAGGCAACCCAAGCAGGCTCTGTAAAAGGGTTCTCCAATGACCCATTGCTGCTGGCCATGGCTACAGAAAAAAAGAAAAGCTTTTTTTTTTTCTTCTTTTTAAAAGGAGTCAGGCTTTCTCAGCCCTGCTCCTGAGCTGCCCCTCCTCCCGTCAGCCCTTTAAAACCCAGTACCTGGTTGCTAATTGGGGCTGCTTGACTGGGTTAACCCTGCACTGCTGGGCGGTGGGATTTGTAGGAAGTTAAAACTGCATGTTTAATTGTTGAAATAAGAGTGGTTTGGCCCCCAGTAATTAAAAGATAGTGTGGGGACAGCTCAATGATCCCAAAGGGCTTAGGTAAATTTAGACCAAAAAAGCAAGCAGACTCGCTCCCTATATATGCAAAATAAAGCAAAAACCAAAGAGAGAAATACCCTGATAGATACAAAAGCACCAGCAGTACTACAATAAACTAAAACGGTACTGAAACAATCTCAGAATAATTGCGCAGATGGTGTAATCCACTGCGTCACGCCGCACAATGGGCCTCAAGCCGTCTTCGGAGACCAGCGCTAACAAATCCTCATCCACCGGTTCAGTATCTTGCACCAAAATATCTTTCAGTATCTTTTCTAATTAGACGTGATTTCTTTTCTCTGTTCGATTTCAGGTTTTTTCAAAGTCAGATCTACAATTTTGAGCAAAGGGGAATCCACCGATCTCAGTTTTGCAGTTGTACCTGTGTTTACCCTCTTTTGCACAGCTTCTTGCAGCAGTGAAAGCTGGACCCTTCCTCTCTCAGGAGTCTGTTCACAGAGGGGGGGGGGGGGGATCTGGGGGGCTGCCGGATATCTCTTTCTGGACTGTACAGCCCTCAGCTGCAAGTTCGTATCCAACCCTCCCCTGCAATTCTACGATACAGCATGTGGTTTGGTAGCTGCTCCATGTTCAGTATGAGCCAGATTTGAGTATCTACGCAAGGGCGTAGATTCGTGTGCACAACCTGGCGTGCACAAATCTATGCCCGATTTTATAACATGCGCGTGCAAGGGGGGGTGCACACTTGTGCACCTTGCGCGCGCCGAGCCCTAGGGGAGCCCCAATGGCTTTCCCCGTTCCCTCCGATTTTGGAGGGGTCTCGGAGGGAACTCCCCCTCACCTTCCCCTCCTTTCCCCTATCTAACCCACCCCCCAGCCGTACCTAAATCCCCCCCTGCCTTTGTTGTCTTATTTACGCCTGCCGGCGTGCGATCCCCCGGCATGGCTGCTGTGCTGGAGGCCTCGGTCCCGACCCCGGACCGGTGCCACACCCACACCCCGCTCCCCTTCCCGCCCCTTTTTCAAAGCCCCGGAAATATACACCTAATATACGCATGTAACCCTTTGAAAATCCGCCCCATGTGTTGGAAACATACTTTTTTTTTTTAATGTAAATTTTTATTGACCAATATACACAGAGTATGACATCAACTTTTTTAGGCCAATACAGTTATTGAATATGAGAACCTTATGATCCCCACCCACCCTGTCTCTTCTCTTCCCTGTTATCCATGAAGAGTATTGGCCATTACTACAAAAGTGAACACATGAAGACATACTTTTATTTAATGGTTTATTGGTTTAATGGTTTATTAAGTTTTATATACCGATACATCGGACAGGCCTTCACATCGGTTTACACAAGATAAAAACAGGATCAGAAATACAATATTCATAAAAATAGTAACAGCTAAAAAACTATATAAAGTAAAAGAATAAATTAGCTGTTAAGAAAAGATAAAAACTCATAAAACATAAATCAAATAAATAAGGTAAACATAGTCATAAAACACTAAAGTTAAAACATATATTAAACTAGATGACGAACTGATAAATAAATGAAATAAAATAAAAATAAAAAAGGTAGCTCATCAAGAGTTGTCACAGTTAACATAGACTTTGGGCCACCGATTAATCAGAGGACTAAAACATTTCACAAAACAGCGCTTTGGCCTCTGGACTGGAAAATCAAACCTTTTTCAGAGTAAAGACGTTCAAGAAATAATGGTCAGGATAGGAGGCTCCAAAGAGGACAGGCTCAGGAATAACATCAGAAATTATTTCTTCACGAAAAGAACGGAGGACGCCGGGGGCAGCTTCTCAGTGGAGGGGACGGAGGCAAAAACAGTAACAGTTCAGGAAAGCATGGGACAAGAACAGAGAATTATCAATTGCAAATAAGTGAGGGGAGAGGTCAAGATCAACTGGGGTCTATGGCACTGTAGCAGAAAGTTAACTGGGCAGACTGGATGGGGCCTTATCTGTTCTTATATTCAATTGTTTCTATTTTTTTCTAATGGTGAAGATGAGCTATAAAAGTTGCATGTGTGTAAAGCCCATCAGATATTAAACAGAATCAGGCTTCCATTCATACACATACACACACACACACATACACACACCACATACCAGGCAGCTCCCATTCACTCGAACATATACACACACACCACATACCAGGCAGGCTCCCATTCACACACACACACACACACCACATACCAGGCAGGCTCCCATTCACACACACACACACGCCACATACCAGGCAGCTCCCATTCACACACACACACCACATACCAGGCAGGCTCCCATTCACTCAAACATATACACACACACACCCATCAGCCTCCCATTCACACCCACATCCCAGTCAGGCTCCCATTCACATACACACTCCAGACAGGCTTCCATTCATACACATATATATACACACACACACACACACACACAAACCACATACCAGGCAGGCTCCCATTCACTCGAACATATACACACACCACATACCAGGCAGGCTCCCATTCATACACACACACACACACCACATACAAGGCAGGCTCCCATTCACTCAAACATATACACACACACCCCCATCAGCCTCCCATTCACACCCACATCCCAGTCAGGCTCCCATTCACACACACACTCCAGGCAGGCTTTCATTTACTCACACACACACAAACACACACACACACACACTGCGTACCAGGCAGGCTCCCATTCACTTAAACATATACACACACACCCCCATCAGCCTCCCATTCACACCCACATCCCAGTCCGGCTCCTATTCACACACACACTCCAGTCAGGCTCCCATTCACACACACACACACCACATACCAGGCAGGCTCCCATTAACTCAAACATATACACACACACCCCCTCAGCCTCCCATTCACACCCACATCCCAGTCAGGCTCCCATTCACACACACACACACATACTATCAGAAGCAGATGGGAGAGCCCATGCTGCTGCTCTTCCTTATGGGTCAGTCCCTGTGTTATTCAAATCATGCAGGACTAGCACTTCTTTTACGCTGATCTTGTGCATTGCGAGATCAGCATAGAATACATGCTAGTTGCATGTGTCTTGAATAGCACATGCTGGCATAAAGAATAGACACCCTCCTGATGGGTTCCTCTACTTTATTCGGCTGCTGGTGGGATGAGATCCACCTGCAGCCTTGTGGGCCTCCTCTTCTTACGCTGCCGTTGGGATGGTATCCGCCGGCAGCTTCACGGACCTCCTCTTCTTCCATCTCCAGCATACCCTCCCCTCTCGGGCATGCTGCCCTGTGCAATTGCACAGTGAGCATACCCGTTAACTCTAGGACTGCGACTTGCTGACTTTCCTACCACATGAATAGTTGAGACAATTACCCTCTTTGTATGTATGACTTGCAGTCATCTGCCCTGTTGACAAAGATGAAAGACAAATTTGTAGATCTCAATAACCGCATTGCTTCCCAATAGGATAGAAAAATATTTTAGCGAAACACATCATTACCACTGGGACAATCCCACCATTGTCAGCAGGGTAGCAGATTGTGTGTCCTACTTACCGTTCTCTCCAGGCCCCCCCTAACAAATCCTCGGTCCACAACTCCATTCATAAGCGAGCACTCTCTACAGCGGGTCCGCTCCATTGGAATTCGCTTCCCCCAGATATACGCCAGGAACAATGCCATCTCACCTTCAGAAAGAAACTGAAAACCTGGCTGTTCGCACAAGCTTACCGTTGAAGGAGCCTCCATCAACCAACATTGACTCTCACCTTCCTACCCTCTCCCTCTCTCCTCCCCCCCTCCTCACCCCTGTCCCTACCCTGCCTCCACCCCCCCTGCTTACCTCCCTATGTTTCCTCCTTCCTCAGGAAATAATATGTTAATAATTAACCATGTTATATCTACAGCTGTAGATATATCTACAGCCGAACTCAGCAACCTTTATATGTCTCGCTACTCTCTTATTTTCGTTGACTATTTTAATACTCACCAGTTGTATTAGTTTAAAATCTTTCCTGTCTTCCAACTCCCATGTTCTTGCTCCCTGTTTAATGTAACTTTACCTTCTATTATAGTTGTTAATTGGTTTCACCCAGTTCCATTGTAAACCGGTATGATAAGACTTGGTCTTGAGCATCGGTATATTAAAAGAATTTAAATAAATAAATAAATAAATACATAAATAAATAAATGATAAGCTCGTGCTTTCTAATTCTTTTTTTTTTTAATGGTTACTGCAGATCATTAAGCTCTGTGGAGAAGTCCTGGCTGATCCACATTATCTTAAGGCAGAGGAGCCCATCTAACTAGGCAGACTGCCAGCCAGGGGATCGGTCAGCGGTGCTGAGAAATCAATGGCTCTTCTGAGCTTTAACACCAGGGCCAGAGGTAAAATAAAATCTGTTTACACAAAAGGATGAAAAGAATCCATCAACATGATGGTGGATGTGGATGGATACATTTTGCTTGCTGCTGTGTCTTTACCACCATATTGGCAATCTAATTAATCCAGACATTTCATTTGGGGAACTTTTTATAGATATACAATGCTTAACTATAGAATAAGATTACAGTTTATTGACGCCAAGAACATAAGAAGTTGCCATACTGGGTCAGATTTGAGGGTCCATCATACTCAGCATCCTGTTTCCAACAGTGACCAATCCAGTAGGGATGTGCAGGGGAAAAAAATTGTTTTCATTTTTCGGTTCATTTTCAGGAGGTTTTTTCCCCATGAAATTTGGTCCGTGGATTGCTTGATTCGTTTCATTCGTGTGAAAAAAGTGAATCAAACAATTTAAAAAAAAAAAAATGGCCTTCCTCCCACCCTCCCAGAAAAATGTTGGGGCCAAGATCCCAACCCCCCCCCCCCCCCCCCCGGGCCCCTACTTACCGGTCCTGTGGGGATCGCCAGCTAGGACTAGGCAGAAACCTCGGACTTGCGTAGGCCGAGGCCTTGGTAGGTCGCTGCAGCCTCCTCAATGTTGATTCCTCAGCCTAGGCCGGAGCTCGGACCCAGGCCTGATGCCACGGCCCGGCCTGGAGGCCAGGTCTTGATGCCGGGACCTCGGCCCAGACCTAGGCTCACTGCTGTGACCCGCCCAGGGGACCGGAACCCGATGCTGGAGCCTAGGCCCGAGGGTCAGGCCCAGGCCTAGGAGCTCCTCTTCAGGTTCTCTTCTTTCTCTTTAATGCTACATGGTGGCATCTGCTGGAGTCGCGCCAGGGTTAATTAACTCCGGTGCATTCTCCCCAGCGGACGGCGCCATTTTGATGAACGGCATTGACGGCATTGCTGATCATCAAAATGGCACCATCCACTGGGGTGAATGCATCGGAGTTAATTAACTCTGGTGTGACCCCAGCAGAAGCCATCATTTAGCATTGAAGAGCTGAAGAAAGAAGAGGACACGAAGAGGAGCTCCCAGGCCCGTATCTAACTCTGGGCTGAGGCCCAAGCATTGGGACCCGACCTCCGGGTCATGGCATCGGGCCTGGGCCTGAGTCGAGGCCATGGCGTCAGGACCTGGCCTCCAGGTTGCAGTGTTGGGACTGGGCTGCAGCCTAGGCTGAGGCCCAGTTGTTGGGACCCAGCCTCCGGTTAGGGCTGCAATGTCGGGCCTGGGTTCGGGCTCCGGCCTAGGCTGAGGCCCCAGCATTGGAACCTGGCTTTCGTCGGATTGCCCGACGGGTGTTCCCTAGGCGAGGCAGTGGCTTTGGTCCTAGGCTGAGGCCTTGGTGTCGCTCTCAGTCATAGGCCACAGCCACTGCTTTGGGCCTCAGCCTATATCCTAGGCAAGGCCCTGGCTTCAGGCCTAGACCTAGGCCCGATGCATTAGTTTAAAACAAAACGAACAAATAAGGTTTACTTCATTTGGATGGGCCCCCGACTCGATTTGGGGCCCCCAAAATGAAATTACTTAGTCTTATTCGTCGCATTTTGCACTTTCATTTTAAATGAATGTACATCCCTACAATTCAGATTACAAGTACCTGGCAACTGCAAGTATCCAAGCATTAAATAGATCCCATACTGCTACTGCCAGTAATAGCAGCATTGTCATTTTCTATTTAGGGGAGAAGGATGTGAGAACAGACAAAATAATGAACTTTTGTCTTACTGACGATCAGACGCGTTTCAGGTAAAGTTCTTTTGTTATGTTAAATGCAAACCTCATGCTTGCACGAGGACACTACCTGTTATAATCTGTACCTAAACCCAACAAGGGCTGGAAAGCCCCGTACGGCTATCCCGGACCAGAAATGCAAGGCCGGCCCTCTGCAGAATTCTTCCAATTTACAGCATCGCACCGGGACCCACCTGCAATCGGCTGCGTGGGAATGAATTTGCCACTGAAACCTGCAGCACAGGACCCGATATCAATTCCAGAAGTCCACAGATGATGGCGCTGCTTACCATCTTTATTTCTCTTTAAACTTGGTTAGACTTCAGTTTTCATGGAACAAAAATCAGCAACGCTAGGGTGATTTAAAAAATGGGAGGAGGGAATGGTCTTATTAAAGCTTTGCTGTTTTCTTTGTTTTTTTGTTTTTGTTAAGAGATTTTCCACTGAAAGATAAATTCTAGGATGCTTTCGTTGATTAAATTGGAGCAAAAAAAAAAAACAAACCAAAAAAACCCCACTCTGCCAAAACCCCACTGGGTAGGGCTGCCGACTGGCTCCAGAGTATCAGAACAGGTTGATGCGATTCTGATATTCCCCCACGGTCTGCCCGGAAGTGCTGTCTCGCTTTTCTTAGGGGAAATCAATAGGGACACCAGAATTACAGGTCCATGCAGGCAGAAAGGTAAAACTAGGACTGGATGGGCTTGTCCTAAAAAACTGGAGATAGTTGGCAACCCTAGTGCTGGGGTTGCCGACCGCCGGCTCCTCGTCATAAGAAACAAGAAAACCCAGTGTCGTATTTACCCCAGTGCATGCAGGGGACCTGTAGTTCTGCTTTGCTTTGGGAAATATGAATTTTATTTTTTTTTTTTAACTACAAATCCATGTGCATGGGTTGCAATAATATGAAACCAGGACTGGGTTAGCTCATTCCTTTTGACATGGAGCCAGGTGGCAACCCTAACCTCTGCCATAGCCCAAATCACTAACAGACGTAGTCACCTTTTTTGATGCAAGTATGCGAGTCCACCAAACGTATATCCCCCGAGACCGGTGGCAGCTTGGCCCGTGTTTCCCCCTCTTACCTGATTTTGAATACAAAAAAATGACAAGAGGAATCGCGTGCCCTCTAATAACGCCTGCTTGGGGACCCGCTCGTCTTCACAGCATAAATCTCAAACACGCAACCAGAAAAAAGTGCCGCTCCGCAGCCGAGGGCCGATTTGAAAAGCTTCTCAACGAGAAGGAAGGAAGGGGGGAAGAGAGAGAGCCATAACACGAGTGCAGCTGCTGGGCCAGCTCTGCCTGTTACCTGCTCTTGCCGCATTTGCTCCACAGCAGCATCCCGCGCGTGCTCTCAGCGCCCGCCACATTTTCGCATTTACTGCTGGGAGCTCCTCGCGGTGGCGGCGGCGGCCGGGCCTGGCTTTCCCGCTGAGGTGAATCGGAGGGGGAGAGCAGCCTGCCGTTAAGCCCCGAGCTGCCACTGTGCCTTTGGCGTGGAAGCCTGCAGGACCCTAAAGAGGAAACGGTAGGGTGTCCATCTCCAGCACGGCATTTCTAAATTGGGATGTTTTCTCAATTCTCTGTGTTACGAATGCTCACACTTGAAATGCCATCATCTCAGAGCGCCACTGTGAAGAAGCGTCCTGTCCTTTTTCTATCTTTTCCTTCTGGAAAATAATTATTTTTGTTGGCACAGACTGGGTAAAAGCCCACTTGAAAATATAAGAGGGCTTTTTAGTGTTTTCCTTTTCCCGTTTGTTTATGTATTTATTTTGCAAATTAATATCTCATCTTATCAAAAAATGTCAGTGACTTGTAGATTCAACATACATCATACAATAAAATATATAACAAGCAGCACACCATGAAACAAATACAGACGTTTAAAAGTATATTCAAAACAGCATTAAAACATTTAAAAATAAATAAGCATAACTATAAATATCCGTCTACATGGCTTTTGAATATCAACCTCTGTACGCCTTGAGGTCAAATCAAGACTGGACCAGCTTTTCCTGAGAAAAATGGAGCCGGCTGCCAGCCCAGCACTGCGTCCAATAAATATGGCTCTCCTCATTAGGAAGCACCTTAGAGGTAGATTTTAAAACACGCGCGCAGGGGGTTCCCGCACATGGAAGTGCTGATTTTATAACACGCGCGGCGACGCGTGCGTGTTATAAAATACGATACCCGCGCTATCAGCACACGCACGTCTGGGCGGGTTGCGACTCGTGCGTGCAAGGGGGGTGATTAAAAAAAAAAACCCACGCATGGCAACGTGATCAGGCCATTCCAATTAAGGAGCGGACTGGGAGGGAACTTCCCTATACCCCTACCTACTCTTCCTCCCTTTTCCCCTCTCCTCCCTGACCCCTAACCTAGTCCTGGGGGAATTCTGTGCTACTGCAGAATTTGCACAGAATTCCCCCCTGTGCAGAATCGACAAATTCTGCGCAGAAAATGGCAGAGGAGACCCCGGCATGCCGTGAATGGAGCACGAGCTGTTCGCGGTAAAGATGAAGGCCCCGGCGTGCCGCATATGGAGCATGCGCTGTTCATGGGAAAGATTAAGGCTCTGGTGTGCCATGGGACGCGCTCCACTCACGGCGAAGATGAAGGCACCGGTGAGAGTGACTGTGTAGTGAGGTATGTGTATGTGTGAGGGGGAGGGGGAGGGGGAGGGAGGCGTGAGGGAGGAGGGGAAGAGGTGTGAGAGAGGGGAAGGGGTGTGAGAGAGGGGAGGGAGGGAACAGGGAGAGGGGAGGGGGTGTGAGAGAGAAAGGGGTGTGAGAGAAAGGGGAGGGGAGGGGGTGTGAGAGGAGGAGGTGTGAGGGGGAGGGGTGTGAGAGAGAGAGAGCAGGGGGAAGGGGTGTGAGAAGGAGGAGGAGGGGGTGTGAGAGGGGGAGGGGGACAGGGAGGGGGAGGGAGTGTGAGAGAGAGAGCAGGGGAGGAGGTGAGAGAGAGAGAAACATAGGTAGCCTGTGTGAGGATGTGTGTGTGAAAAAGAAAGGGAGCTTGTGTGGGAGTGTATGCAAGAGAGAGGGCCCTGTATGAGGGGATGTGTGTGTGCAAGAGAGTGAGGGAGCCTGTATGAGGGTGTGTGATGTGCACTAGAGAAAGGGAGCATGTGTGTGTGAGAGGGAGGGACAGAGGGAGCCTGTATGAGGGGGTGTGTATGTGTACTAGAGAGAGGGAGCATGTGTGTGTGAGAGGGAGGGACAGAGAGAGCCTGTGTGAGGGGATGTGTGTGTGCGAGAGAGTGAGGGAGCCTGTATGAGGGTGTGTGATGTGCACTAGAGACAGGGAGCATGTGTGTGAGGGAGCCTGTGTGAGGGTGTGTGTGTGTGCGAGTGAGGGAGCCTGTATGAGGGTGTGTGATGTGCACTAGAGACAGGGAGCATGTGTGTGAGAGAGGGCCCTGTATGAGGGGGTGTGTGTGTGCGAGAGAGTGAGGGAGCCTGTATGAGGGTGTGTGATGTGCACTAGAGAGAGGGAGCATGTGTGTGAGAGAGGGAGGGACAGAGGGAGGCTGTGTGAGGGGCAGTACTGAGAACGGGGTCAAACTCTGGGACAGGCGATAAGAGTGGAAGGGATTGAGCCTAGAGGTGGAGGGGAGAGATACTGGCAGGTGGAGGAGTTGGGGCCTGAGAGGGCAAAGTGGTCAGGGGAGTAGGGAGAGAGAGTGGAAGGGACACTTATAGTGAATTTCTAGGGAACTTCTGCTCAATATATTTAGAATTCTGCATCTCTAAGTAATAACTTTTTTCTGTATTAATTTAAAATGTAATTACTTAAAGACTGTCAAGTAAATTGTGTTATTTTGACCAATATTAAATTTGCAGAATTTTAAGTTTTTGTGCGCAGAATTTTAAATTTTTTTTGCGCAGAATTCCCCCAGGAGTAACCCCACCTAACTATTAAAATTTTTTTTGTTTGAAAACTTACTTCATCTTGGTAGGTGAAGTAAGTTCTGCGTGCTGGCTGGCTGCCGGCGCGCGCTTCCCCAGGACAGGCCCTAATGGCCTCTGTGCCGGCCGGCCCTCGGCTCCCCCCCCCCCCCCCCCCCGCCAGCCCTGCCCAGACCCCGCCCCCAGACCACCCCTTTCACAGAGCCCAGCACTTCTTCGCGTACCGGGCCATTTCGAAAATGTGCTGGGTGGACGCATGTCCCCGGCCGCGCGCCTATCTCCCAGTATTTGCGCTCGCCGGGTTCTGAAAATGTAACCGTTGGCGAGCAATTCTCTCTCTAGTACGGCTGTTTTTAAACATATGGGCCCCCCAGTGCCTCTGGGGTCATCTTCCCAGCCTCAGGGGGGTGGGGGTGGGCAATGGGATCTCTGTCCAGAGGTGGGGGATCAAGTCTCAGGGGACGGCGAGTTGGGGACAGGATAACCTGCAGGGCCAGTACCGCCAGGCTGAGGACGCTCCAGGCGAAGAAACCAATGTCCGGAGACAAACTGTGCTCCAAAATAAAAGGAGCTTACCGTAGGATCTTCAGAGTAAAACAGAAGGACAAACTCCAGGTGATGCAGAAAAATGAATAAAAGGCTACCTCTCTCTGGTAATGCATTACCTCTTTCTACTGTGGTCCTTCCCTTCACTCAGCTTTCACACTGGCCCATCCTCGCTCCTCCCTCCCTTCCCATCGTTCAGAAAACTATTTGCACACCGTCCCGTCCAGCTTCAAGGAGAGGGACCCAGCGAGCCCTGCAACAAGTCACCGCCGGCACAGCTTGCCCTCCCGATCTAGACAGATGCCCGCCACAGCTTCGCACAGGTTTTCTTCAAATCTTTCCGAATCGCGCGGCGAATGCTCCCTTTCCTTCTCTTCTGGGAGAAAATCTCTGCCCTCCCGCCCCCCCCCCCCCCCCCCCACTCCTGCTGCTCCCTTCAGTGACTCTGGGAGAGGATCCCAGCCCCCAACCTTGTCTCCGTCCTTCCAAATCTGGAGATAGCCCCAGAGTCAGGGCTTTTATTACCCCCCCCCCCCCATAAGGAACGTACCCCCAATGTCCCGTCAGGAAGGGCACGACAGTAACCCCCTGGGACCCTGGAACTTTCTTCCTCTAGCTCCGGGATTAACCTTTTCGCGCTCTGCACATCCTGTGCCCTTCTGGCAGACGGTTCGCGCTTTTGTTTTAAACGCTGCAGATTTCCCATAAGGAGAAAACCTCCACTTTACCATAAACCTGTTAACAATATCCATTCCTGTACGTTCTGTGGGCATAGGGGTGCAACAAATACCTGCCTTTCCCCCCTAAAATTATCGCAATATTTACGATTTTAGGAAGATCGCTTTATCCAGTCCATTTAGTACATGTGAATAACAGAGAGTAACACAACCTTCTCGTCATGATAACAAAAAAAAAAAAAAGAAGTGAAGACGTTGTGAACAGAAACCCAAGCAGGGAAAAAGGATTCAGCTGGCTTAAACTGGAAAGAGAGGAATACAAAAAAATTTAATACATAATGGACTTGGAAAACAGGAGGAAATAAATCTATTTCTTTTTTACTATAAATGAATTTCTTTATAATGCATAGGAAAAAAAAAATAAAATCAGTAAATATTGATTCTGCCCCCAAGCGTTAGTAAGACTATAACAGCTCTGGATGACTATAAGGGAAAAGTGAAGAAAATCTCGACTGGTTTCTGTATGTGTCTGTTTTTCTTTTTCTACCTTTTCCTACCCGTCTCTACCCTCTCTCTTCCTTCATCACCTATGAATTGCCTTATACAGGCCCCTTCCAAGGTGTAAAACTTCTGAAAATGGGACTTCAACAGCCAGAAGCCGCCCACCATCATATCTCATGAACCTACCTGCCAGGCATTCGTAGGCATGGGTCTAGAACAGGGGTTGCTCAAACCGGTCTTACGAGCCCCCCCCCCCCCCCCTCCCCAGTCAGTCGGGTTTTCCAGAATATGCAGGAGATTTATTTGCATGCACTACCCCCCCCTGTGGTCCGGTTTGAGCACCCCCTGGTCTAGAAGACTGTTCATCGTTGCAATGCAGAGTAACGACGTGCATTCCTTTGAAAGGAATGGGTAAAATGCAATGAATGAGACCATTTTTTGTTTTATTCATGTACTCCTGAAACAAGTGAAAAGTGCCCTCGAATTTAAAAGACAATTTTTTGATTCATTCGTTTATGTTTCCCATTCTAGTCCATATCCCATTGAAAAGTGTTCCAGTGAGACTGGTAACTATAGCAACTCACACACATAAATAAATTAATAAACCAATGCCTGTGTGAGATAGCGGCTGGGCCGAAGCCAAGGCGGGAGAAATAAGCAAGGAGACAGGATGGAGAACCAATCAAGGTGAAATATTTTTTTTAACTAGTCTATAGCTGGTATCTGGATCAAGTGACACTGACATCCTCCTACTGAATGGTCTGAGCATGTACAAAAAATCTCCATTTTCTCTGAATTTTACAGAGAAAGATTCTTTTAAGAAGCTATCTTACAGTCAAAGAAAATGTTTAAAAAAAGAGAATTTTGACAATGGCTAAGGACTTTTTGTTATCTTCACTGCTGCAGTCAAAGTGCTCTCACTAACCCCTAGGTTTATCATTTTGCTATACATTTAGCAGGCCTTACGCCCTTGATAAGAAAAAAGGGCGTGGTTGGGCTAATTTTCTAGTTACCACTTGAGAGAGAGAGCGAGAGAGAGACAGACAGACAGGGCCTCAGTATTAGGCAAATGGGTCAGTTTACTATTTATATCACTGTACACTGTACTCTCTGGTGTAGAAATCTACTTTTCTTTCAACTCTCAGTGCTCTGAATGACACCCAATTTCCACAAGTGTCTACTGTACTGTTTATACATGTGATGGTGCATCTTAAGCTGCCCCCTAAGCCTTCCCCACACCTGACACCTCACCCCAAATTTAAAGGTCCTCCTATAACAGTGATATAAATAGTAAATTGATCCATTTGCCTCTCTCTCTCTCTCTATCTCTTCACGTTAGGGCCCATGTGTTAAGCCATTTTAGCATCATGTCAGCCTTCTCAGTTTATTTTCTTTCTGACTAGGATTGCCAGCTGGCTCCAGATTTTCAGGACAGGTTGATCCAGTCCTGGTTTTATCCCAATGCATACTGGGACTTATTCTGATTTACTTATTGCATTCCCTAAGAAAATCAAGACTATAAGTACCTGTATGCAGGAGAATAAAACCAGGACTGGATCAATTTTTCCTGAAAATCTGGTGTCAGTTGGCAACCCTATTTCTATTTGTGTGTGCAAAAGGAGTCAGTCAGCAGTAACACACATACACTGTGTGTATGAGAGAGAGAGAGATATTTTTGCATATATTTTGCATATAGATTATTATTATGAGAGATAACCCTAGAAAGACAAAGTGAGTTTGTGCTAATAGCAATCTGCTTGGCAAGTTGGTACTGTGCTTGCTAAGCGCTGAACTGAACTCAGTTTATCCATTTGATTGACTGCGTGTGTGACACTCAGTATTAGAGTGGTACTGGTAAGTAGTATAATATCTATAAAGTATACTGTGACATCAAAATCCCCAGTAGCCACTTCTATTTCTAATATGCCACTGTAAGTAAAAGGGAAAGGAGGAAATGGAAGTGGGCAGTATATCGGCAGGGGAAGTGGATTGGGTATTCCTGTAGAATCAGCCCAGCCTGTCAGAAGTACAAGCAATAGTAGCAGTGAGAAAACGATGAGTCCTACTCCTAAACTTAAAAGAGACTTTTTTAGCTGCAAAAAGCCAGGAGTGGAAGCCAGCTCAAGCCTTAAGAAATTAAAATTCACAGAGCATGTGCTACTGCCATCTTTTCCTCCCACTCTTGCTTTAGAGAGGGGCAAAAGGCAGGAGAGTCATCCAAGGCTGTCATTACCTAGGGCAGGGGCATGGACAGGGGCACCAGAAGTGCAACACCCAAAACCAGTAGAATGCTCCTTCATGATTACTGCTTCTGAAGTAATGAAGGCATTATTTTAAAAAAACTGATTCTGAGGAATAATCTTGTCTTGGATTCCCTAAATCAGAATATATCAAACAGCTAACAGACAAAGAGAATTTGTGAGCTCTAGTCAGTGGTATCTTAGCCTCCAGTGAGGAGATGGGGGAAATAGATGATACTTACTGTTAAGGGCAAACCCAAGAACAGCAGATAGTGTAGACAGTATTAGCGATGCTCTTGGCCTTTTTCCTTACCATCCACCCACAAGTTCAATTTCAGTGCCAGCAACAGCCCGCAAGGATGCAAAGAGGAGATTGCCAAAGACATCTGTGGCATGGAGGTGCTTTAAAGTAAGTGAGGACCCAAGGTTTGCTCAGTGTATTCACTGTAGTAGGGCCATCAGTTAAGGATAGGTAATGGGACATCTGACAAATGTTGGTATG
This sequence comes from Rhinatrema bivittatum, assembly GCF_901001135.1. Taxonomy (NCBI): domain Eukaryota; kingdom Metazoa; phylum Chordata; class Amphibia; order Gymnophiona; family Rhinatrematidae; genus Rhinatrema; species Rhinatrema bivittatum. Next base: position 14,257,296 of record NC_042623.1, on the reverse strand, counting down.
CAGCATCACCTACAGAAACACCACCTGCTAGCATTAGCATCAGGGGAGGGTGGCAGTACTAGCCTGGGGACCCCTTCTTTCACTCAAAGCAGAAGCTGTACAAAAAAGGTTTGAAAATGGGAAGATTTTTCCCCATGATGACCACACAGTCCCTTCCACCAGTCAGGTTACAGAGCCAGCAACTCCCTGTCAAATGTCTGCAGTGGCAAACCAACAAAGAGGAAATGGGGCGGTGGTCTGTATCACTGTGGCTGGAACACCACCGATCTAATGCTGCAGAAGTTAGTGGAGAAGCAGACACCCCTTCAAGACGTATTTCTGGAAACAGAGATAGGTGTGAAACTCTCCCTTGGGCATCATAATAGGGTAGTGAGGAGGCAGCTGAAATATAGAAACATAGATAGAAACATAGAAATGACGGCAGAAGAAGACCAATCGGCCCATCCAATCTGCCCAGCAAGCTTCACACTTCTTTTTTCTCATACTTATCTGTTTCTCTTGGCTCTTAGTAACCTTTGGTTCTATTTCCCTTTCACCCCCACCATTAATGTAGAGAGCAGTGATGGAGCTGCATCCACGTGAAATATCAAGCTTGATTAGTTAGGGGTAGTAACCGCAGCAATAAGCAAGCTACACCCATACTTATTTGTTTATTTATTTATTTATTTTATTTAATAACTTTTATATACCGACGAACGTTGGGAACATCTCGTCGGTTTACATAGAACAGAACTTAGCAACAGGCTTTACAATTATTGCATAATTAAATAAGGAACATTCAGAACATACAAATAACAGATTAGATTATATAAGTAAAATTATCAAAGTGGGATACGTGAAAGAGGTTATCTAAACGGGTGGGGTGGGGTGGGGGAGATTCTGATATATGGGAGGGTATCCACAATTAAAGGAGGTATATATACACGTGATTGGGAACAAATTTTTATATACAAATTTTTTATATACAATATGTAGTCCTGATAAAATTCACTTTATGGGAGGTATGGGGGAAGAGGAGGTTTAAAGTAGAGGGAGGGGGTATAAAGGAGGTGGAAAATAGGTGGGGGGAGAGGGAGGGGGAGAGGTTAGGAGTTGGAGGGGTGGGGGTGGGGTGAGAGTGGTTGAGTGAATATTAGGGGTAGGAGTAATTGAAGAGCCAGGTTAGGTGACCCAGGTCTGCGGGGGGGGGGGGGGGGGGGGGTGAGAGTGAATGTGTGAATATTAGGTGTAAGAGTGTTTGAAGAACCAGGTCTTCAGGTTTTGCCTGAATATTTTTGGGCAAGTTTCTTGGCGGAGGGAGGTGGGTAGCTTATTCCAAAGAAGCGGGCCTGCTAGGGATAGGGCCCTTTCGTTTGTGGTGCGGAGTTTAGTAAGTTTAGGTGAGGGGGTGTGTAGTGTAGCTAGATATTGTTTCTAGTAGGTCTATTGCTGTTGTGAAATGAGAAGTGTTCTTTGTACCAGTGCATGTTCTGGTTGTGAAGAGATTTGTGTATTAGGGTGAGGGCTTTGAAGGCAATTCTAGATGCTACGGGTAACCAATGTAGATGTTTGAGAACCGGAGTTATGTGATCATTTTTGTGGGTGTTGGTGAGTATCCGGGCGGCTGCATTCTGGAGGAGTTGTAAAGGCTGTATGGTGTTTTTAGGCAAGCCTAATAACAAGGAGTTGCAGTAATCTATTTTCGTTAATATGAGGGCTTGTAATATGGTACGGAAGTCATTGAGATGCAGGAGAGGTTTGAGTCTTTTTAGGGTGTGCAGTTTGTAGAAGCAGTCTTTGAGGGTATTATTGATGAATTTCTTGCAGTTGAGGTGACAGTCAATGGATACGGAAAGGTGAGGTTAGTGGTAGGAACATTGTTGTGTGTGACAATGGGGGTCATAAAGAGGGTGGGGGTGATATTTGGGGGTGATATGTGGATAAGTTCCGTTTTAGTAGCGTTGAGGGTGAGAAAGTTGTTGGATAAGAGGCTGCTAATTTCAGAGAGGGCGGATTTCCAAATTTCCATAGCTTTGTGTATTGAGTCTTTAATAGGAATAAGTATCTGCACGTCATCGGCATATATGAAGTGCGGAAGGTCAAGTTTAGCAAGGAGATGGCAGAGGGGGAGGAGATATATATTGAAAAGCGTAGAGGATAGAGATGAGCCTTGCGGTACTCCTTGAGCGAGGTTGTGTGGCTTGGAGGTGGAGTTTCCCATTTGTACGCTAAACTGTCTATCAGCCAGGTATGAGTGGAACCATTGTAGGGCCAGGTCTGAGATGCCAATGCTGCTGAGACGTTCTAGTAGGATTTGATGTTTAATGGTGTCGAATGCAGCGGAGATGTCTAGGAGAATGAGGATGTGTGAGAGACCTTTGTCAAGACCTTTCAAGATTTGGTCGGAGAGTGAAATGAGTAAGGTCTCTGTGCTATGTTTACCCAGACTATGTTATTCAGCCCTTATTGGTTGTTTTTCTTCTCCCCTGCCGTTGAAGCAGGGAGCTATGCTGGATATGCGTGAAGTATCAGTTTTACTTCTCCCCTGCTGTTGAAGCAGGGAGCTATGCTGGATATGCATTGAAAGTGAAGTATGCATTGAAAGCCACATTAACTATCAACAAATATTGAATAAGCCTAATAATTGGTAATACCTATAGCCTTTGAACTCTCCGTTAATTTTACATACTCTTACCCTCCCCTGGGTTTTGTTTTTTTTTTAATTTGGAGATGGCAGCCCTCCATCCTTCCGCTCCGTGAAGGTGGAACACCAGCCACTAGCCACTGGCATCCCGCTCCGTGAATGCCTCTGTGGCTACTGCCGCTCCGTGCAGTGTTTTGCTGCCTCCTCTTTATACACGTCCTCTAGACCTGATGGACCTTATCTGTTACTCTTGGCTCTTAGTAACCTTTTGATTCTATTTCCCTTCTACCCCCACCATTAATGTAGAGAGCAGTGTTGGAACTGCCTCTAAGTGAAATATCTAGCTTAATTAGTTAGGGGTAGTAACCGCCGCAATAAGCAAGCTATACCCATGTTTATTTGTTTACTATGACTAAATAATTTATTATTTATTTATTTATTTATTTATTTAACAGTTTTTTATACCGACCTTCATAGTAAATAACCATATCGGATCGGTTTACATTTAACATAGGGTATAACTGAAGGAACAATTCAGGTAAACAATAAATAACCATAGATAGGAATAAGTCACAGTTACAATCAACAGGAGTCAAGAACTTGGAAGCTTAAAACAAGCTGGAAGGAAGATAAAGGCAAGTATTAATTATGAAAGATACGATAGAGAGAACGGGTTAAAGCTTGAAAGTGCTTTAACCTGGAGGTACCAGAGTCCATAGTTCATGAAAATAAATGCCAAGGCCGGATGAGAGTGGAAGCCATTAGTGATTGTCTGGAGGATCGGAGAAGGCTTGGTGGAAGAGCCACGTCTTGAGTCTTTTTCTGAAAGTTAAGAGGCAGGGTTCCAATCTGAGGTTTGCAGGGATGTTATTCCAAATAGATGGGCCTGCTATCGAAAAAGCTCTGTCTTTGGTCGTGGAGAGATGTGTGGCCTTAGTCGGAGGAAATTGTAGAGTGCCTTTGAGAACCTCTCTAGTTGGTCTGTTAGAGGAGTGGAGTTTGAATGGGATTTCCAAGTCGAGTTGAAGTTGATGATGGATGGTTTTGTGAATTAGGGTGATTGATTTGTATAGGATTCTAAAATTTACTGGTAACCAATGTAGGTTACTGAGGATGGGTGAGATGTGTTCACCGCGGCTGGTGCTGGTCAGCAGTCTCGCTGCCGCATTTTGTAACATCTGCAGTGGTTTGGTGGTAGATTTGGGGAGGCCTAGGAAGAGTGCACTGCAGTAGTCTATTTTGGCGAATAGTAGCGCTTGTAGGACTGTCCTGAAGTCCTGGAAAAATAGTAATGGTTTAAGACGTTTTAGAACCTGTAGTCTGTAGAAGCAATCCTTGGAGGTTGTGTTGACCATTTTCTTTAAGTTTAGTCGATTGTCTAGTATTGCCCCAAGGTCTCTAACATGCTTACAGGTAATGTGAGAATTGTGAGGTGATGGTGGCGGAAAATTGTTTTCATTTGAGGAGATGAGGAGTAGCTCTGTCTTTGAGGCATTGAGGACCAGGTTTAAGCTGTTAAGTAGATTGGTGATGGAAAGAAGGCAGTTATTCCAATGGGTAAGAGCTTTTGAGATAGATTCTGTTATAGGGATTAGAATCTGCACGTCGTCTGCATACAGATAATGAATTAAGTTGAGATCCGATAACAGTTGGCAGAGGGGGAGAAGATAAATGTTGAAGAGGGTTGGAGATAAGGAGGATCCTTGTGGTACACCTACGGTTGAATTTGTTAGGGGAGACTCTTTGTTGTTGATTTTGACCTTAAAAGTTCTATTGCTGAGGAAGGACTTGAACCATTTTTGGGCTGATCCAGAGATGCCGATATCTGCTAGGCGATCTAGAAGGATGGAGTGGTTGACTGTATCAAATGCCGCCGAGATGTCCAACAGGACTAATAGAAAGGAATGTCCTTTGTCTAACCCCATTAGGATATGATCTGTAAGTGAGATGAGGAGGGTTTCCGTGTTGCGTGCTTTGCGGAAACCATATTGCGAAGGGAATAGGATATTATGGTCCTCTAGATATTCAGAAAGCTGGGTGTTTACCAGTTTCTCCGTAAGTTTGGCAACGAATGGGAGATTAGAAATGGGTCTGAAATTCGCCAGAACATTGGGGTCTAAATTATGTTTCTTGAGGAGGGGCTTGAGAGAAGCGTTTTTTAGACTGTCTGGGTAACTTCCTTGAGTTAGAAGGCCGTTGATGATGCTTGTCAGAGGTCCTGAGATCGTGTTCGGGATGAGAAGCAGGAGTTTCGATGGGATATTATCAGCCGGATGGCTAGAAGGTTTCTGTTTTTTTAGGAGGGATTCGATCTCTTTGGTGGAAATATATTCGAAACTGTCGAACTTGGGTCTACTAAGGGAGTTGGAATTCTCTCCTGACTTGAGAGGTGTAGTGTTTGGAGGGAGGAGGGCGAGGGTATTTAGAGTTTTCTGTTGAAAAAATGCAGCGAGCTCATTAGCCTTGGTTAGAGCTTGTTCATCTGGAATAGATGGAGGGGTAGATTTAGTGATTTGTGTTACATAAGCAAATAGGGCCTGGGCATCGTACTGGAAGTGGTGTATTTTGTTAGCATAGTATTCCTTTTTTTTTTGTAGAATAGAAGTCCTGTAGTGATGTAAGAATCCCTTAAATGTTGAGAGGGTAGATGTGTTAGGGGTTTTGCGCCATCTATTTTCTTTATGTCGCAATTCCTGTTTCATCTGTTTTAGTTCGGAGCTGAACCAGGGTTGATTTCCCTTTTTTGTTGGATTGATTGTTTTGGAGACTAATGGGCACCATTTGTTTGCAGACCTTGTTGTTTTTTTTTCTGTATATAGATCTACTTTTCTTCATTCCCCCTGCCGTTGAAGCAGAGAGTTATGCTGGATATGCATTGAAAGTGAAGTATCTGACTTTCTCCCCTGCCGTTGAAGCAGAGAGCTATGCTGGATATGCGTGATGTATCAGTCTTTCTCCCATGCTGTTGAAGCAGAGAGCTATGCTGGACATGCATTGAAAGTGAAGTATCTGACTTTCTCCCCTGCCGATGAAGCAGAGAGTTATGCTGAATATGCATTGAAAGTTAACTATGAGACTTCCTCCCCTGCTGTTGAATCAGAGAGCTATGCTGGATATGCGTGATGTATCAGTCTTTCTCCCATGCCATTGAAGCAGAGAGCTATGCTGGATATGCATTGAACGTGAAGTACCAGGCTTATTTGGTTTGGGGTAGTAACCGCCGTAACAAGCAAGCTACTCCCCGCTTTTTTTGTGAATGCAAATCTTTTTCCATGTTTCCTCTTGCTGTTGAAGCTTAGAGCAATGCTGGAGTCGCATTAACCGTATGTATGTTTATTGAATAAGGGTATTATCTCTAGGCAGTAGCCGTCATACCCACGAGCCACCCACTCTTCATTCACGTCCTCTAGACTTTATGGATCCACAGTGTTTATCCCACGCCCCTTTGAAGTCCTTCACAGATCTGGTCTTCACCACTTCTTCCGGAAGGGCATTCCAGGCATCCAACACCCTCTCCGTGAAGAAATACTTCCTTACATTGGTTCTGAGTCTTCCTCCCTGGAGCTTCAAATCGTGACCCCTGGTTCTGCTGATTTTTTTCCGACGGAAAAGGTTTGTCGCTGTCTTTGGATCATTAAAACCTTTCAAGTATCTGAAAGTCTGTATCATGTCACCTCTGCTCCTCCTTTCCTCCAGGGTGTACATATTTAGATTCTTCAATCTCTCCTCATAAGTCATAACTCAAGTCTTATTTCATAACATGAAATAAGTCTTGAAGCTCTTCCAGGATGCAACGGAGGATCTGAGGAGAGATTCTTCAATCTCTCCTCATAAGTCATAACTCAAGACTTCAATCTCTCCTCATAAGTCATAACTCAAGACTTATTTCATAACATGAAATAAGTCTTGAAGCTCTTCCAGGATGCAACGGAGGATCTGAATTCCAGAAGCACTGCCCTCAGTGGGGGTCATCCACATACTAAATATTCTGGAGGAAAAGTTAGAGGGTTTCCGTGAGCAAGAAGGAAAGAAAGCAATTTGTGATCTCTTGCAGCATCTACAAGACAGACTGAAACCTTTGATAGAAAGCAACATTACTAAGGAGGTGCTTTCTTTTGAAACAACAGAGACAAATATAAAATCAACAAAATAAATAAATAACAAATAAATATCAATGACAATGTTGTCCATGTAATTTTTTTTAAAAAGATAGAAAAAAACCATGAAATTTCATTGGGGTTTTTTTACCACCAGGGTAATTTGGTAAGTCTAGGTTAGGGGTCTGGAGGTGGGAAATGGGGGGGATGTCTTTCGGGGTGGGCTATTTTTTAACAAACTTGGGGGATTGGGAGCAGGTTTTTTTTTCATGGGGAACTTGGCTGACTTCATCAGGTATGGGGAACAGGGTGGGACAGGGGTTCTTCAGAGACCTCCAGGATCTGAGACTTGGGGTTTTTCCCCTTTTTTCTGTTTTTAGTTATTGGAAAATAGGATGCACTTTTTGCAAATAGTGCGCTGTTTCAAAACATTCCCAGAATTTCCATGTGAATGGCAGGATGACTGAAAACACCTTGGGGTTCTTGCTGCCATGCTGCTATGCCACTTGTACTACTGCCTGGGAATCCTTCGCTACCATACCTCATATTTTACATTCTGAGAGTCTTGCTGCTGCTCTGCCTTGCTGCTATACCACAGACTTCACACTTTGGTTTGCCTGCTTCCACTCTGTCTTGTAGCTATACACCTTGTTCTACAGCTTTGAGGTCTTGTGGCCAGTCAACCTTTGCTGCTATTCACCTTACGCTACACTTTGGGGTCTTGCTGCTGCTGCTCTGCCTCACTGCTATGTTTCAGACGTTGCCCCTTGGGAGTCTTGCTGCTGCTCTGCCTCGCTGCTATGTTTCAGACTTTGCACCTTGGGAGTCTTGCTGCTGCTCTGCCTCGCTGCTATGTTTCAGACTTTGCACCTTGGGAGTCTTGCTGCTGCTCTGCCTCGCTGCTATGTTTCAGACTTTGCACCTTGGGAGTCTTGCTGCTGCTCTGCCTCGCTGCTATGTTTCAGACTTTGCACCTTGGGAGTCTTGCTGCTGCTCTGCCTCGCTGCTATGTTTCAGACTTTGCACCTTGGGAGTCTTGCTGCTGCTCTGCCTCGCTGCTATGTTTCAGACTTTGCACCTTGGGAGTCTTGCTGCTGCTCTGCCTCGCTGCTATGTTTCAGACTTTGCACCTTGGGAGTCTTGCTGCTGCTCTGCCTCGCTGCTATGTTTCAGACTTTGCCCCTTGGGAGTCTTGCTGCTGCTCTGCCTCGCTGCTATGTTTCAGACTTTGCACCTTGGGAGTCTTGCTGCTGCTCTCCCTTGCTGCTATGTTTCAGACTTTGCACCTTGGGAGTCTTGCTGCTGCTCTGCCTCGCTGCTATGTTTCAGACTTTGCACCTTGGGAGTCTTGCTGCTGCTCTGCCTCGCTGCTATGTTTCAGACTTTGCCCCTTGGGAGTCTTGCTGCTGCTCTGCCTCGCTGCTATGTTTCAGACTTTGCCCTTGGGAGTCTTGCTGCTGCTCTGCCTCGCTGCTATGTTTCAGACTTTGCACCTTGGGAGTCTTGCTGCTGCTCTGCCTCGCTGCTATGTTTCAGACTTTGCACCTTGGGAGTCTTGCTGCTGCTCTCCCTTGCTGCTGTGTTTCAGACTTTGCACCTTGGGAGTATAGCTGCCGCTGTGCCTTGCTGCTATACCATAGACTTCACACTTTGGTTATCCTGCTTCCACTCTGTCTTGTAGCCATATACCTTGTTCTACAGCTTTGAGATCTTGTGGCCAGTCAACCTTTGCTGCTATTCACCTTACGCTACACTTTGGGGTCTTGCTGCCTCTCTGCCTTGTTGCCATACCCTAGATTCTACACCTTGCCATTTTGAGTGTCTGCTTTGCATCTCTCATGGTGTCTTGAGGTCTTTATACTACTCTTTGTTGCTTTGTACCTCTGTCAGTACTTTGAATTTTTTCCTGTCACCTTTGCTCTTCCTTCATGGATCCTTACGATGTTCATGCCACTCTCAGTGCTTCTTTGCCTCTCTCATGCTGCTTTTGGGGTTCATTCCACTGTTGTTGGTGCCTTCTTTTGAAGCCTTGGGGTATTTTTGGGGGTGTTTTTTTGCACTTCTTGCTGCTGCTTTGCTCCTCTCATGGTACCTTGGAGAGCTCCTGACACGGTTGGTAAACATTTTTCCCCTTTAGCGTGCCTTAGCCTATGCCCATCAATCTTGGTGTCACTTTCACACAGTCTTGGTGCCTTGGTGTTCTCTTCTTGGATGATGTCTACCTACAAGTTTCAGCAGAACTGATTAGAAACCTCCAATGCTGAAGCTCAAAATGGGCTCCATGGCTTCCCCCATTGATTTTAATGAAAAACAAAAAAGACTGGAGCAATAAATGAAAATTGTTTTTTCTTTTGAAGCAAACTAAACAAATGGAGGCAAATTATGAAATGAATAAATGAACTGAAAAAAACATTTTCCCTCTGCATATCCCATTGCAGAGCAACCATCCTTCACAAAGGCCATCTTGAAACTCCAGGGATAACTTTGTGAGAGCACATACACACATATAAACACACAATATCAATCAACTGCTAAATACAAAAATCAGGTCTGCATTATAATTATCCATTAGGAAGCTAAGTCACAATGGTCCATTATCATCATCGTTATTTATTTGTCACCTTCCCACATGCATGCCCAAGGTGACTTACAACACATTTCACATTTCAAATCTCAAAGGCAAGTTGAATCTTGGCTAGGATACAGTTATAGGAAGCAGGGACTAAATAGATCTTAGCAGGTGTACCCAAGCTTTCTCTGTCTTGGCACAGACATGCTTTCCTAAGGCTTTCAAAGCTATGCCAGAGATTATTCAGGAATTTTGCCAAGGACATGATGACTTTTGCCATAGATAAATAGGTAGAACCAGTTACAAAAGTGGAAACTCCAATACAAAGCTGAATATATGGCACTGGGGGATACAGGAAGAAAAAGTTGGATATCTTGAGTAATGCTAAAAAGAGAGTTAAGAAGGGTGCAGGAGAAGAACAGAGATGAGCCATGGTGCTTGCAGGTAATTGGACCCAATACAGCTCTTACATCTCTACCTTCTAGATCTAGTTTTGACACTGCATGGAGTGAACCTGATAACTCTGAATTAAATACCATTTCTTTTCTCAAATTGCTCTGCTTTTACAAACAATAGAAACTATTCTTGCATCTGTCCTCCTCGTCCACGCTTCTTTTGTTGCAGAAACCCAGAAGCATTATACTCAGAGCTCCATTTGTTTTACAAGATGGCACTTACTGGAGCTGGCTCTCTTTACGGCACCCACGTCGCATTTCCCTCTGCGTTACAATATAATGCTGTAATGAGGGTGGATTATGAGTAGGTTAGGTTTACTGCCTAAGCCAACAGATGCCAAGCACACTTCAGTGTTATACATCCTAACCCAGAGCAAAGAAATCAAACAGGAAAATGAGGCTTCAAGACACTGAAAGAGATGGAGAGGTGCTGTGTGACAGCAAAGTGACCAGGGAAACATGTGATACTTATTTCAGAACGATGCCCAAGGCAATCACGCTAATATGCAGAGGCAGTGGAGGAAGTAAAAGGGAATATTTCCTGAGGAATATGATATAAATCAAAAGAATGCATTATTGCCTTATAGCAGCATTCTGCACGTTTCACAGCAAGAACCCCATTTGTCTTTAAGCTGTTCATATATCTTGCTGTCCTTCACTTTCTGTCCAGAATTATTCCTCTTGTTTTACATTTGGACGGGAATAATGAAAAGTGCACATCTTTATTTGTCCAGGCTTAATTTTAAAAGCCTTCTAGCTATGGCTGCTCCATCGCTTTGGTGCTCAAGTTCTGAACGCCTCATGACTATACTAGCACAGGTTGATGAGATCAAAGAATGCAACAGATCTCCAGAGGAATTGAATCAATCATGACAGACGTGGCAGAGAAAGACGAATTTATGAAGACCAACGAAAGAAATGCCTTTCAGTTCTTATTTCTGCTCAGGACGGGAACAGTGCTGCGTCTTGGTAGCCCAGTTGGCCCTTTGTCGTACATCCTCATCCTCATCGTTATTTATCTCATGCTCTTCCAGCAGAGGAGTTCAGCGCATGTTAACAACATGAAATGAGGTTCTCAATACAGTGTGCATCAGGGTGCCATATCGTTTATGCATATTGGAGGGGGGGAGGAGGAGGTTACAATTATCAAAGAGGATATCAATAACATAGCATCAAGCTATCAAGAATTTAGACCACATGGGCCCCTTCTTCAAATGTAACGGGGACTCGAAAGCTCACATGCTACAATATCTTTAGGTTATTCCTACTTTGGTCCAATATAAGTTACTACAGCCCACAGAGAATCCAGGAACGAAACAGAGATCAAAATAAAAAAGATATACAAATGTTGCTCATTCTGCTTCCATGGAGAAATTCATGATTAAAATTCAAGGCATGACTAAGGATGGGAGCAGAAATATTTTCCAGTTTGGTTTGTTCTTTTGCTTTGTTTTTCTCCGTGATTTGCTTCATTTGGTTCGGGGCCAGAAGTTGTGGTCATTCTCATTTACATGTCATTGGCCCTCCATTACAGTCAATATTATTTTGGGCTCTAACACTGGGGTTTTCAATCCGGTTATGATAAGACATTTGGGCGGACAGCAGCAGCGAAGGAACAGCCCTCCAAGATACCAAGACTGGGGCGAAGTGGCGCCAAGGATTGCACGGCTAGCCCAAGGGGAGCGTGACAGGGGGCAAGGCAGAATGAAACTGCCAAAGGCACTGGAGAGAAGCAAAAGCAGCACCAACAGAGGCAGGAACAACCCCGAGTGCGGCAAAGCATTATGAGAGGGGGGAAAGGCACCATCAACAGTGGTAAGAACTCTCCAAGGTACCAGGAAAGGGGGCAGGAGCGGCCCGGGCAGTAACAATGGCATAACAAGGCGCTGAATCAGGAGAAAGGTGCCCAGGGGGAGGAAGAGGATGGTACAACAGCAGGACAAGGAGCTGGAACCAGGAGAGAGGCAGAGCACGAGGGGCGGGCAGCTGCCAACAACACAGCAAGCTGCGGAGAGCCAAAACCCGGTCACTGAGGCTGTGCACTCAGTCCTCCTGCCACTTATTTATTTACTTACTTATTTGAGGCTTTTATGTACCGATAATCGTTTAGTAACATCACATCGGTTTACATTCAACAAAAACTCGCCACAGCGCTATGCAATTACAGCAGTGTTTACAGATAACAATTAAACTTGAGATAAATAACAATTCTGTACAAGGTATGAGGAAGGCAAGATGCAGGTAATCGCAGAAGTATTTACAGATAACCATAAACTTGAGATAACAATAAACTTGAGACAAATGACAGTTCTATGAAATGAATGAGGAGAGCAAGATAGAGGGTAGAAATTAACTTATACAAGAGAGGAAAATGTAAGAGAACTACCAAAATTGAAGGCAATATTATATTAACTGTCAGGTTAAGTCTCATGGAGCAGGAATGAGACTTGCATGGAAATTTCAGGGAAACCATCCAAGGGAAGCTGATTTTAGTGAAGACCAACTTTTCCACCAGCTATGTTTCCAGCCGTGAATGATATGGACTCATCTTTATATATTTATTCATTTTATTTAAAAATTTTATATACCACACCCTACATAGAAAATTGTTTGGGGCGGCTTACAAAATTACATTCATATTAAAACATAGTCAAAATAATTTACATCAAAATAAAAACAGTCATATAAAACAAAAGATCAGATAGATTTTAACATCGCATAAAATAAATACCATGAAATAGGAGAGTTTCAATTCTGCATTCATACTAATAGACAGAGTTGTAACTTATGTTCTCAAAGGCTTTTTTTTAAAAAGAGAGGTTTTTTAGATTTCTTTTCAACTCTTTAGTATCTGTGATCAACCGCAGTCAGTCAGGTAGAGTATGCCCAGAGAATGGGGGCTGCTATCAAAAATGCACGCTTTCTGGTGAGATCTAATCTAATCTTGCTATTTTTAATGTAGGAACATCTAGTTTTTATCTGCAGTTGTCTTCGAAGGGAGGTGCATAAGAGAGAAGAGTTCTTATGAAGTAGATTATGGATCATCGTTAAAATTTTATTCTGAATGTGGAAAGAGACTGGTAACCAGTGCAATGAGGCTAAGATAGGAGATATGTGATCTCGATGGCTTGAATTTGTCAGGATATGGGCTGCTGAACGTTGCGTTAAATGTAGTGGACGAACTGCACAATTAGGTACACCTAAATACAGGGAATTACAATAATCAAGACTGGTTAGTATTAGTGCATGCAGCACTGTCATTAATAACACCTGCTCACTAGGCACACTGGTTGTTGAATACGAAAGGATATGCTGGGCCACCTTGGCCAGGTCTGGCCGGACCATGGCCTTGTGTGCCATGTCCAGTTTGTCAACAGATCTGTGGCCGTGTCCTGGATGGGATGTGAAAGAGAGTGTGTGGGTGACTGAAATCTGTGCTATGAGGGTAGGGGATCTCTGCTGCGAGCTATCCGCTATAGCTATGGCCTGCATCAGGAGAGCCCATTCTGCTGTGGACACAGGATGGAAGGAAAGGGGCAATTAGCAGATAAAAGGTGGGGGAGGAAGCAGTGGCTGACAGGGTGCTCTCATGCTGAAAGTACTGTGTGGGGTGCCCACTCTTTCCTGTACTGCGACCCCACTGCCCCTCTGCCTCTGGTGCTCCCATGTGTGGTGCGGGATATGCGTATTTGTGACTTTGGACATGTGACAGAGGTGGCTCTGACATTGCCTTGGGTGCTATTTGTTGCCAGATCCTTTGGTTGTTTTTTTGCTAACTCTGCCTATGTTGCTCTGTGGCAAAATGCTGGAAGAGAGAGAGTGCCCTTGTCTGTGTCTGTGTGTGTGTGTGTGTGTGTCTGGGGGGGGGGGAGGAGTCAGGGAGGGGGGACTCAGTGTTTGAAATGCTGGTCAGCATTCACTTTGAACAGCTTCTGACAGTTTTCCATAGAAAGCAATGGAGATTTTTTTTTTATTTTAGAGACTCGGTTCTCTGAAAACATTGATCTGATGTTTCTGGTTTTTTAATTTGTCTGAGATATTCCTGTGTGCCAAATTATCTCTTCTATGTAATTCTTTCCAACATTCCTTATGTTAGAAAGCCTAAAAAAAAAAAGGGTTTGTATTATTTCCCCCGAAATGGACTGGGTTAGGAGGTGGAGAGCAACTCAGTGCCAGCTCCCTCACTCTAAGCATTGGACCGTGCGTTATTACCTGTGATACAAACCTCTGTAGCGACTCTGGTACATGTAACCTCCGGGAGATACGACAAACATTTGCGAGTTTATACATCGCTATGCTAAGGCTCGCCTAATAAAGCTACATTAAGTATAATCACAACAAAATAATCACAATCGCCTTGATGCATCAGTTTCACTAACAAGCTGGGATCTGCAGCTCATGAAGCCTAAAAGCATACCTAGCAATTCACACCCCCTTTATAGACTCTGACGGTTTTTATGGTGCATTACTGTACCCTTGAAATATCAGTCAGGCAGTTCCTAGTAGTAAAGTGCAAAGCAGGCATACAGCACTAAAGGTGGTTTTACTGCTTATGAGCCATTACTGCAGAGCTCTTTGTTTGACCTTTCCGAGTCAGTATATTACACAGCATTTAAGGCTCTTCGAGGCAGGCTTTCAGCAAATCTCAGTGGCAACCTTGAATCAATAAGTTTTGCAAAATGTTTTCCAACAGAAATGTCCTTCTTTTGCCACTGAATGGAAGAGAAGGGCCTGACAACTCAAGGAACGTTCACCCCAGAATGCTCCCTATGCTTCTGGACACATTCCTGTATTATATCCAGGGTCCCTTGCAGAGGAGAATACCAAACTGCTTGCGATGGATTGGCTGATTCAGCCCTTAAGCGATCAGATCGGCATGGCAGTGCCGGATAGAGCTCTGAATTATAAGAACTGCCAGAGGAGTAGCTATGGAGTTAGTCCATGACAGCCGCAATGACAGAGGCTGGTGGCACCTTACAGGCTAACCGAGTGACTGCGGGATGGGCTTTCTTGCCCTCAAAAGCTCTTGCCTCAATAAGAAGGTCAGTCTATATGGTGTCATCACCCTCTATGTCGTTTTGGATGAATTGTAAGAAACGTTTTACCTCTGTAGAGATATCTCAGCTTCATTAATTCACATAATGCCACATGCAAATGAAGACATCAACAAGTCTCTATCTTCCCAAAGTTGAATTAACTCAATAACAATGTTGTTGCAGTCTTTACAAACAAGGGTGGAAGGATTCATACGTGGACCTGAAGTAGGACAGTTCTTCAAACAAAAAAATATCATTTACAGGGTTTCAAAAATATTTATGACCTTTCTCTATTCTCATTTCGTGACACTGAACTCCTATTTGTATCCTCTTCATTCCATTCCATTCCATTGCTTGCGCTTGTCCTGTGTTTAGGTCACCCAGTGGCCTTCCTTGCCCACATGTTCCTAGCTGTGCTCCTGTCCTGTCGTTGTCTGCCCATGGCCCCCTTGTCTGTGCATTTTCCTTGTGCCATCTGTTGTTGTTCCTGCATTGTCTAGTCCTTGTTTGTCTGTGGTCCTACACTGCTCTGTGCTTACCTGTCTATTGCTGTCTTGTCAGTGCACACCCTGTTTGTGTTCAATCTGGCCAGGGCACTCTCTTGCTGACCACCAGTTCCAGAGGGTGTCCTGTCCCAGACTCTATGCACCTCCCTCCATAAGACCTTCCAGCCACCAGTACCGGAGAACTAAACCGAAAGGAAAGGTGGTTGGTCAGGCAGAAGGCCCCACGCCTGACCTGCTTGCTCCTGACCCCTGCATTCCTCCTTCTTTGGGGTATCATCAAATTGGCCAGTGCAGCCGTGACAGTAACAATTGCAGTGCAAGCTGCAACATAGTAAATTGTGAACAGATCCAGTGGGGTGGTGTCAGAGCAGGGAGAGGAGGCCCATGGTGCTGCCGGTGGACCCAATCCCACCGGCGGTGGAAAAAGAGCATCCGTGGTGCCACAAGTGGAACCTATCCCACTGGTGGCAGAAGAAGAGGAGGTCCGTGTTGCCACTAGTGGACCTTATCCCATCGACAGTGTAAGAGGTCTGTGCTGCCAATTAAAAGCAGTGCGGCCCTGCCAAAATCAACAGTGTGGTATGCGTGGCCTTAGTAAGTGGAGAAGCAGTGTGGCCCTGCCAGAATCAACAGCATTGCCAGGAGGGCCGCACTGCTTTTCCACTTACTAAAGCAACTCTGACCACGCCATTGATTTCGGCGGGGCTGGGTTGCGCTGCTGAGGAGGAAGAGGAGCACTCCCTGCAGGAAGAAATTTAATGCCCCATGGCCGGAAGTCATTCCCTTGGCCACTGGGGCTGAAGAAGGAGACTCTGCTGCTGCTGCTGCCTGCTAAGTCAAGGGAAGTGAGTGAGAGAGAGCATGTATGCTTGTGTGTGGGAGAGTGAGAGTGAGAGAGAGAGCATGTTTGCTTGTGTGTGGGAGAGTGAGAGAGAAAGAGAGAGCATTTATGCTTGTGTGTGTGAGAGTGAGAAAGAACATGTGTGCTTGTATATGGGAGAGTGAGAGGGAGAAAGCTTGTGTGCTTGTGTGTGGGAGAGTAAGAGAGCATGTGTGCTTGTGTGTGTAAGAGTGAGAGGCAGAGAGAGCATGTGTGCTTGTGTGTGGAAATGTGAGAGAGCATGTGTGTGGGAGAGAGAGCATGTGTGCTTGTGTGTGGAAATGTGAGAGAGCATTTATGCTTGTGTGTGTGAGAGTGAGAAAGAACATGTGTGCTTGTATATGGGAGAGTGAGAGGGAGAAAGCTTGTGTGCTTGTGTGTGGGAGAGTAAGAGAGCATGTGTGCTTGTGTGTGGAAGAGTGAGAGGCAGAGAGAGCATGTGTGCTTGTGTGTGGAAATGTGAGAGAGCATGTGTGTGGGAGAGAGAGCATGTGTGCTTGTGTGTGGAAATGTGAGAGAGCATGTGTGCTTGTGTGTGGGAGAGTGAGAGAACATGTGTGCTTGTGTTTGGGAAAGTGAGAGAAAGCATGTGAATTTGTGTGTGGAAACATGAGTAAGCATGTGTGTGGGAGAGTGAGAGAGCATGTATGCTTGTGTGTGGGAGAGTGAGGGCATTTGCTGGAGTGAGAGAAAGCATGGTGTGTATGAGAGAGAGAGCATGTGTGTGTACAACTACCTCAGTTAGTCTCTGCATGATAATTCATGACAGTTTTAGGGCATCTGGAAACCAAATGTTCCCAGGTATGGAGAACGTGAATTTTTAAAATCCTTTTAGTTTTATTTTTCAGGTGTTATTTGATGTCTGCTGTTTTGAAATTTTTTATTGGTGTTTGGGACATTTAAAAAAAACTTGTATATGCATTTTTAATTATTTGATCTCTTATTCATCAGTTTTTAAATAATACTATTAGTATGATTTTAGTATTATGATTATGTATTTATTTTATTTCTTGATTTTATTGTTTGATGTTTGTGGAATGGTGATGGTTCTGTTTTTTCACTGTTGCACTGCATAGAGAGTGTGGCTTCTTGTACTTTCCAGTTCAGTTTTTATCTGCACGTTTGTATTTCTACTTTATGATTGCTCTATTCTGTAATTGGTGAGGTTTTGTTTATGTTTTGCATGTGTGACTGAGGTGAAGCATTTTTCTAATAGGAAGTGTATTAGTGTATTCAGGCTTTTAGATGCTCAAGTCTACACCCAACACACATCACAACAGGCCTAATACCATATGGGTTTATATAGGTTCCAAATGTCTTTTTTGCAGGGATTTCTAGTTGGCATCACAGCAGTGCATGTAAATATAATGTAAATGATATTTTTACCTCAGAATACTATGCTTTGATATTTTTTCATTTATAATATAAATGCATAACTCTGTGTGTGTGGAATGGAGCGGAGGGTGTTGTGCAAGGCCATAAGGTTCGCCTAGGGCACCTAATACCCCTGCACCAGCTATGAGTTTGGGGGGGGGGGGGGGGAGATGGTGTCACTTTTTAAAGTTTGTATCACTGAAGGGAGAAGGGAGCTGGTTTGGTTTTTTTTGGTGGGCTCAGGACAGAGAATGAATGAACGGGGTAGGGGGAGGGGGAGAGGGGCAGCACAGTAATTGTTCGCACAGGGCAGCAAAAAAGCTAGCACCGGCCCTGAATGTGAATGATAAACATGGCTGAGAGATGGAGTCCATGCACAGCACAGATATCAACGGCCTGAGGTTTGGACAGTACTGAACATACTCAGGACAGAGCCTCTGTGTGCCCATATGTAAGCAGTGGCCTTGAATGATGTTATATTACGCCATAGAACACACATACATGATCTTGTAAAAGCAAAACTCAGTTTCCTAAATATAGTAAAGTATGGTAGAAAATTGTATAATCAGCAAAGACAAATAATATCACATAACATCACAGCAATATTGCATAGATCAATAAAGACAAATAGCTATTATAATAACAAAGATAGGACTAAAGAAAGATTTTACGCAAAGAATACAAAAAGTTTGGGGGCAGATTTTAAAAGATACGTTGCTACCCGGCGTGCACACATGTATGCCTGATTTTATAACATGCGCGCGCATGTTATAAAATTGGGAATCGGCGCGCGCAAGGGGGTGCACAATTGTGCACCTTGAGCGCGCCGAGTCACGCTGCCTTCCCCCGTTCCCTTCCCCCTAGCCTGACCTTCCCATCCCTTCCCCTAACCTTCCCCCCCCCCAGCTCTACTCTAACTCCCTGACCTTTGTCTTACCTTTTGCGCCTTTCTCTGGGCAGGCACAAGTTGCGTGCACCGGCAGCATGCCAGCATGCAATCCACTGCATAGCGGCAAATGGCCACTGTGCCAGGAGCCTCTGACCCCGCCCCACCCCTGGACCACCTTCCCCGCCCCCTTCCCGCCCCTTTACTAAAGCCCCGGGACTTACATGCGTCCCGGGACTTTACGCACGTGGCTGGGCCTTTAGAAAAAAGGCACGGCACGTGTAACCTTTTTAAAATCCGGCCCATTACTTGGAATAGGATAAACAATAATACAGTAAATCCTATACAATAATATACAGACCATATGATAAAAACCAAGCAGAATGACTACAATAGATTCTGAGGTGTCAAAGACTCACAAAAAAGCCAGGTCTTCAGACCCTTCCTGAATTTACAATATTCTCTTTCTGCATGCAGGGACAGTTGCAGGGTATTCCAGAAGCAAGGAGTTAAATAAGAACAACTTGTTTTTTGTGTTTGTTCCAGACAAATTTTCTTGGGAGGAAGTAATCTAAATAATTCAGATTGGGAGGAGCAATATGTCCTTGTACGCTGATAAGGAGCCAGAAGATTTTTTATATAAGTAGGGTTGGCCATCAAAAAGCTTTGAATGCAAGACAAATGATTTTAACCCGAATACAAGATGAGATAGATAACCAGTGAGGTTCTTGTGAAAGGGGAGTAGCATAGTTACATTTTGTTATTTCCCCTAGAATGAACTTGGCTGCAGTATTATGAACAGCCTGGAGTCAGTAAATTAGGTTTGATGAAAAACCGTGATATAAAGAGTTACAATAGACTAAACAATCCAAAATTGGTGAACATATTAAGGATTTCAGAACTTGTACTTCAGGAAAATGTCTAAGTCATTAAATCAGTCCCAGAAAGTAATATGAGCACTTAATAAAATGTGATACTTGGTAGTCAAAATTAAATGAGGAATCAACTGAATTCCTAAGGTGGAAACACAATTTTTCAAGTGAATGGAACCAGCCATCTGAGGAGGTGGAAGTGTCTTAGGTCAACATTCCTTGTGAACCAGATGGCTTCTGACTTTTCAGGGTTGACTTTTAGTTTGAATGAATAAAACCAATTGGCAGTCTTGGTTAAGCAGTCACTGAAGATTTTGGACCTATGCTGACTATGATCTGAATATCTTCATGGTAAAAATGGGAACTATGGTCTAAGCTTTGCGTTAAGTAGTGAGAGGTATAAGTTGAAAAGGATAGGTGATAATATTGATCTTTGTGGTGCACCACAAGTGAGAGAATGAGGTTGTGAAGAGTTTGAATTCCAGTCAACTTGAAAAGTTCTATTTGAAAGAAAAGATTTAATCCACGTAAGCACAGAGCCATAAATCCCAATATTATTCAAATGAGCAATCAGCAAATGGTGGTCAATAGTTTCAAAGACATCTGTCGTGTCCAAGAAAACAGGTACTGCTTTTCCCTTATGAAGGCCAGGACTGGTTTCTGAGAGACGCTTTCTGACTGAAGCCCTTACGATAACCTGGCTGCTTAGGATGGTAGACTAGAGTCTTTCCAAAAAGGCTGAAATTTGGATGAACACTGGTCTCTCAATGATTTTGATTAGAGCGGGCAGGTTAGAAATTGGCCTATGGTTCACTGGTAAGGCAGAATCTAGATGAGGCTTCTTAAGAACAGGATGGATCTTTGCTGCTTTCAACTCTGGAGGTAAGAAGCCGTGTGTTAGGCTAGAGTTAATGATGCTAGCTAAGAAAGGGAAAAGATTAAGGTCTGGGTTTTTAAGTAACTTAAAAGATATACAGGCCGAAGCAATATCGGCACCCGCATTCCTATTGCAGGCCCAACCACCTTTCCTGGGCACCCAATGTCATATTTAAATGACCTGCCGAGCTAAAAAGGACGCTGACCTGATCTAAGCTCCCTACCGCCAGGGTCTAGCCTGATGGGCTAAGTGGGCCAGGCCGGAACCAGGAGGGGTCTAGTGCCTGAATTCAGGAATTGTAGGTCCTTAGGAGAAAAACTCCCTTGTCAGACTGCACTCCTTCACTTATTGCCGATTGGTCTGTTCACTGTCACTTGTCAATGAAAAGGACCAATCGGGAAGGAGGGTCTCCGGCAAGGATTTCTGGCTGGGAGGGAGGAGATTTCCAGTCTGGCAAGGGTGGTTTTCGTAAGGATCTCGGATTCTCGAATTCAGGTACTGGACCCTCGGGTCTGACCCATTGGGCCAGACCTTGCAGGTGGTCAGATCATTTTTTTAATGCTTTTTTTTTTACCTTGCTCCTTTTTCTGTTCCTCCAACTTAATATTGCCATGATATTTGGTTGGAGGAAGTACAGAAAAACAGTATTTTCTGCTTTTCTGTTCACTTTTTGGGCTCCTCCAAAATTAACGCCTGCTTGGAGAGTAAAAATATGCACGTCAGGTGCACATTTTTTTTTTTTTTTTTGCATCGGGGGAATAGGTAATAGCCATCGGCCTGAAAGGATCTTGAGAAGATGTGGAAACTCTCATTTGTTTTAATACCATTGGCAGGCTGCTAGTTTAAATGTTGTTAAATGTAAATAATTTGCTGAAGGAGATGACAGAAGTTTCACAGAGCTTGACTGTGGGGGAGGGTAAATCTGAGCCAAATTCTGCTTGAACGGCTTCGGTTTTATTTTTTTTTTAAAAAGTCGAAGCAAGGTCTTCGGGCGCGAGGTTTCCTGAATCAGGATCTGTTGCACGCCGAGACCCGGAGGCTTGTGGCAGGAGATTAAAAAGGCGCTAAGGCCACGTGCTCGCCTTGTTGGTCCACCTGGATAGGTAGAAATAAATGATCACCATTGGTTTATTGTATTTGTTTTTATTTTGTTGTTATTTAGATATACGTCATGTCCACTTTATTTCAATTTGTCTGTAAAGCCTGTTGCTGAATTATTGTTTATTGTAAACCGAGGTGATGTTTTTAACGTGCCGCGGTATATAAAAAAAATCACTAAATGAATAAAATAAATAAAGGTTGACATAACAACAAGCTGGGACTTTTTAACCGGACTAAGGTTTTTACACCTGAAACGAGCTTTGAGAGTTGTATATCACGGTGATATTTAAATCGGAGGGACCACAGAAAGCAGCAATATGAAAAAAAAAAATGACAAGCGTCTGTTTTCCTAACCCGCGCAGGGCCACCTCTCCTGGGTGTCCGATGCCGAGGAGGCGCTAGGGACTGCACAGTTCCCCCTAGCGCCTCCTTTTTAACGCAGCGGCTCGTTAGCCTACCGCATCGCACGCCCGGGGAGAGGTGGCCGGGCGGGCGTTAGGAAAGCGGGCGCTCAGTCTTGCGCGACCGTCGTTCCCCTCCCCCCGGATATCGCATCGGCTTTCGTTTGCCCTCACTGGCCAAAAAGCGGGAGGCCAGCAACGGTTTTAACGTGGAGGAAGGCGTGGCAAGTAGGCGCAGGTGGATGAAAACGGTGACTTGCCGGTCGTCGCACGGAGAATCGGCGATGGGGGGGGAGGGGGAGGGAGATATTTAGACTGGAACGCCGTAAGTTCTCCCGGCTCTCTGTTCCCTGCCCGAGGGACCAGATCCCTAGGGATGCGCCTGACGATTCTGCCGCAGCCCGAGCAAAACCAGCGGCCTGCCGATCCCTTGCATTCCTTGGCACGGAAAGGAAAACAAATCGTTACCACGTTCAGTAAAATGTTTGCTCATTAGCTTGGCTTTGCAAGCTGTCACTTCGCTTAGCGCTTCAGGTGTTAACTAGCAGCTCTGTGACCATGGGCAGCTGTTAGCTGATTAGCAGATCCACATCCAGGACACCTCAGTCACTGAGCAGCGCCACGGCTAGGTGTGTGCGCAATGGCTATAATTAATATTAGATAGCTAATTAACAGCAGTGAAGGAAGCAGAGAATCAGATTCACGTTCCTATGGTAACTTGGACAAAAAAAAAGCGCCGGATTTCGGGGTGGTGGCCCAGCCGATGGAATCCTTCTCTGCTGCTCTCTCAGCGTTTGTTCTGCGGCCACGGAGCTCCTCAGGCAGCCAGAGCATCTCCCAGGGATCCTGTTACATTTGCTGAATTCATTGGGCTAATCTGGCTTTTGGCATCCTTTTTTTTTCTTAAATCATTGATGCAGGTAAAGGGGGGTGAAGAGCTCTCTCCCTCGGTGTGGCTAAAACCACGCGCATTTAGAGGAGGCACGGCCCAGGGCACTTCAGGCGATATCAGGAAATAATGCATGCAAATTGTTTTTTCAAGCCTCCATGTTTTTTTTCTACAGAAAAAACATCTGCACACAAAGCAGCTGCAAACATCTGCTCCTACAGTAGGGAAAGCTGTTCACTAATGCAAGAAGTGTAAAAATTGTCCCTGTACTTTACATAACAGAGTCATTTTTTTTTTAATTAAAAAAAATCATACCAATGACATTTTGGGTTGATCTGGGGCAGCTGAATGCACTTCACCACTCAGCCATACAACATAATGGCGCCAGCTGGCCCTGAGACTGACGCCCAAGACATGTCATTTCAGCACCGGTCCCAGGACCGCCAGCAGCATTTTTAAAAGGACTCGTGAGGGGCAGGAGCAAAAGGCATCATTCCTGCCTTTCTCTTCACCATTGCCCCCCCCCTCCCCCCCAAGGAAGGTATGGGGGGGGAGGGGTCAAAGGGGCTCAAAGAGACCCTGGCAGGGCTCAGCACAGCTCATACAGTTAGGCCCCAGCCCCTTGGCTTTCTTTAAGGAGCCTGGGAAGGGGATCGGAAGCGTCTAGTGAGGCCCTGGGAATCGGCGGGGAGGCCATTTAACAAAATGAAAATACCTAAAACGTTTGGGTTATTTTCATATCAGGTCATTTTTTTTCTTCATTCCGTTTGGAACAAACTGAAAATGGTCTTTTCTGGTTGGGAGGTGCCACTTGCTTAAAACGAATGCACATCCCTTTCCGCCTGTAGTCTATCCAACTAACAGCGTTAGAAGCCACGCCGAAGGGAGTCTCTTACTCCAGACAGTTTGCTGCTGGTACTTGAGAACTTGGCCAATAACAGGAGTAGAAGGGAGGCTTGGAAAACAGCAGATGGCATGCATAATCTCTGAAAAGAAATGAACTAAGAGGAAACAAGGAGAGGACCAGCCTGGCCTTACCGTCTCACTAAGGAAGACTGCACGAGAAGCAGATTCTTCACGCGCAACCAGACCGCAGCACGTTACACCTCCAGCCAGGGTCACTAGCTCGCATGTTCGCAATCCGCCAGAAGCCAAGCTCTAAGCGCAAGAAGCAATTCTTAAGTACAACGTTAATACCAAGATTAATCCAGTGGTATGCAGTGCTTTATTTTACGGCAACCTGACATATAACCTAGAAGAGCTAATCCCTGTACAATGCACTGTCACAGAACGGGAGCTTCTGAGCAACTGTGTGCTCCAGTTTCATCTGGCCAACAAATTATCCTATGACTCTCGTCATCTCCCCCCAAATAAGTGAGATAAATTAGAGGCCAACTGAGAGTTATTTATTATGTCACATTATCTAAAATCCTGGTCAGAAATCTTATTTGTATGTAATTAAGTCATCCTTCTTAGCTGAATTCTGGGTCAGGTACTATATCAAGTGTTTTGTCATGGGAAAAAAACTGGAATGAATAATTTAAGCAAACAAAACCCATAGTTATAATGCTGCAATGAAAAGCTGTCAGAATCAGATCGGTCCAGTCTTGGCTAATTACAGCACAAATCATCTGACCACATTTTTACAAAGACGGTTTGATCAGGTTTATTGATTTGTGTTTAGCTAGGGGTCTCTACCAGCCCAGTCTGGCTTCACATTCACCACTGGATGACTGAGCACCCCAACAAGCTGAGAGCATCCCCTCCATCTGCTGCTGACCCAAGCGTAGTGACCTCTTGTAGTTTTCAGGGCAATTTTCAATAGTCTGCACAGCTCAGCACGTGCACGCACAAGTTGGTTCCCCTAAACTCACATCTGCATTTTATGAACTGTGCAGTGGGAACCATGCAGTTAATAACATTTCACGTATCACCAATCCAAAAGTAAGTACCTATGCTTCAGTACACACACATTTTTTAACGCACGGATTCACATAGTATGTGCACCTTTTTTATAAAAGTATGTGCTGTATTTTACATGTTAAATAATTATAGCATCTGTGCACAATAAACCTCCGTGCATGCACTTAGGCAGGTATTTTATAAAGTTGGCTGATGTATATGCATATGTCGCTTATGAAAATACTCGTGCACGTACTTCCCAACACCAGTTCATCCACACTCTTAAGCACTTGCTCCAGGCTCCCCACCCAAAAGGTGCAAACAAAAGAGAAGTTAGATTAAATATCTTCAACTAAATTAGCTGGTGTGAAAACATGCGTACATGTTTGATGACGTAAGTGCGTACTCCGTTTATAAAATACATAAATTGCAGATACTTCCAAACCCAGCGCTCTTTGTATGATCAGACTTTCCAGCATGGCGGAGGCAGTATTAATGTCCTCCGGTCCTTCGACAAATTACTGCTTACAGAGGCTACATATGCAGGTACAGTATATGGCAGTTTCACGCATACAAGTCCCACGTGAGCCTTTGAAAATTATCCTTTCCAGTCAAACGTGGCCCTAACACATGACGTCTTTTGTAGGAAATCCATTATGTTTTTGTAGTGTTACTTTCAATAGCTTCTGTACATTGTGTACTGGTAACATTTAATTCTGACGCATTGAGTGTAAAGTACTGCATATGATAAGCCACAGGCATATAGTCATTCCAGTGCGTGTACATGTGGGAGTTTCTGGCACTGTTAGCTTTAAGAGGCATATTGTACTGGACAGCTTGGATTCTCATTATTAGACTGGTCATGAATATTTAATACAAAAGCCTAAAAACAAGTGATGTCATTTTTTGCAATCTGCTCTAAAAATTGTTGACTTGAAAATGAATTACAATTGGGAAAAAAACATTGAAACTAAAGGTTGCTACATCTGAAGGTGCATTGAATTTTCATTTCCTCCAGACTGAACTGAGAGGATTTGGACTCAATGTTTGAGGAAAGAGCTGCACAAGTGCACATGTAGCCTTGTGGCCTATAAGGTAATGGTATGCTCCAGGAATATCCCAGATGCATGGCCTAGGCTAGAATTGCAGTTTCTAAGTAAAGATCTAGAGAGAGAGAGAGAGAGAGAAAGTTAGGAGGGAGCCTGAGGAGAGCAGGGTGAGAGAAGATACTAATTGACTCTATGGCACGGGTACCACATGCTTCCAAGGGAGGATAATGGCACCAGGAGTATATATTTTTTTCAATTTTTAATTTTATTATGAATTATATCCAAAAACCATTGTGGAGTCAGAAACATTCCAGAACATTGTGTCAAACCGAACTAACATTGAGTGCCTGCCCCATAACTCCAAATATCCCCCCAACCCTCCCTCCCTCCCCCCATCCATGAGTTCATTTAAGCTAAACCTACAGCAACACAGAAAACAAATTAGAAACCGTTAAAGGGGAGTACCCAATGTGTCCATGAGGCCATGCAGGTTGATGGCAGAAGTTGAAGGTTACTACAAATTGGCTTGTTGACGCTCCCATGTGATGAAAGGTGTCCAAATCACTTGAAACTTAGGCTGTGAGTCATGAATCTCTGCTGTGATAGCTGCCATTTTGCAAAAGAAGTGAACTTTTTGTTGTACCAGGCGAATAGAGGGCGTTGTAGCCAATTTCCAATGCTGTGCAATAGCCAACCTTGTCGCAATAAAGACCTGTTGACAAAACGACGTGTGTATTTTATTCACATGTGGGAGAGGGATATTGAGCAACATAAAACCAATGTCCTGTACCCCTCGGATACCCAACAGTCCTTCAGTCCACGCTGCCACTGCCTTCCAAAGCTGTTGCACTCTTTCGCAGGACCACCACATGTGAAGAAAAGTGCCAGTTTGTCCGCAGTCTCTCCAGCAAGATGCACTGATGTGGGGATATCTTTGATGCAGGGTATGCGGAGTGATATACCATCATGTGATCAACTTGAAACAGTTCTCTTGCAAAGAGGAAGACACAGAACATTTACGGGCAAACATATAAACCTGCACCCAATCATCTGCTGCTAACGATCGTCTCAGATCCACCTCCCAGTGTATAACATGTGAAAAAGGCTGCGCATCCCTGCCTAATATTAAGGCATACAACTTAGAGATCAAGCCCCTTTTGTTATCGTCTTCACAATAATGTTCTAGTAGCGTCTTGCCCTATCGTAGGGAGGCCTGAATCAGGGGAGTATGCAGAAAGTGGGATATTTGACATCCCGCTAAGAAATCCCCTTGAGGTAACTGATATATTATAATTATAATTTGAGGTAACTGATATATTATAATTTGAGGTAACTGATATATTATAATTATAATAAAATAATATTTACTATCTGCAACTCCACACCCCCACATGGTTTATCAATTCAGGCTATTATATATAATGAGACGTTGGTTTGCCTCAGATAGATTATTTGCTCCTGCAAATACATGGTTATTAATATTCTATTGTTCGATATTTATGCATATTATTTGAAACCCATGTTTTTCTGTAAAGCCTGTTGCTATTAATTGTTTTACTGTTTATTTTATACTGTTACATGTAAAGCCTGTTGCTAAATTAATGTTTCACTGTAAACCGAGGTGATGTATTGCTATACGTACCGCGGTATAGAAGAACCTATAAATAAATAAATAAATATATATATTTCTTGCATTTCTGCTCATGTCATTAGAGATCCCCCCACCCCCCCATATTAAATGTTCAAAAAGGGTAATGCCTTTGGCTTGCCATGCTCCAAATAAACGATGTTCCCGACCCATTGGAAATTGAGCCTGATAAAATAAGCGAGTGGAGTAGAAATACATCCTCGTTCCCACTAAGCACTCTTTCCATTTAGACCACAATTTCATAGTGGTGTCCAAGGCCATAGTCAACCTCCCCCGGATAATCCAAGTGTGTCGAGGCTGACACACCATGGCCGCCAGTGGCATCCCCTCCACTACCTGTCCCTCAAAGGCCGCCCACCGCTTGGCTGTTCCCTGACGATGAATGTCGGGAATGGCAGACAGTTGCGCTGCCGCATAGTACCATTCTAAATTTGGTACTCCCAAACCGCCCCTATCTCTTGGTTGGTACAGTAAACGTCTGGATACCCGGGGTGGGCGCCTCCGCCAGATGAAATCAAACAGAATTTTCTGCCAGGAGCGCAAAATGGCTGGGCTGATGTAGATAGGTAAAGTGTTAAAGAGGTATAAGAACCTGGGCAATACATTCATTTTGACAATGGCGACTCTCCCTAGCCATGAGAAAGGTTCCAGATTCCATTTCTGAAAATCACGTTTTGGCACCAGGAGTATATTTTAAGTAATATCTAGATGTGAGCCAGAGATGACGAAGGTGATCAGCAAAGAATCCATCCAGGACTGAAGGGGATTATCGGAAAAGGAAACCAAGATTTGGGCAGAACACACACAGAAAACCCAGAGAGCTTCACTAGTGCTGCTATGTGGCAAGGAATCGAAATGCTGGGAAAAACGCCCAAAGAGACCCGAGAGGGTTTCAGTAGTCCTGTTGTGAGAGGAAACATAAAGGTCCTAGGGGCAAAGAACCCCAGTGCTGCTATTGTGGGAGTAGAAATGGGGAGGGAACAAGACAAACAAAGAATCCAAGAAGAACTTTGAGCTTCAGTGTTGCTATTGTGAGGGGAGGGTTGGGGAGGGAACAAGTTAGGCAAAGAATTCTAGGAGAACCTAGAGTTTGGTTTGCTATTGTGGATTTGGGGGGTGAGGAAGGAGGGAACAAGGA
Organism: Rhinatrema bivittatum; assembly: GCF_901001135.1. Taxonomy (NCBI): domain Eukaryota; kingdom Metazoa; phylum Chordata; class Amphibia; order Gymnophiona; family Rhinatrematidae; genus Rhinatrema; species Rhinatrema bivittatum. The sequence continues at coordinate 14,228,993 of NC_042623.1, read as the reverse complement.
CTCGGCAAGGAATCTGAGGAGAACCCATGGTGGGAGGTGAAGGCAGGGAACAGGGTCTGGGCAAAGAATCTGAGAAGAACCTAAAGCTTCAGTGGTTATATTGTGTGTGTGACGTGTGTGTGTGTGTGTGTGTTGGGGGGGGGGGGGGAGAGGACAGAGGGGACAGGGGATGAGGAAACAAGGTCTGGGCAAAGAACCCGAGGAGAACCTAGAACTTCAGGGCTTATATTGTGGGGGCACAGGGAAGATAACAAGTTTTGGGCAAAAGGCCAGAATGGAATCTTTAGCATTTGTTTCTCTGTAAACATAAGAACATAACATAAGCCATCCTGGCTCAGACCAAGGGTTCATCAAGCCCAGCATCCTGTTTCCAACAGTGGCCAATCCAGGCTACAAGTACCTGGCAAGTACCCAAACATTAAATAGATCCCAAGCTACAAATGCTGGCAACAAGCAGTGGTTATTCTCTATTGATTAATAGCAGTTTATGGACTTCTCCTCCAGGAATTTATTCAAAACCTTTTTTGAACCCAGCTACCCTAACTGCACTAATCACATCTTCTGGCAACAAATTCCAGAGCTTAATTGTGTGTTGAGTGAAAAAGAATTTTCTCCAATTAGTCTTAAATGTGCCCCATGCTAACTTCATGGAGTGCCCCCTAGTCCTTCTATTATTCGAAAGTGTAAATAACCGATTCACATCTACCCGTTCTAGACCTCTCATGATCTTAAACACCTCTATCATATCCCCCCTCAGCCGTCTCTTCTCCAAGCTGAAAAGTCCTAACCTCTCCAGCCTTTCCTCATAGGGGAGCTGTTCCATCCCCTTTATCATTTTGTTGCCCTTCTCTGTACCTTCTCCATTGAAACTATATCTTTTTTTAGATGCGGCAACCAGAATTGTACACAGTATTCAAGGTGCAGACTCACCATGGAGCGATATAGAGGCATTATGACATTTTCCGTTTTATTCACCATTCCCTTCCTAATAATTCCTAACATTCTGTTTGCTTTTTTGACTGCTGCAGCACACTGAGCCGACGATTTTGAAGTATTATCCACTATGACGCCTAGATCTTTTTCCTGGGTGGTAGCTCTTAATATGGAACCCAACATCGTGTAACTACAGCAAGGGTTATTTTTCCCTATATGCATCACCTTGCACTTGTCCACATTAAGTTTCATCTGCCCAATCTTCCATTCTCACAAGGTTCTCCTGTATCTTATCACAATCCACTTTTAATTTAATTACTCTGAATAATTTTGTGTCACCTCATTCGTCTTACCCCTTTCCTGATCATTTATAGATATATTAAAAAGCACCAGTCCAAGTACAGATAACTGTTTACCTTTTTCCACTGTGAAAACACTCCATTTAATCCTTCTCTCTGTTTCCAGTCTTTTAACCCTTTTGTAATCCACAAGAGGACATTGCCTCCTTTCCCAAGTCTTTTTAGTTTCCTTAGAAGTGTTGTGTTCCACGCCCATGGCCGCCCACGGGCACGGTCCCCTACCTCGTCTTCCCACCACGGCGGTTCCGACCGCCCCACACCAGGCCCGGCACTTCCGCGCGGCAGCGTGAGTCCCCGGGCTGACCGCTGGGATCGGAGCCGCTCCTCCTCCTCCCTCGTGGTCGCCACTGCTCTCCTCCGCGGCCCGGATCCAAGATGGCCACCACCATCCTTAGACGCAAGGCCGCGCCCCTTCATTTGATTTAAAGGGACCTCGTCCCTTTAAGTGGATGCAGCTGAGTCCTATCTCCAGAGTCAGAGGAAGTATAAAGGGAGACTTCCGCTGACCATTCCTTGACATGGCAACGTCTCCTGTGAGCTTTGTCCAGTCTGCTTGCTTCGGTGAGTTCCTCGAGCTTGGCTTCTGGTTCCTGCTTCGTCTTCCTGGTTCCTGACTTCGGATTGGCTTACGGTGATTCTCTGGTTCCTGACTTCGGATTGGCAAGTGGTGATTCTCTGGCGTACGACTTCGGACTGGTGAGCGATGACCCTCTGGCACTCGACCTAGGACTTCTTCAAGACTACCGTCTCCAAGGGCCCGCCTAAGTCCCAGCGGCCCGGGTCCCTATGGGCTCCTCCTGGGGGGACCGCGGGCTTCCAGGGCGAAGCTCCAGTTGGCCCTTGCACCGTTACCCTGACCTCCCTAGGTCCACCTAAGTCCCAGCAGTCGGGTCCCTACGGGCTCCTCCCGGGGGGACCACAGACCACCAGTGGTGAAGACACAGCGCCTCATCCCGTCTCTTCATCGCCTCCGTGTTTGCCTCAGCCTCCAGTGCCAAGGGTCAGCTGGTCCTGCCTCCTGTTCTGCCTCGCCACCCGACAAGAGAGCCTACGGACCCTCCGAAAGGTATACCATCCTCTCGTCGGCCAAGGGTCCACAAGCCTGAGCATAACAAGAAGCCTCTCATGAGGGATTTTGTCAAATGCCTTCTGGAAATCCAAATACACCACAATTATTGGTGCAATATTCACCCCTTCAAAAAAATATAGCAGATTTGTGAGGCAAGATTTCCCATGCTGGCTGTGTCCCATGAAACCATATCTATCTAAATGTTTTGTTATTTGTATTCCTTATAACAGTTTCCACGATTTTTCCCAACACTGAAGTCAGGTTCACCGGTCTATAATTTCCCAGGTTACCTCTGGAGCCCTTTTTAAATATTGGGGTTACATTGGCCATCTTCCAATCTTCAGATACAACGGATGATTTTAATGAATGGTTACAAATTACTTGTAATAGGTCTGAAATTTCATTTTTGAGTTCGATCATAACCCTAGGTGATTTACTACTCTTCAGTTTGTCAATCGGGCCTACCACATCTTCCAGGTTCGCCATGAGTTGGTTCAGTTCATCTGAATAGTCATCCTTGAAAACCGTCTCCGGAACAGGTATCTCCCCAATATTTTGGGGAGTTACCCATTCATTCATTCATTTAGTCTTTCCATGATGACCTTAACTTTCCTAAGTGCCCCTTTAACTACTCGATCATCTAATGGTCCAACTGACTCCCTTGCAGGCTTCCTCCTTCGGATATATTTTAGAAAGTTTTTATAAGATTTTGCCCCTATGGCCAATTTCTTTTCAAATTCTCTCTTATCAGTGGTTTACATGTAACTTGCCAATGCTTATGCTTTTTCCTATTTTCTTCAGATGGATCCTTCTTCCAATATTTGAAGGAAGATTTTTTTAGCTAATAGAGCCTCCTTCTCCTCACCTTTTAACCATACTGGCAATCCTTTGGCCTTCCTTCCACCTTTCTTAATGTCTAGAATCCACCTGGACTAAACCTCTAAGATAGTAGTTTTTAAACAATGTCCATGCTTGTTGCACACTCTTAACTTTTGTAGCTGCACCTTTCAGTTTTCTTCTATTTTTCTCATTTTATCAAAGTTTCCCTTTTGAATGTTTACTGCTAGAGCTGAGGTTTTATTTGAACATGTTAAGATCACTATTGCCAGGTGGCTCCACCACCATTACCTCTCTCACCAAATCCTGCGCACCACTAAGAATTAGATCTAAAACAGCTTCCCTCTCTCATTGTTTCCATAAAACTCCATAAAGCTGTCATTTATTCCATCCAGGAACTTTATCTCTCTAGCGTGTCCCGATGATACATTTACCCAGTGAATATTGGGGTAATTGAAGTCTCACAAAATCCCAGCGTGCAAGAAACAGGTAACCAAGTCCATCAACAAACTTATAGTTAATTTTTTATTAAGATGATGTTTTTAAACAACAATCATTCCTGGCAACTCCATAAATCTTCAAACATGCAAGTAAACAGTCCCCCGACACGGTCCGTGTTTCGCGGTAGCTGCATCGGGAGGGACCCACGATTAATGTTATCTATGGTATAAAGAACAATAAATGATGGACCTTATAGAAAGGGCTATTAAACTTATACAGGTTTTCAAAGAAACAACAAAAACATACCTTATATATTCATCGTGGAGCGCACCGGCTCGTACACCAAGTGAACAATTTAAAGAGGCAGTTTTGGCGCCAAAGACAGAAAATACCGCGAGAGACTCGCAACTAAACTCCTCCCCCACAGAAGTGTCAACTAAACAAGAACCATTCAATGTCTTTGTTAAGACCTTTTGGATGGACAGTAGATAATTTAAAGATCCACTTTTGTTCACGTCTACCCAGGATTTCAGAGTAGTCCCCTCCCCGAAACGGGGGTACCACCACCTCTAAAATTGAAAATTGTAGATCAGCAATGGTGTGATGATGTTGAATCCAATGTGTAACTAGGGGTAACCCAATGTGTAACTAGGGGTAACAAAGACATTGAATGGTTCTTGTTTAGTTGACACTTCTGTGGGGGAGGAGTTTAGTTGCGAGTCTCTCGCGGTATTTTCTGTCTTTGGCGCCAAAACTGCCTCTTTAAATTGTTCACTTGGTGTACGAGCCGGTGCGCTCCACGATGAATATATAAGGTATGTTTTTGTTGTTTCTTTGAAAACCTGTATAAGTTTAATAGCCCTTTCTATAAGGTCCATCATTTATTGTTCTTTATACCATAGATAACATTAATCGTGGGTCCCTCCCGATGCAGCTACCGCGAAACACGGACCGTGTCGGGGGACTGTTTACTTGCATGTTTGAAGATTTATGGAGTTGCCAGGAATGATTGTTGTTTAAAAACATCATCTTAATAAAAAATTAACTATAAGTTTGTTGATGGACTTGGTTACCTGTTTCTTGCACGCTGGGATTTTGTGATTTGATTGATGTGCAAGACGTCTCTGCTTCATATTTTCTGCTTGGTTGGTAATTGAAGTCTCCCATTATTACCGCACTACCAATTTGGTTAGCTTCCCTAATTTCTCTTAGCATTTCACTGTCAGTCTCACCATCTTGACCAGGTGGACGGTAGTATACTCCTATCACTATAGTCTTCCCCGACACACAAGGGATTTCTACCCATAAAGATTCAATTGTGCATTTAGTCTCATGCAGGATGTTTATCCTGTTGGACTCTAAGCCATCCCGGACATAAAGCGCCACACCTCCTCCCGGGTGCTCTTCTCTGTCCTTGCGATATAATTTGTACCCTGATATAGCACTGTCCCATTGGTTATCCTCCTTCCACCATGTCTCTGAGATGCCAATTAAGTCTATGTCATCATTCACTGCTATACACTCTAACTCTCCCATCTTACTTCTTAGACTTCTGGCATTGCCATACAGACATTTCAAAGTGCGTTTTTTGTCTGTATTAACATTCTGCTCATCAGTTGACAGGGATAATTTGGAATCTTTTAGCTCAGGTGATTCCTGATTAGATTGTAAGCTCCATAGAAATGAATAGCACTCGTAATGTTAGTAGTAGTTTTGTCCTGAGGATTGTGCATGTAAATGTATTTTCTTTGTCTCTGGTGGTGCACTACACCATTTCCTCGACCAAATATACTAAGAACTCCTATGGTCGTTTCAGGAGCACTGTATACCTACAGGAGAGGGCGGTGCTAGGAAGAGGCTGGAGATGTTGGGTAAATGATATTGGAGTGGGGGGGGGGAGGGGGAGGAGCAGGTGTTGCACAGAAACAGAAAGAAAGACAGCTGGACAGCTTTCAAGGGCCCTGATGTTACTATTTAAAAACGTATAGTGATGTAAAATCTATATAGGGACCAACAGTCAGCACTATTTGGCTGGCTGAGTTCAGACTTAAGCCGGCTAAATAGTGCCCTTTATATATCCAGCTGCGGTCTTATCTGGCTAGCTTTGTAGCCAGCTAAAAGGTTAGCCAGATAAAACCAGGGGGCGGAAGTTAGCTATCTGACCAGCTTCAGCTGGATGACGCAGGTATTCGGCGTTTTCCAGCTAGATTAGCCGGATTACTGAAAGACAGCAATTTGGCTGTCCTAAAGTTAGCCAGATGAACTTATCTGGCTAATTTTGAGATATTTAAACATCTCGACCAAGTTACCCCACTTCAGGAGCTGGATAGCAGCTCAAATAGGGGGCCTCTGGGTTTCTCTCCAGTGAATAATTCATGGTGGGCAGCACCTTAGTTTCACTATGGTTTCTGGAAGTTAGAGGAAATTTGAATTAAACCAGAGCTCTAGGCACTAAATTGCACACTGTTTTGTTATGATTATGTTCTGTGCTAAGGTATTATAATCTTTGTGAATTTTGTTCAATTTGATATTTGTGTTTTTGATGTTGTAAGCTGCCTTGGGTCCTGTTCGGAATATAAATGTGAAATAAAAAAAAGTTAAAATTTGACTTCGCTTGCGAGGCGCCAAATTGAATGAGACAAAGCTTGGCACGTGCTAAAAGGTACACAGGAAAGGCAGCACGGGCCCGTTAGTGTGCACCCACACAGAATCTCAGAATTGCTCATGCTAATTGGCCCAAGGTGGCTGGTTAGCAGCGGGGATTTCGTTCTCCCTCCAAGCCCTCTACGTCATATCTTGGGGCCTTGGAGCAACTATCCCTGACACTAAGAGGCCCCCATGCCCCAATCGCTCCCTGGCCCCCCTTCCTCTACCACTAACTGCCCCACCCCCCACCCGCCTTTTCCGGCAGTGCCTGCAGGAAAATGGGGGACGGACTGAGCCCATCCTTCCTGCCCTGTGGTCATCAAGATCCAAACCAGTGTCGTTCTTTTTGTCTCGGTGGCCGTGGGGCGGGAGGGAGTTTGGCTCTGGTCAGATGGGGTCGGCAGGCGAGGAGAGAAGATCTTGTCATCAGGGGGGGTGAGGGGGGGGGGGGGGCGGGAGGACCACTGAGGGCACTTTAATCTTTAATGCCCAATACTGGGGAGGCCCTTTGCTCTTGGCTTGGGGGAGTTCAGGGCAGACAGCCTTTTGATCTTTGTGACAGGGATTGGGGGGATGCTGCTCTGCCGTCACGTTAAATGTTAGCGTGCTCGTCTGATGTCTCCTCTGCAGACCATCCGCTCCAGAACAGGCATTACCTCAGGGACTGCAGGTCCTCGTGTCACTTTGAAGTCTAAGGCATAGATAGCATTGCTCATTATCATCCTAATGTGCATCTTATTTTTGGCATTTTGACGCAGGTGCATGCTATTTTACTATATATGTTTAATGTGCCTAGGCCCTGATAGTAAACCTACTTTTTTTCTGAAGTATGTCTGTACGTGTGTGGGTATAGGAGGGGAGAGTTCAGCCCTCTTTAATGTCTGTTTCCTGTGTTCTAAAGCATTTTACAACCTTTAACCTTCCATTTTTTTTAAAGTTTTGTGTATTTTTGGATGGCAAACATTTCTTTTTTTTTTTAATTCGTCTTCATTGGGTCAGCAGATACAGAAAAGAACTGCAATGAACACCCAAATCCAATCATAAATTAACATGAAGACAATGACCCAGATTTTTCCAGTTTAATCCCCAGTCATTCCCATTCACTCTCCCTTTCATTGTGAACACACACCACTAAACCACGAAAGCTACGCTCCTACTGAGCACAGCGCACTTCATAAGAACGCACCGAGTGCATTAAATAATGTAACCAGCCCCCGATTTGGCAAATCAGGATTTCAGAAGAACCTTGTCTCAAAAAGCAAACCCCTGAGAACCCCCATGTGGTCTGCGACCCCCATTACTTCTCTTTTCCGTACGGTTTCTAATTGCGCAGTTTGATGCCACAAATCTCGCCATTGGGCAAATGCAGGCGCATCCCATGATTTCCAACCCGTTAAGATGGTCTTCTTAGCTAGCAGAATGGGAACAGCGAGAAATTCCTGGTCCCAAACCCAAAAATAAACGGCAAGTCCTGAGCAAGTTACTGAAGATCCCAATAGCTTTTCTAAGTCATCCGTGACCTGGTCCCCAAAAAGTCTGGAGTTTGAAACATCCCGTAAACACATGGCAAAAGCTCCCAGGGACTGACTTACACTTTAAACATAAATCAGAGTCCTCACGAGGGTGAGATAAATTTTATGCAAGATATTAAACTGAATTTCTCGCATAGTTGGCCACAAGATAGTGTCGAGAAATCAATAGAAAAGCACGGGCCAGGAAGTCTGAATCAACTTCCACGCCTAGATCTCTACTCCATTTCCCAGCTAAATGGAGCATATGTGAAGTGGGTAAAGCAGAAGATAAATTCCTTACTGTCATTTTGAGGGACAAAGTCAAAACTTAGATTCAGAATACGACCGATGTCATATATATATATATATACCCAATGATACATATATTACGTCTACTGGGGCAAGGTGCCCGACTCTTGTTCAAAACAAGAGCATGTACAATAAAACAGAATTATTCATGCGACACAAACCAAAACACTTTTGCAGATACATGTAACGAACAGATATAGGAAAGCAGTGGTGCTGACTGCTAGGTACATTTTAATTGAGTCTGTTAACGATAACGGTGCACACTTAATTCTTGTGCAGTAGCGCTCTGAGGTTAGGAGTTTTATGTGTGTACTCTGCACTTGCCACCAGACTTCTCTTTCAATGCATGGGAAGATGCATCTTGTGCTTAGCATTTGAGTTACTTTTCATACCATCAAGCAGCTGTGATTGGTAATTTTGGGGATTTTTTTAAATTTTCTGATCTTTCAGAAAACACAGTGACCCTATTCAGCCTACAATTTTGGTCTCTTTGGGTGATGAATGTTGTCTCCTCTCCTCCTGCCTTATCCCCCTCTTTTCCGCTGGAAGAACTGAGCCGATTCTCACATCGGCACAAAGGACAGAGGAAGATTTGGGAGCTGGCGAGATCAGAACTGTGAACTATTGATGGGTGGCCCCTTAGGTTGAATCTTAAAGCTGCACAGGTTTGCTTTCAAAGGCAGGGAAGCCTCAAATGAACAACTCTTTCATCCAATCAGAACAGCCGGATGATCAATCGATGGTGTCCATTCTGTAAGGCTTCAATCATTTATGCATAGATAGCACACTTGAGCACCTACACTGCAAGTCTGGTCTGGGGGGTGGGGTAGAGTGGAGAGCTAGGAATCAGCGCTCTTGGATTTTTTAAGCTACTTTTTCACGGCTTTATGGTTTACTTTGAAAGTGAGCGCAGTAGAAACTACTACAGGCCTTCATTTATCCACAGAGAACGCATAGTGCAGTCTTTCCTCCGTGTTAGCTTCTCCACACTGCCCAGCTCGTGTCTCAGGCCCTCCCCAAAGTGACAGTCTCCAGTTATGAGGAGCCTAGGCTGGGGCACCAGTTAATGCCAGCGATCTTGGTGGTTTCAGCGTTGCAGCAAATGAGCCCACATCACCAGCTAATTGTACCCTACTACTATTGCTTATTTTAAAAGATCTACTAGACAAATGCAGCACTGCACAGACACACCTATGAGACAGTCCCTGATTCAAAAGGCTTTCAATCTAGTCAATACAAACCTAATGACAGACCAGAATCTGTAGGAAGTGTATTGCAGAGAAGTACTTAAGATTTAAAAGCTAGGGGCTGGAAAACGGATGTACAGGATCAGCTTGCCATCTCAGCCTGGCTCTGAGCCAGATTAAAACCAGCAGCATGCAGGGAAGGTAAAATGGTGATCCTTTGTAACTGGCAATCTGTAGTCGCGCTGCAGATATTCCAGGCAATTTGTGGATATTTATAAAGTTTGCCACTGCCTTCACTGCTGGAATATACAGCAGGCTGCTAATATGTCTTGGTTGCAGCAGAGTCCTGGGATGTTTAAAGGACCGGCAGTGTACACGATTCTGCATCCCTCTGTCAAATCAATAACCATCCACTTTTGAGTTCCGCTGTTGACTCGCTATGTGTTGTCACCTTGTACTATTACTTCCCTATGTGCTCTTTTTATCCTATAATTGGGTATTAACAGTTACTTTTTATGTTTTCATGTTATTATGCATTTGTTCAGCTACTATACATATAAATCCATTCTGGGGGTAGCTGCATTCGTGTTTATAATGGGTCTATAATGGTTAAGTATGTTGGGATAATTATTTTCTTTGAATGGAAAGCTTTATACCAATATTCAGTTCTTATTACTGTAGAAAAAAAGGTTTCCCTTTGTAGTTATTAGACTTGCACCAGGCAATGAGATGCTAGAAGACATGTATTGTGCCGTGGATTTATTTTTCTCATTCTTTCTCGTTTTCCTATTTCACTCTGACATGGGGCTGATAAAATACACAACGCACAGTAGAAAGTGAGAGCAGAGGTGACTTGTAGCCCATGCGGTCTTGCTTTGGGCAATTTAAAAAAAAGAAAAAAAAATAGGAGGTTACTGAAAATGTCACCGCTGATGGTGTTTTCTGTTTCCAGGGGTTGTTTTAATGTCGTCCTTCTCCGGTTAATGTTATGTAGACCACAAGCGGATCTCCCCTCTGATCTCTGTAGTTGTTTCCCCGAACGGCGCTAGAACCATTGCACAAAGCCACTTTCACGGTTTGGCGTTTGCTTTTCCTTTCAGCTCCTGCGCAGCGCACGATACGCCTGCTGGCTTATGGCGTGCTCCGTCAATAAGTCAGAGGGCCTGGTTTTCCAGTGGGCCTCTCTCATTCTGCATCTGAGGCAAATCTCCTCTCAAAGCAAGGCCTTGAATCTCTTACTCTTACTACCTGGGGGGAACTTTCCGAGTTTAAGAGTAAGTTCATTCTGAGGGAGGATCGAAGACCATGAAAGCGCTCGGTGGCGTGGGCCAGAGCAATTCTTGCCAGCGGCGTTTAACTGGGCACACGTGGGCCGGAAGTGCTTTGACTGCCTTTCGCCTGGGAATCACAGCACTAACTCCGATGCGGTAGGCGCTGGGGACACTGGAGGCAGAAGGCATCTTGTCGGCTTGAGCCCAGAGATCTGATTAAATCCCGAGGCACTGCCTACCACTGACACTGGAGAGGAAGGGGCGATGACTGCATGTGGATAATGATGGCGTCCGTCTGGTGAATGCTAGAAGGGCAGCAGAAGGAAGATAGGCACATTTCTATGTTAGGTCTATGCAGGCCCAAGATTTCCATTTCTGCTTGTTTCTTCCTTTCGAGGGAGGGGTTTTTTTTATTTTTTTTGGTTCATTTAATGTTTTTTGGTTTGCTTTGTTTCCTTCCGCCACCCCTCTCATCTCAATAGAAGCCTCGGGGCCTGGGCCATGCACAACCAGTGCCCAGCTGGGCATCTTCAGCCCTCCTCCTACCAGCCAAAATTTCTGAAGGGCTCAGACTTACCCGACTAGGCTTAGCTGGGCCCAGACAGGGCCTTCCTGGGCACCTCTGAACCCTCCCATCCCATCTCTTAAAAAATCTTCAGGGCCAGGTCCCTGGCCCCCACGTACCCCTTCCATTGGGGTCTGGCATGTTGTAAAGGGCAGGAGCGATGCAACCCGCTCCTACCCTGTCTCCGTGATTTAAAAAAAATGGTGGCACCGGCCTTCCTGAGTGCCACCAAAGTAACGTCACTTTGATGCCCGTCTCACTTGTCGCTGGAGCCAAGTTTCCAATTTTTTTCCCCCTTATCACAAAAACAAAAATAACCGAAAAGCTTTCAGGTATTTTCGTTGGAGGCCATTTTCCGATTATTCCATTCAGCATAAACCAAAAATGGCTTCATCCATCCCATTTTTTACATTCTGTTCTGTCTTGACCGAGTCTGTGCCTTTTAAGATCAGAGGAATGTAACCCTTGGAACTTTATGGGAAAGCCCATCTGCTGTGCAACAATGAATATCCTCTCCAATCCAAGGACTTCCAGTTACATTTATGGAATCTTTGCCTAACTTTGAAGGTCAAAAGGAGGAAATTGCCAATATTAAACAACTCTTAGTTACCGGCAGAGGCTAAGCTTCAACAGACCCAGGCCAGGGAGGAAGCTTTCATTAAAAACTCACCGATGATTCACAACATATTGAAAAAAAACATTTTTTTTTAATGCTTTTGAATTTTCCTAGAATTTCTACAATCTCAGCAATAGAAAATGCTTAAGAAACACAGTGTTAATAATAGCACCTGAAACTATCCCACCCCTGTCCAAGGCCCCTTACTGTCCACTATATAAGAGAAGTGAGGCCGAGGGGCAGGGGGCTGCCTTCTCCGCTCTCACCGGATGGTTTGGATCTAACAGGGCTTCTAAGGATTCAGGGACCAACCAATGGCTGCCACCTGTGCTTCAGATCCCAACAGAGAACGGCTGTTGAAAACGCTTTTTAATGTTGAAAATGTTTTGTTTATGAATTACAGAGATCAAATTTTTCCTGATGCCTCCAAGAAAGCCCAGACAAGGAGGAAACAATTCCTACTGTTGAAGCCCGGGGATTTGCAGCTGGGGGAGCAGGGATGCCTCTTCCTTTTAATGTATCCTTGCAAAGTGCTTAATCATGCTTCAAGCTCTTAGATGTGCGTTCCTTGTATCTTCCCAACCAACCTCACTTCTCGGTTTAGATGGTCATCTAACTAAAACTTGATTTGACTCACGCATTAGATTTGCCATGATGTATATTGCTTCTTATTTCTTGCTTACATTTTTTTTTATAAGTTGAGTCTTGCATCTCGTCAATTTGTGGACCTGTGGAACGCTGGAGATGTGGTCATTTTTCTTTTTCAATGATTTTTTTCCATTGAATGCATGGTCGTTCTCTGCTTCCTTTTTCATGCCGAAAGTTTGTAACGTGCAAGTAATAGTAATAATCAAAAAAAGCACTTTACAAGCAGGGTGACACAATTCATCTGTTTGTCTGGGGCAAGGCAGGATGTGTTCTGTACAATACGACCTCTTGGGAAGGAGTAGCATAGGCCAGGCATCTACTATAATCTAAATAACCTTGATCTGAAAAGGGTGAGGTCATTTTCAGGAGAGTCAAATTCGAAAAGCATTTTTAGTCCCTTCATTGTTTCGTTTTGCAGAATGGGGGAGTTCCAAAGAACGGGAATACAGATGTTACCCTTCCATGTCTTCATTATAGGGGTCAGTCTACGAAAGATTTTCACCCATTTTGTATCTCAGGGGAAAACACACAGGAAGACCCGTAAGAGTTATAAGCAGGAGAGAGAGGGACTGAGAGAACGGCTGGGGAGAGGAATGAAAAGAAGGGATTCTGGCTGGGAGAGGAGGAGCTGTGAGGGGAGGAGGGACCGGGAGAGGGAGAGGAGTAGATACAGGCTGTGAGCGTGGAGAGGGGCAGGGAGAATTGCAGGAAAGGCTGACAGAGAGGCGACATGGGCGGTGAGAAGGGAAAGGAGGATACGAACTAGGAGAGAGGACATGGGCTGTGATAAGAAGAGGAGCAGAGGCGAGTGGTAAGGAGAAGGGAACTTAAAATGGAAGAGAGAGAGGTGAAGAGGTCTGGGGAAGGAGCTGTGTGGATTGGGGGGGGGGGGGGGGGGGGACCGACAGAGGAGGTGATGCAAGAGAAGGGATGGGGATTGTGATGGAGGGAAAAAGGAAGAAGAGATGGTGAGGAGTGAGAGGGGAAGAGACCAGGAGGAGGTGAGGGAAGATAATGAGCTGTGGAGAGACAGCTGGTGGTTAGAGAGAGTTACACACGTGGAGGAAGAATGATAAACGATAAAGAGATGACAGGAAGACCAGAAAATAAGCTTTTTAAAGCAAAAGGAATGTCTAAGGCAGAGGGGAAACGGAGAAAAAGCCAAGAGCAGGAGAGATTCAGGGTACAGACACAAAGGTTGGAAACTTGTCTATTTGAGGTTTGGTGAAGATTTCTGAGCCAGCTGGGCAGGGTGAAAGGTCGGGGGGAGGCAGAGGGCATCTGCCCTGCAGTCAGCAGGGTAAATAAGGTGTTTTACTGGAAGGAATGGGAACGGTGAGGGAGCTGTGATGGCGTGCATTACAATAGGATCGCAATCTCTTTTACAAATTGGCATCTCCAGAGATTGAGAGGGGCAGTGGTCAGAGCTTGAATTGAGATGAGCCTTGCCCCCTCTGCTCCAACATTAAATAAAACATTCCCCTGCCACATCCTGCAGGAAGCCCCGCGTGCGGCTGGGGCTCAGGGGGCTGGAAGCGCTGAGTCTCGGGAGGAGGCAGGGAAGCGAGGAGGGGGAATCACACATCGAAAGGTGAGAGGGGCCGGGCTGGTGAGGGGTGGAGGAACCAAGCCTGCAGAGGAGGGCAGGAGGGGTGAGAAGAGACCTGCTGGGGAGGGGAGCAGAGGGCGGGTCAGCGGGAAATGGGGAGGAGAGCACTGCAAAGGGATGTAGGGAGTGGAGCTGAGCGAGGAGAATTAAACCCCCTCCCCAAATATGAAATTCAGAGTATTCCCATGCAGGAGGGGGAGAATGGAGAGAGGGGAGAGGGAAGGTTGAATAGGAGAATGAGAGGAAGGGAAGGTTGAGAAAGTGCGATGGTGGCAGGAGAGGGAAGAGACTGGGATGTGGATGGCTTGCTGGTGAGGTGGGGGGGATGGAGCAGGATGGAGGAGCTGGGATGGGGGGGGGGGGGGGGGGGAAGAATGAATTTTGGGCCGGATTGCTTCTCTGGCTTTTGTTTCGGCCACACAAGCCTTTCCCATGTTCACATGAACTGCTCCACTCTGGACATTTGAACACGGGCCGGGCAGTCATGTTCATTGTTCTGTTTTTTCCTTTTTGCTGGGAGCGCTATAACATGTGTTGAGCTGAGCACCCCCCAATCATATTCAAAAGTTGGGTCTTATGCAAACTACCTGTGTTATTTTAACAATCCCCGCCCAAACATGACCAAACACGGAACAGCCTGCCCCCCCCCCCCCCCAGGGCAATGCCTCCCGTCGATTTGGCTAAGACCCTGCACACTATGGGGCCGATGCAATACCGTGCACTCAGCAGAGCGCACTGCTAACCCGCAGTTGGACACGGGTCACAGAGGCGCTAACTAATCCCCTCATGCAATAAGGGGATTAGCCCCTCTACAACGCGCATCCAACGGGAAGTGAAACTAATAGCACTCACCACATGCAAATGAATGTGAAGGAGGCCATTAGCCTTTCACTCCCTATGCAAAAAAAAAAAAAATGTGTATGGCGCCCCCAGGGTTGGCGCTCGGGGGCCCATTAAGAAACGGGCGCTGACCAGCCCCTATGGAACCTCACAGGTGCTTTTTGCCAGGATTCGATCCTGTTCGGACAGAGACGTTACCTGGGTAGATGGCTTTGAAAAGTTGCCAAACCCCCCCCCCCCGACCCATGATTCCGATAAGAGCACACACACACACACACACACACAGACAGACAGACATGCATACGGACACATACACACAGACAATCATTATAAAAATCTTCCTTGGGTGATACGATGCTGATATTCAGCTGTGGGCAGCCCAGCTAAAGTTTTCTGGATAAGCTTACCTGGGCTGAACAACTTAGATGGGATATCCAGCGGTACAGCTGTGCCACTGAACACACACCCGGAGAAAATCAAAGTTATACAGATAACTCGTGGCACGATAGGGCTTATCCGGACACCTTGGCCAGATAATGCTGAATGTCGGCGTTATCCAGCTAATCTATCTGATCCGTCAGCCTCGCCCTGGAAACGCCCACCCCAGTTTATCCAGCTAAATGTTTTATCTGGATAAAAACGTAGCCGGTCATATCAGGGGTGGCGGGAATTTCAAATCTTGCGGTTTGTCCAGTTAAATCCAAGCTTAGTCACACAAACCGCTTTGAACGTGGGCAGACGGATTTCCAGAGTCTACCTGTTTTGTAACTAATACACATGCACACCCCTTTCAAAATCACCATAAGACTCCAATCATAACAGATCATGTAAATTCTCATTTGAGGTAAGTTTGCTGCCAAAATGAATGATCTATAATCAGAAGGTGAAGCCTCGCTACCACAATTACGTGTCTGCTGTGCCTTGACTTCCCTGCCCATGGGAACCAGTTGTACATTTCAGATGAATGTAGTCTGTAATTAAAGGTGGCCAAAAGTGAGCTGTGCTGAAAAGCAGAGCACAACATGTCACATTCTGCAGAGGAAAGGTTTTAAAAATCCTGACACCAGTCTGAAAAGCACGGGGGTGATCCGCACTGACTGGCATTTACAGCCCAAAACAGCGGCGGCATGACTGCATTGTGCTTGCACGGAGGCCTGGGGTAACCGGCAGGAGACGGACCCTACAGCCCTCAGACCCTCGCTGAGAGGATTTCATAGCTTCTGTCAGAAAGCACGGGGGTGACCTAGATGGAGCCACCATTACGACCCAAAACAGCAACGCTACAAGGCCACTGCGCTTCCTGAAATCCGCAGGATGGTAATTCTCTAAATTAAAATGCTAATTGTGTCAGGTTCAGCCTCCGCATTCTGGTTTTTTTTTTTTTGTTTTTTTGCCCCAATGAGAAAAAAGGAAGCACGTTTAAAACAGTTCCAGGTTGGTGACCTTGCCTGACCTGGCAGACTTTATAAGCCATATTGGTCAGTATCTTTCTTATCATTTAGTATGTTACTACTGTTAATTATGAAAGGTGGTTGCAAATGTATTCTTAGTCCAATCACAAGAAGTACTGCCTGCAATTTTATCGATTTTTATTTGTATGAGAAACAAAGGAAAAAAAGGATAAGAACATAAGAACTTGCCATACTGGGTCAGACCAAGGGTCCATCAAGCCCAGCATCCTGTTTCCAACCGAGGCCAAACCAGGTCACAAGAACCTGGCAATTACCCAAACACTAAGAAGATCCCATGCTACTGATGCCAGTAATAGCAGTGGCTATTCCCTAAATAAACTTGATTAATAGCTGTTAATGGACTTCTCCTCCAAGAACTTATCCAAACCGTTTGTAAACCCAGCTACACTAACTGCACTAACCACATCCTCTGGCAACAAATTCCAGAGCTTTATTGTGCATTGAGTGAAAAAGAATTTTCTCCAATTAGTCTTAAATGTGCTACTTGCTAACTTCATGGAGTGCCCCCTAGTCCTTCTATTATCTGAAAGTGTAAATAACTGATTCACATCTACCCGTTCTAGACCTCTCATTATTTCAAAGA
Organism: Rhinatrema bivittatum; assembly: GCF_901001135.1. Taxonomy (NCBI): domain Eukaryota; kingdom Metazoa; phylum Chordata; class Amphibia; order Gymnophiona; family Rhinatrematidae; genus Rhinatrema; species Rhinatrema bivittatum. Next base: position 14,212,097 of record NC_042623.1, on the reverse strand, counting down.
CCTCTATCTTATCCCCCCTCAGCCGTCTCTTCTCCAAGCTGAACAGCCCTAACCTCTTTAGCCTTTCCTCATAGGGGAGCTGTTCCATCCCCTTTATCATTTTGATAGCCCTTCTCTGTACCTTCTCCATCGCAATTATATCTTTTTTGAGATGCGGCGACCAGAATTGTACACAGTATTCAAGATGCGGTCTCACCATGGAGTGATACAGAGGCATTATGACATTTTCCGTTTTATTAACCATTCCCTTCCTAATAATTCCTAACATTCTGTTTGCTTTTTTGACTGCCACAGCACACTGAGCCAACGATTTCAATGTGTTATCCACTATGATGCCTAGATCTTTTTCCTGGGTGGTAGTTCCTAATATGGAGCCTAACATTGTGTAACTACAGCATGGAGATGCCTTCTCACCTGAAAATTACTCAGGTGCTGAACAGGACTGAACGAAGTTCGTGTACTGATAATGGTTGTGTTCTTGTGTCACATTGCTCTCCGAAGCACTTTCCCGACCAATTATTATCCTTTAGCCATTTTGCCTGTCTTGCTAGGTTCAGACATTGCATCCCAAGACAGATTTGTACTCCAAACCCAGGCATTGAGTTCCATGCTCGTGCTTTTCTTGAAATGCTGCACTGCAATGCCGTGAAATTGAATAATGGATTTACCTTTCGGGCTTTGCCTCTGTGTGCTAGGACTCCTGGCACTTCTCAGTGCTCAGCTGGACGGTACAGCGCGCTCACGAAGCCTCTTCACAGATTTCAGCATTAGATGGCAGTCTTGTATGTGTTTCCCTCAGCCTGGCTGCACGTAGGTGGAAAAAGCTGTATTTTTCATCCCGTTCTTGGCCTTTTAGATGTTTTCTCTCATGCCACAAAAAAAAAAAAAAAAAAAGAAAGTAAGCCATGGTCTGAATGACAGGTGAGGGAAAAACATTAGCGTGTGAGTTAAACCCGCTGCTCCAAGTCTTTCAAACTTTTCTAAGCACTTTAAGTAATTGACTAGCATTCGGATCCGTGGTAGGATTCACTCACATGTCCGTGGGCTTCCTTTTGAAACAAAACTAATCTAAACAATTCCCCTATTCCTAGGCAGAGTCACTGGATATCCCTTCCCTTGGTGCATGCAGAGCCGCTTTTCTGCTAGGACTCTGAAAAGGGATCCAGAGACGATCCAGGAAACTACAGAGACCAGTGAGCCTGAGGCCTGTGCCAGGCAAAATGGTAGAAACTATCATAAAGAACAAAATTACTGAACATATAGAGAGAGTCCTAGTTTAATGGGACAAAGCCAACATGGATTTAGCCAAGGCAAGTCTTGCCTCTCCAATCTGTTACATTTTTTTTGAGGTGTAAATAAATGTGGATAAAGGTGAGCAGTTGATATAGTGTATCTGGATTTCCAGAAAGCATTTGATAAGGTCCCTCACAAGAGACTTCTTAGGAAATTAAAATGTAATGGCATAGGGGGCAGTGTCCTAATGTGGATTGCCAACCGGTTAAAAGATAGAAAACAGAGAGTAGGGCTAAATGGTAAATTTTCCCAATGGAGAAAGGTGACTAGTGGAGTGACCCAGGGATCTGTTCTGAGACCGATGCTTTTTAATATATTTATTAACAACCTGGAAATGGGAACAACAAGTAAGGTGATCAAATCTGCCGATGACTCAAAATTATTCAAAGTTGATAAATCACAAGAGGATTGTGAGAAATTGCAAGAGGACTTTGTAAAACTGGGAGACTGGGAATGCAAATGAAATGTAATGTGGACAAGTGCAAAGTGATGCACTTAGGGAAGAGAAACACAAATTATAGCTCCATAATGCAAGGTTCCACATTAGGAGTCACCACTCAGGAAAAGGATCTAGGTGTCATCGCTGGTGATAATACGTTGAAATCTTCTGCTCAGTGAGCAGCAGCAGCAGCCAAGAAAGCAAACAGGATGCTGGGGATTATTAGGAAAGGAACGGAGAATAAAACAGAGAATATCACAATGCCTCTGTATCACTCCATGGTGCATCCTCATCTTGTGTTCATATATCATACACAAACAGAATGCTGTGGATTATTAGGAAAGGAATGGAGAATAAAACAGAGAATATCATAATGTCTCTGTATCACTCCATAGTGCGACCTCATCTTGTGTTCATATATCATACACAAACAGAATGCTGGGGATTATTAGGAAAGGAATGGAGAATAAAACAGAGAATATCATAATGTCTCTGTATCACTCCATGGTGCATCCTCATCTTGTGTTCATATATCATACACAAACAGAATGCTGGGGATTATTAGGAAAGGAATGGAGAATAAAACAGAGAATATCATAATGCCTCTGTATCACTCCATGGTGCATCCTCATCTTGTGTTCATATATCATACACAAACAGAATGCTGGGGATTATTAGGAAAGGAATGGAGAATAAAACAGAGAATATCATAATGCCTCTGTATCACTCCATGGTGCATCCTCATCTTGTGTTCATATATCAGACACAAACAGAATGCTGGGGATTATTAGGAAAGGAATGGAGAATAAAACAGAGAATATCATAATGTCTCTGTATTACTCCATGGTGCATCCTCATCTTCTGTTCATATATCATACACAAACAGAATGCTGGGGATTATTAGGAAAGGAATGGAGAATAAAACAGAGAATATCATAATGCCTCTGTATCACTCCATGGTGCATCCTCATCTTGTGTTCATATATCATACACAAACAGAATGCTGAGGATTATTAGGAAAGGAATGGAGAATAAAACAGAGAATATCATAATGCCTCTGTATCACTCCATGGTGCGACCTCATCTCGTGTTCATATATCATACACAAACAGAATGCTGGGGATTATTAGGAAAGGAATGGAGAATAAAACAGAGAATATCATAATGCCTCTGTATCACTCCATGGTGCATCCTCATCTTGTGTTCATATATCATACACAAACAGAATGCTGGGGATTATTAGGAAAGGAATGGAGAATAAATCAGAGAATATCCTAATGCCTCTGTATCACTCCATGGTGCAACCTCATCTTGTGTTCATATATCATACACAAACAGAATGCTGGGGATTATTAGGAAAGGAATGGAGAATAAAACAGAGAATATCATAATGTCTCTGTATCACTCCATGGTGCGACCTCATCTTGTGTTCATATATCATACACAAACAGAATGCTGGGGATTATTAGGAAAGGAATGGAGAATAAAACAGAGAATATCATAATGCCTCTGTATCACTCCATGGTGCATCCTCATCTTGTGTTCATATATCATACACAAACAGAATGCTGGGGATTATTAGGAAAGGAATGGAGAATAAAACAGAGAATATCATAATGCCTCTGTATCACTCCATGGTGCAACCTCATCTTGTGTTCATATATCATACACAAACAGAATGCTGGGGATTATTAGGGAAGGAATGGAGAATAAAACAGAGAATATCATAATGCCTCTGTATCACTCCATGGTGCATCCTCATCTTGTGTTCATATATCATACACAAACAGAATGCTGGGGATTATTAGGAAAGGAATGGAGAATAAAACAGAGAATATCATAATGTCTCTGTATCACTCCGTGGTGCACCCTCATCTTGTGTTCATATATCATACACAAACAGAATGCTGGGGATTATTAGGAAAGGAATGGAGAATAAAACAGAGAATATCATAATGTCTCTGTATCACTCCATGGTGCGACCTCATCTTGTGTTCATATATCATACACAAACAGAATGCTGGGGATTATTAGGAAAGGAATGGAGAATAAAACAGAGAATATCATAATGTCTCTGTATCACTCCATGGTGTGACCTCATCTTGTGTTCATATATCATACACAAACAGAATGCTGGGGATTATTAGGAAAGGAATGGAGAATAAATCAGAGAATATCCTAATGCCTCTGTATCACTCCATGGTGCAACCTCATCTTGTGTTCATATATCATACACAAACAGAATGCTGGGGATTATTAGGAAAGGAATGGAGAATAAAACAGAGAATATCATAATGCCTCTGTATCTCTCCGTGGTGCACCCTCATCTTGTGTTCATATATCATACACAAACAGAATGCTGGGGATTATTAGGAAAGGAATGGAGAATAAAACAGAGAATATCATAATGCCTCTGTATCACTCCATGGTGCATCCTCATCTTGTGTTCATATATCATACACAAACAGAATGCTGGGGATTATTAGGAAAGGAATGGAGAATAAATCAGAGAATATCCTAATGCCTCTGTATCACTCCATGGTGCAACCTCATCTTGTGTTCATATATCATACACAAACAGAATGCTGGGGATTATTAGGAAAGGAATGGAGAATAAAACAGAGAATATCATAATGTCTCTGTATCACTCCATGGTGCGACCTCATCTTGTGTTCATATATCATACACAAACAGAATGCTGGGGATTATTAGGAAAGGAATGGAGAATAAAACAGAGAATATCATAATGTCTCTGTATCACTCCATGGTGTGACCTCATCTTGTGTTCATATATCATACACAAACAGAATGCTGGGGATTATTAGGAAAGGAATGGAGAATAAAACAGAGAATATCATAATGCCTCTGTATCACTCCATGGTGCATTCTCATCTTGTGTTCATATATCATACACAAATAGAATGCTGGGGATTATTAGGAAAGGAATGGAGAATAAAACAGAGAATATCATAATGCCTCTGTATCACTCCATGGTGCATCCTCATCTTGTGTTCATATATCATACACAAACAGAATGCTGGGGATTATTAGGAAAGGAATGGAGAATAAAACAGAGAATATCATAATGTCTCTGTATCACTCCATGGTGCGACCTCATCTTGTGTTCATATATCATACACAAACAGAATGCTGGGGATTATTAGGAAAGGAATGGAGAATAAATCAGAGAATATCCTAATGCCTCTGTATCACTCCATGGTGCAACCTCATCTTGTGTTCATATATCATACACAAACAGAATGCTGGGGATTATTAGGAAAGGAATGGAGAATAAATCAGAGAATATCATAATGCCTCTGTATCTCTCCGTGGTGCACCCTCATCTTGTGTTCATATATCATACACAAACAGAATGCTGGGGATTATTAGGAAAGGAATGGAGAATAAAACAGAGAATATCATAATGCCTCTGTATCACTCCATGGTGCATCCTCATCTTGTGCTCATATATCATACACAAACAGAATGCTGGGGATTATTAGGAAAGGAATGGAGAATAAAACAGAGAATATCATAATGCCTCTGTATCTCTCCGTGGTGCATCCTCATCTAGAGTATTGTGTGCAGTTCTGGTCACCACATCTCAAGAAAGATTATAGCAGAATTAGAAAAGGTACAGAGAAGGGCGACCAAGATGATAAAGGGGATGGAATGATTTTCCTATGAAGAAAGGCTAAAGAGGTTAGGAATCTTTAGCTTGGAGAAGAGACGGCTGAGGGGAGATATGACAGAGGCCTATAAAATAGTTACTGGAATGGAATGGGTGAATGCAAATTGGTTGTTTACGCTTTCAAAAAGTACAAAGACCAGGGGACACACAATGAAATTACTAGATGATACATTTAAAATAAATAGGAGAAAATATTTTTTTCACTCAACACATAATTAAGCTCTAGAATTGGTTGCCAGAGGATGTGGTGAAAGATGTTAGTTTAGCTGAGTTTAAAAAAGGTTTGGACAAGTTCCTGGAGGAAAAGTCCATAAGTCATTATTAAGATGGACTTGGGGAAATTCATTGCTTATCCCTGGTATAAGTTGCATAGAATCTATTGACCTTTTGGGATCCTGCCAGATACTTGTGACCTGGATTGGCCACTGTTGGAAACAAGATACTGGGCATGATGGACTTTTGATTTGACCCAGAATGGCAAATCTTATGTTCTAAAGCATTCTTTCCCTTTCTTTTCTCCTCCATTAATGATGTCTTCCAGAATACCTGAACTTCACTGTCTGACAAAAGACTTTTCCACTTGACTCGATAAAATTAATTGACTTGCACGCTAGCTGGGTTAAGACCCATTGTTTTTCTAATTCCAAATCTTTCTCTAAACAAGATCTGGTTTAGTCTGACATTTTTTCCAATTAAATCTAAGCCTTCAAAGAAATGTTATTTGCTGCATCTATTGATACTGATCCTCTGTAGAATGACAGAGACAAGATGTGCCATGTTCTCCAGTTTGCCATAAGACAGTAAACTAGTACTGAGTGCTTTTTCTTACATGTCTTAAAATGCTGTCACCCCCATCCATAGGAATCCAAGACTAAGGGCCTTATTTTCTAAGGCTATCGCACGCTTGCACTACCAGCGCAAGCGTGCGATAGCTAGAAATCGTAGTGCATGCCTGCGAAGGGGACATCGGGGTGGAGTCAGCCCCGGAAGAGGAGTCGGGGTGTCACCGGGGCCAACTCCGCGAAGACGGTGCAGACAGCGAAAAGGTAAGGAGCCTTTTCGCTGCCTCTTTCGCGCCGAATAACTACACCTTTTATGGTGTAGTTATTCGGCGCGTCGCCGGCAGCGATTGTACCGCAGCTGTGCGATCGCTGCCCGCTAGCGCAGGACCGCTCCCCCCCCCCCCCCCCCCCCCAGCCCCCTGTTACCACCGGATTTTCTAAGTTCTGCGAAGTTAGAAAATCCGCCCCTAAGTCAGTTAGACAATCCTATTCAATTTTTACAATCCTGAAGACATGTCTTGGAAAATCAATGAATCACAATGAAAGCAATTTTGAAAAATTCTGCTGACTTTCCCTAGTTAGAAATGAAATGTATCTATTTTGCAAATAAACTTTGTGAGGTTCATTTTCAGCCACCTATCTGGCTAACCTTGGCCTGGATTTATCAAAATGAGATAGCAAAAGGGGCATGGTTTATGCTAATAGCTTATTGCCATTTGTGCTAATTACTATGTGAAGAGCTATGTTAGTGCAAATTGTGATAACATTTTCAGATATTGTGATTAGTGCCAGACCTGTTGTATATCCTGCATACAACCACTAGGGAAGAAAGAAAGAGAGAGAGAGAGAGACTGACTAGCCATAATGTCCTCTCCCTAGACAGGTATTTGTATCCCTATGGTTGGCCCACCTAGTAACTCGAGGTGAGGTTTAGATATTAGTGTAGGGGGTTAGGGGCCACTTTGACATTCAAAGTGAGACATACGAACAGAACAGTGCTCTCTTGTGAAGATTTGCTGGCCTTCGGAGTGAGGAAACTCACTCCAAGATGAGATTTGTGCAGTGTTCTCTCAACCTAGCTTGATGGACTCTCTACCTGGGTAACATCAGCTTTAAGTCTTTGCAATAGCACTTTGCAGACTGGCAAACCCAGCCCACTCCCGCCCCTAACTCCTCCTCTTTTTCGGATTTTCATCGCACCATATGATATGGGGCTATCGCATGCGTTAACGGGACTTTTCGCATGCAATAATCCCTTAACGCATGCGAAAACGCCTTAGCGCATTTTGATAAATGATCCCCTTTGTTAGGATATTCAGTGTTACAGTAGAGCTGTTGAATATACCCAACTAGTTGCCTGGTCTTGCTTGTAAGTATTATTAGCCTTAAAATAAGGCATGGGGGTAACCTGCACAGAGCGGCAGTTGCTGGGTGGACTGGATGGACCATTTGGTCTTTTTCTGCCAACAATAAAATGTTACTGTGTTATTTTATCTTAAAGATAAATGTATCTAGCTACCTGGCTAACTTTAGGTACCACCAGAATTGGCCAGATAACCTGGCTAACTCTGAATCTAATCTGAGAAGGCCAAGCCTTCTCAGATACCCATGACACACAATAGTCGACAGAACTTCCTTTAGGAGCAATGGATTTCCATTTTACCCCTAAGCCCAGAATAAGAGCCTCGTGACTGCTCTGTTTATTCTAATAATTTCTCCGCTATCTCTAGCCTTTCCTTCCTTCCAGCAGTCTATGCCTCCAAGTTTAATTTCCCTGTTAAATGTAACTTTGCTTTTTCATGTTCAACCTTTTGTTTTTGGTTACTGTTCTTGGTTCAGTTCCCCTATTCGATGTGAACCGACCTGATATGGTCTCCACCATGAAGGTCGGTATAGAAAAGTGTTAAATAAAAATAAATAAATATCTGAATAATTTATCCAGCTAAGTTAATTCTACTTTAGAACATGCTTAAGAATACCTCAAAATTGTCCAGCTAAGTAGTCAGCTGGATAACTTGAAGGCAGTCAGGCAGCAAGGTTTTCAGATCCCGCTGTTTGCCCAACTAAGTCTAAATTTAGCTGGACAAATGGCACTTAATGGGGATCTCTGTATTTTTCCTGAGGCACCTGTAGCAATGCAGGGGTTTGCTCGCACCGGCGATACAAGGTCCTATAGACTCAGAAGCAGCCTCTGCACACCTGGCCTTACCTTTTACTGCAGGACTAAATCCCATCGGCCCATTTCACCATGCCTAGGATTTCTCTTAAATTCCGAATGGAAACCATGTGGTGAACGGGCACATTGCACCCTGCCTATCCAGGAGCACTACATCCAGGCCAACCATAGCCTTCTGTATTCACCATGCAGAGATATAACACGCCCTTGCAGGAGGCAGCTTGTATTGCATCGATTTATTATTACCTTGTGAAAGAAACATGCAAGACCAGTACAGTGAGAGGGATGCAGCACCCAAGGAAAAGCAGCTGAACATACTGCGAGAGGGCTCAGAAGACCAGGAAGTACTTTGTATTTATTTATTTTTCACTGGCAAGCATTTAGAGACGGCCCATTCCTTTGACACCCTTGCCAGCTGCCTGGGGGTCACTCTGAACGCAGCGTTCCCTCTCTTTGACGGAAGAGACTTCATTCCAGCCAGCCCGGGGGGGCATCGCATGGGCTCCATGACAGCACCGCCCCTCCCACAGTTCACTGTTTGTATAAAGACCCAGGTCAGAATATAGACGCCTTAATTATCGTCAGACAGGGCTCACGCCATGGCAGGAAGTTATCGTTACGGAAGAACAGCGTTAGCGTTTCCATTTTCTCATTGCAATACCCCGTCAATCCTTTGATTACTTCTTTAATTGTTACAGGGGATCCTTTTTCCTCTCACAAAGTTAATCCTGCAGGTTCTGAATATGAAACCCGAGAAAACCTAAGGCTGCCATTGGCAGTTTCTACATCACTTAGATAGATATTAGTTTAATATAATTAGCAGGCATTAATTAACATAGATAATTTTATCAATTCATTGAAAACTGTTTATAATTTACAATAGCTTGCACCACCTTTTACCCAGACTATAATTCTGAATGTGCTATGAACGGGTGCTGCCTTTTCCACATGTTAACTTCTCCTGTCTATAGCGGGAGGCAAGATAGGTGACCAGGAAAATGCTCCATGGGACAGAATTCAGAATTGCAAATTACTTAGAAATGTGACAGTAGAAAAAGACCATATGACCTATCCTGTCTTCCCATCTATACCAACTACCATGTCTACAATCCCTACCATTCCCTTAGAAATCCCCTGTGCTTATCCCAAATGGATGGTGGTTCATTATAAGCCAGAGGTCCCCAGCTGGTGTTTCGGCAAATGTTTGCACCGGTGAGTCAGAGCCATCAAAAGAGAGGATAGGCCAGACTAGCCACAGTCAGGGCAAAGTCCTTGTCTCTATCTTCCTCTTACCCTCTGCATGATCTCCTCCAGCTGGCAGGAGGAGTCACCGAGCAATGTTTCTCACCTGCTGCTGTAGCAGCCTCCTTCCCAACTTCCCTCTGCACTCAGAACCACGTAGGGCAGTGCTCCTCAACCCAGTCCTCAGGGCATGCCTAGCCAGTCAGATTTTCAAGATATCCACAAGGAGTGTGCATGAGATAGGTGTGCATACAATGGAATCAGAGCATGCAAATATATCTCATGGGTATTTATAGTGGGTATCCTGAAAACTTGACTGGCTAGATGTGCCCCCAGGACTGGTGTAGGGTTGGCAGGTCTTGCAAGATTACAAAACACCTCACAATTATGAGCTCACAGGAAAGCCGGCAGAGGGAGGAGGAGGAGACAGCAGCATCAGGTAAAAAGCCCTTGCAGTCGACTCCTGCTGGCTTGAGAGGATCACGCCTGAAGCATCTCTGAAGCCAAGCTTAAACATAGGACTCAATTCTACAATGCCCCATGGAGAGGCACCACCATAAAACACATGACTTGCCTCAGTAAATTATTCCAAACTCCCAGCATTGAGAGTTCTCCAAATGCCATCTCAGCACTCCCTTTTTACTCCCTTTTGCCCTCTCCCTACGTCCTGCAGCAGGTATTTAAAGGCAGTAAGCCCCGCCTGCAGGCAGCATTCAGCACCTGACTCCAATGTTCCCTTCTTCTGCCATCTACCTTGAGCCATAGACCTCTCGGCAGCTTGCAGCTAAAGTAAGCATCTCGAGCCACTCTGCTTCCATTGTAAGATAGTCTGTTATAATATTTTAAGGTTATAACTGCATAGCTATGCAATCAAACTGCAATTATTTTCAATTGACAAGCATTACAGCAGATTTCATTATGGATTCCTCTTGGCATGAAGACAGCCATTTTGTTTAATGATGATGTCCTTGATAATATACAACATGTTTCACTTCGGTATGAAGCCATCGTAGCAGAAACATTTTTATGCCTCATCCTTGCTCGTGTTGCACTGAGCAGTAACTATGTACCAGATATATACAGTTACATGAGGGATTTTCCCTCTGTAAATGGATTTTTACCACTGGAAAAAGTCCCTTTCAAAATGTCCCCGCCCCCGTTATAGGGAAAAGGGGCCGGACTAGGGTTGACTTGGACTAGTCCCCGCCCTTAACCCTTACTACAGGGTAAACTCATTCTTTTAACAGAAACATTGCTGCTCATCTCAACAGGAAATGTCGTGGGGAGGAGAGCAGAGACCCCTGTGGGGGAAGTTTGAATTCTGAGCTTTCACATAATGGGTAGTATTTCCGAACGTGTTTGTTTTACGCGCACCATGACAAGAACGAACCTCACTCATAAGCCAAGGTCTTAGTCTCTCCTCCTCCTCACACACACACACACACACACACATCCATCCGCAAGAAGGGAAAATGATGCCTTGATTTCTTGCCCAGCCCAGAACTGTGGTCACTGACTAGACAAGCTGCTAGAGACCACGCATTGCAGAGTTAGGCCTAGTCTAAGCCTGAGGCCTTTGCTCAAACACCGACTGCAAAATCACTTCCTCCTCCTTCTCCTTCTCCTCCCTGTCAGCATTTCTTGATGCTGGGCAGATGAATCACATCTACGTCTACTCTTTCATGGGTGAACAGAAACTGATTCTGTGGTGGATTCCCATTGTCTAAAGCAAGGGTAGGCAGCTCCAGTCCTTGAGTGCCTCAAACACGTCTGGTGGTGGTTTTCAGGTTATCCAAAATAAATATGCATGAAATCTATTTGCATACTATTAAGGCAGTGCAAATATATCTCATGCATGTTCAATTTGGATGGCAAGAAAGCAGATCTGTTTTTGGCTCTCAAGAATCAGAGTTGCCTACCCCTGGTCTAAAACAATATGCTAATGAATGACTTAAACCTGGGTTAATACAGTAAGAGGTACAGAAAAAACAAATGCCCATACTTCATATAATATTACAAATAAGAAAGGTTTTATTACCCATAGTTGTATTACAATGTCTCAAAAACATACAATACAGACTTACCGCAAATACATTTACTATTGCATATTTGCTTAAATTAATGTTAATAACTGCTCCCTAGACCGTGAACAAAACACACTTTATACTGAAATAAAAAAACAACACAGTCACTTAAGAACTACCATACCTCAGTCATATCCACACCACATTCATTCCCTCATTATTTAAAAACACTGTTACCCTAATACTAAAATCTGTCAAAACATACTAAACAAATTGTTACAACTGTAGCTCCATATTTTTAATCTGCTGAATCTCAATTATAACTTGTGAACCCCGACAAGGTCCTTGTTTCAGTGAAAATCAGCTTTTTCGTGGAGATTTTGGAAACCTCAAAAGATTTTATAATCAATGTTTTCTAAGGGCACTTTTTAGGAGACCACTCCGGAGACTTTCAAAGGATCTCGAAGGTATGGACAAGCGGCATTTTTAGATGAAATCTATGCATCAATGGACTTCTCAAGGTCTGACTATTAAATTTGTTTATATGTAAACGCTACTAGAATCTGCCCGAAGCACAACACGCTCCAACTCAAGCAACAAATTCTGTTACTTTTGTATTAAACATAATAGTTTGCAAGAAAGCTCCCACGTTTTACCAAAAAATTCATGCAGTTACACTCAGACATCAAGCAGCGCTGCTTGCTATTGCAGGAACTCCTCTGCCGACATCTTGATCTCTGTGCTTACAAAGAATGCAGACATTACAAGGCTTCTCCGCCGAGAGTCACAAGACAAAGGCGAAACAGGAATTTTGTCAGATATTGAATTTCTAAACCCAAGGTGTTGAAACTTCAACAGATTTTGTTGAACCTGCGGAAGAATCTGGCAAACCAAGTTAGCCATGTTTCCCCAGTGAATTTGGGGAAATTCCAAAAACTCATAGTGTGGTTGCCAAGTTAGTCCCCCTAGAATGCGTGGAAAAGTAGGTCTACAATAAAATGACGTTGAGACTTTGTTCATTCGAGTAACTTAATACATTTCTTGACTAGCTTTCAGGAACTACACTCCCTTCATTAGGGCAAATCAAAATAAACCGGTCAAGGCATAAAATGCTGTTGCTGGAATATACAAATGAATCACAGATTATATTACATTATTATTATTTGCTCATTTTGTTTAGGCTCAATGAAGGATTGGCTCCCGAAAGCTGGTCAAGAAATGAATGAAGTTAGTGCAATGAAAAGGTATCACCTCCTATTTTTGTTGTTGACTGAGGAACTTGAACACGGCCAAACTCTTCCTGTTTCGAAATCAACCTTGAATTGTTTACATAACCCTACTTGTGAGTATGAGCTGTAAATACATTGATAAAAATACTGGCACTTGTGGAGAGAGCCTAAAGGATCTCTACCAATAGTAGGTGGTTTCTCCTAAAACAAGGGAGAACAGAATTATTATCTATGAGAGGGATAGCTCCCCCATATGGGAGCCTCAGATGGTGGGTTCCTAGGAAATGAAATCTAACATGTCAAAGTCTGAATTGAATCTTCTAGGTGTAGCATGTTCATTGCTATTCCCTATATTTATTTTTATTTTTCAGAGAAAGAACTCAGGGGGTCTCTGTGGTTGAGAACTGGGGCAAAATATGCAGGCCGAGAACCTTTGCTCATTTGAGTACCATGTTTTTGGAGACCTTTTCCTCAGTTCCTTGGTTTCTGTAACTGAATATAGAGAATCCTTTTGGTTTTTGCTGAGTACCCCAGGATCCAGGGACTCAGATATTTTTCCTTTTTTGCTCTACATCAAGAGGAAGGGTGACTTTCACTGAGAGAGGACCATAGGATCACCAGCATCCTCCAAGAAGGATGACATAGGAGTCATCCATGTGGAGAAAGAGTGAAATGGGAGAGGAGGAGACTTCGTGGACCCACTGTGAGGTTCACTAATATCTCAAGGAGATAATGGGAGAAGAGGAAGAAGATGGTACCACCTGTCGGTTCAATAAAAAAAAGAGGTAGGAAAATTGGGATTTTTCCGTGAAATACATCAAATTAACTAAAGAGCTATTTCTGTCCACTGGGAGGAAGTTGCCCTTATCACCTGATTGAACAGGAGAATGGCTAAATTCAATAACTGGCGCTCAATGAACCTCACAAGAAGTTGAAGTAGAGGTAAGGGTCACCAGTTTATCAAAGGAGAACCTTGGAACGTGTACAGCTTGTTCTAGGAATAATACAAGTTATAATTAAC